>NC_139800.1:51238935-51646435 GCF_965231275.1 Zosterops lateralis
GAGTGGATGCTTGCTTAGGTTTTACCAGGCTTTATTCTTGCCCCGGAGCTGCCTTGTGCAAGTGACGGGCTCCGGGCTTCAGGTTTCCCCTTTTTACTTGAGGGGCATCCCCCAGGAGGGGAGAACCCAGAACCAATATCAGGGGAGGGGAGGTGTGACCCAGAAGAGGGGAATTTAACAGAACAAAGGAAAAAGGTGTTGCCCCCTCACCCAAACCGAATCATGGGGCTTTCTTCTCAGAAGCTTCCAGATCTAACAGGGTGATTGACAGTGTCCCTCTGGGAGGAGACCATCGGGGGTATGGGAAAGGGGTGTTAGGAATAAAAAATTTTAAACAAATAACAAAACATAACAAGAAACATACAGAACTTCAGAAAACTCAAATGCACACCACCATAGGCAGAACAATCTTGAAATGAACAATCCTTCTCTTTTAAAAACTAGTACCACTATGAATAATAAATTATTATTATGATAGTTATGAAGTTCACCCAGATAAAATTGCATAAACTTCTTAAATTTTATTTTTGAAAGCATAAAACTACTCAGGTTTCTGTATTTTTCAAAAGCAAGGAGTTGTTGTATAGTGTAGGGATAAAATAATGTAGGTAGTCCAGAAGGTAGAAATAAAGAATCCAAAACAAAAACAAAGGCCAGAAGTATTCACTCAGATAGTGGATGAGTTTTTATTTAGCCGTTTTTAAACTGTTCCCTTTTAGGCACAGATGCAATACGCAAGATGTCTTTAGAAAGCTGAATATTTTGAGTGACTTGGAAATAACAATTGACAGTGGAAATAATTTTGCATAGCAGCCACTCTCTGTGGCAGTTTTAACCTTAAAAATATTTCCTTGATGTAAAAATAAAAAGACTGAAAGTGAGTTGTGATTTTCAAACTGTGCGTATCTGAAATAAGAGATACAGCATATAGTACCTATCATCAGTTTTAATATCACACTCATAGAAAAGGTTGTTCTATTAAGAGAAGCTTATTATAGTTGCAAAATATGATTCATAGCTGTAAAATGCAATAGAATTGCAAAATGTCATGACAGAAATGTTAGTGATTTATTGCTACAGAGTTATTGTCCATTTGAAGCACTTTGGTATGCGGTAGAGAGAATCTGTGGTTCAGAACTAGACTAAAAAGAGGTAACATGGGATGAGCCACATATGGTCTTGGACAAGGCCTAGCCACTTTTCATTGATTGCTCTTCCCTAGATTACATGAATTGATTATTTGCATAATCTCCAACGATGTTGTAACTGGACCCTATCCTAATAGTAGATTAACACAGTTAACAATATATTGGTTAATACAGTTAACAATATATCCACTACAAGATGAAACCATTGGGAAAAAGGAAATTAAGCAGACTTTCTGGTCAATTCCTTGCAGAAATTCCTCAAAAGTCCTGTAGCTATTTTTCCTCATACAGTACTTGCCATTATAGTGACACAGCTACTATAATAAATGTCTTAGTATTGAGGGTGTGCAGTATTCTCCCAAAGTAACAAAATAAAATTAAACACGACAGTTTTTCTTCTGCTTGTCATACTCTCAGTAACTGTTGGTTACCTTGGGAACATTTCTGTAGTGTGACAGAGGCAGTTAGTGCTGGTAATTTTTTTTTTTCTGAGGGTTTTGCTTTCTTCTTTTATTAGATAAAGCTACTTCTTTCCTGGATATTTACAAACCGTAGACCATTAGCAGAATAGAAGACTCATCATCTAGATGATCACCTATGAGTCAAGTCCTTAGCTCATGTTATTGGGCTGATTTTTCCTTCTGAAGGGTCTGGCCGTACCTGTTAAGTGATAGAGTTACTTCTTTCTGGATTACAGTGAATGTGAGCAGTAGATCTTTTTTACCAATCACTGTTGCAGAATAGGAGCTATGGTTGATGACATACATGATGACATACACAGCTCCATGAGAAGTATTTTGACTTTTCTTGTAACCTAAGAAGGTACTACATGAAATCCTAATAAGAAATAAAGAAATACTTAAATCACAATACCAATCTTCTTGGAGTGTGCCTATGACAGTTTCATATTCACACGATTAGTAAAGTTTGAAAGAAGGTGACACATTTAAGAAATAATCATAAGCAAACTGACCACATTTTAGTTGGATGCCAATGGCTGTGATTATTTGTTCCTAAAGTTCAGTTCTAGTCATACAGATGCTGAGGTGTACACACATATATAACTTGCTGATGCAAGTTCCTGTATTTCTGGTTTTGAAAAAAATTTGTATCATCTCCCTCATTTTTTGAACCAACCTGATGGATGTTAAGCTGCAATTTAAGCCCAAGGACCTCTCTGTCTTCTGTAATATTAGTCAAGGCATACTGGAATGTAGTTTCTGGGCATGACTTTGCTTTGTATACTGATTCAAACTTGCTGGATCAGACAGAAAAACAACACAGCACCAAGTAATTGCCTTAGAATGGCACAGAAATCCAGGTATGCAGCACTGTGTTTCCCCTAGAACATCTAGAGAACAATAATGGATTAGGATGTCCTTCAGAGACAGTGACTATGTGTGTTTTGATCCATATGTTTGGGGTAGACCTTGTGCTCTCTGCTGAGAATGATGGAGAGAATCCAAGAAAGAGAAGGTACTGTGTTGAAAGCAGGAGAAGCTTGCAGAGTGATCCAAGAGTAGTTTTGTCAAATGCCAGAGCTGTCTAGGTGTGAGGACACATCTCTGGGGATTAAGGCAGCAGCAGAGATGCCTGCTGTTCAGCTATTTCTAACAAACCCTTTTTAGACATGTCCTTCTGGGCTGCTGTTATAAAACATGTATTTGATCTCTCAAGCAGCCTTTAGGGGCTGACTGTGGGAGGTGCAGCCATGTAGACCTTAGGGGTCTGCTTACCCGCTGAGGCTGCTCATGGTTTCTACTTCACCAAGCTCTGTGTTGTCAGTGAGAAAATACTGAGGAAACCAGCATTTTCTGACCACGGGGAGCTGACAATAGTTTGTGTCTTTTGTTCATTCTAACACAAGTCTTTATCCTGCTCAATACAGAAAAGTATTTTTCCTCCCTCCCTCAATAACCGCTGCAGGTGGTTAGTGGCAGGTGTTATTTCCAAGACCATCCCCACTTCTGCAATATCATTCTTTGCTTCTGCCATAGAGTCTCATAAGGTAACTCATGTGAGAAACCACAAAGAGGCAGGGAGGTTTTTGTGTGGTGCCATATGCCAGCTGAAACCAGTGGGCATGAGTTTCTGAATTTGTCAGTCTCAAAAGACATGGAACTGCAGCAGTTATCATCTTTTCTGTCTATAAAGCAAGATTCTTTTTTTCCAGTCAGTGGTCTGATATAATACTGCAGCAATGGCAAAACCATTAACAAGCTGAAACAGTCATGTGCTGGTTTCATTGCTGCCCAGATTTACTGTATAATTTAGTTTTGCTGATCTTGTCTCTGACCCATCTGTTTTGCCTAGTTTGGTTCCTCCCCTCTTTTTAACTAACTTTAAGTTACTATTATCATATGGAATAAAATTTACAGGGTTTCTTCTTTCCAAAGCCAAGCCTAGTTGTAAAGTTTTGCTTGATCTTCATAAAATAATGATGGTATAAAAAGCTCCTTTCCTGCCCTGGAACTTGTGCTTGTTACTTTACCGGACCAAGGAACAATACCTTAATATCCTTTTTTCTGTATACATATAAGAAATTAAGTAGTTACCTTTGGTGCTTCATAGGCAAAGAGGAGGATAAAATATTTGTTTGTTTAGTTAGTCATCTTACTATGCAAAGACATGAGAAACTTGCAATAAAATACATAATATATCTTCTAAAACAAAATGAAAATACATAGGAAATGCTCAATAGTTATTTTGTCTTTCAGTCATTTACATTTGTAGAATATTTTATCTGATAAGCCAGTTACACCATTGAGCCTAGAATTTTTTAAAAGTGCATAATTAGTTCCCAATAAGTATTTTACTATCTATATAGCTGATCTGTCTAATTAGTAGACTTTCTGTTTGCATTTGTAAGATTAAACTTTATTAGTATACTTTTGCTTATTAGACTACTTTTTAAATCTCTGTGAAACTCAAGTCACAAAAGCTTGGCTAAGTCTTCTAAGACCTATAACCTTATTTTGAACCAATGCATACAGCACAACAATCATACTTATCCCAAAATTATAATTTTTTAACTCACCTATGAGGTTTTATTTTTAATAATTACATTTTATACCATATTCTTAAAGGTTTCAAAATACTGTTATGATCATGAGGGGACTGTAGCACAAGGCAGATATGTGAGGCAATATCAAAGCAAGCAAACATATTTTCTAGAGTGATTAATTTGTATTCCTTTATTTTAGTAATTTCTCTAATTATTTTTTAAGAATATGATGGTTTTGAAAGAAAGAACTATCTCCATAATAGCAAATGGAAATGGGAAAAATTATTTATTTGAGAAGAAGTCTACAAAGCTCAATATTTAGGCGTTAAAAAAAATCAAGGCAGATGTTCAGAAAATAAATTAGCTCTGAGTACCAGAATTTCTGGCTTTCTAATCTTTTTTCTGATGGAAATTTTGTCTTTAAGTAGCATTTGTAGCATCAAATGACTTCAAGATGTTTTATGCGTCAAAATAAAGCACAGAATTACTTTATCACAAGCATTTGTCCTTTGCACTCTAGGGTGCACCTCAAATAAAAAGTAATGAGACTGTGATTTAGTTACTATTTGTTTTACATCTCACACTGCAAGTAGGTGGGATCAATTGAACTAGCAAAATTTCAATCTGGATTTTGGTGTCTTTGCTGGAAAATTTCTCACCAGGAGTTTTGATTCTATTTTTTATTTTGGTCACCATTATGAAATAGGATTGAAAGAAGGTTTGAGAATGGGCTCTGGCAAATTCTTTCTTGCAGTGTGTCCAGACATTTGAAGGCAGAATGTGCTCTCAGCCAAAAACTATTTGTTACATGTATTCCCAATAGAATAACTGCATAGAATATGATTGTCACTGTACATTGTATGTAGTCTTCTGTCAGCTAACTCAAGTTATTCCTTATTGTTACAATAGATCTCTTTGGTACAAAAATAACAAACAAAAAAATTATTTTCTAGAACCAACAGATGTCATCATAAAATGCTACATAAGGTAGTTGTTTTATAACTGCACTGAATACAACAGATTCTACAAGATAGGGGCTCTAGATGTTTTACGTGGTGCTGTGTGTCAAATTCACTTTGTCCAATCATCATTTTATGGTTAACCCATTCTTTAAACAAGAGCTGCATACCAAACTGTTCTGTCAAATATGCCCAGAAGTGCACTCGGTGTTGTAGTTGTCTCCAGCACCTGTAGCAGTTTAACCTCTAGCAGCAGGTGAGCCCCATGCTACAGCTTTCTCCTCCCCAGTGGTGTAGGGCAGAGTATGGGAAGGCTAAAAGAGCAAAAAATTGTGAGTTGATGGCAGTTTAAAGCAGTCAGCTAGCAGGTGTTTAGCTATTTCCAGGAAAGCAAGGCTTCACCACACATATAGGTCATCTGAGAAGGCAAATGCTGTGACTTCCAATGTCCTTTCTCCCTCTTCTTTCCCATCTCTTTCATGCTGAATGTTGACATCATATAGTACAGAACATCCATTTAGTTCTCAGTCAGCCTTTGCCAGCTGTGTTGCCGTTCAATCTAGTACACCTCCAGCTATCACTGGAAGGGTAGCAGGAGGAACAAGGTAGACTTTAATATGGTGCAAACAGTGCTGAGCAACAGCAGGAACATGGGTCTGTAATCAACAGACCAGTTGTTTTGGTCTTAAACCTAGCATCTCATGAACTGCTATGAGGAAGTTAATTCTATCCTAGTGAGTTCTTGAACAGTTGAACGGGGTTTATTCACTTGATTTTCTTGTAATAACTTTAAAATATTTTAAACCAATAGTTCAGCACTCCCTTGACTTAGATTTTTGAGATATTTAAGCTATTCCATCATATGTAGTATGATGCACTGATTTGGCATGGCCTTGTTTTTTGGTAGCAGAGGAAGGCCACAGAAGTGGCTTCTGTGGGAAGCTGCTGGAAGTGTCCACCATGTCTGACAGAGCCAATCTCTGATGACTCTGAAGATGGACATGCTGCTGGCCCAATTAGAGAGGTTAGTAACAGGTCCGTGATGCCATATTTAAGAAGAAAATCAAAACAGCACAGGTGCAGTTTCTTCCAGAGGTAGCAAAATGGCACTGCCAGGAGCCATCCCCAGGGTGGTGCTGGCAAAGTGCTGCCACAGCTGCCACCATCTCGGCACAGCAGGCAATGAGTGGGCAATGAGCGGGCAGTGAGCTGGTAATGAGCGAGCAGTGAGCGGGCAGTGAGCAGGCGATGAGTGGGCAATGAGCGGGCAATGAGCGGGCAGTGAGCGGGCAGTGAGCGGGTAGTGAGCGGGCGATGAGCAGGCGATGAGCGGGCAGTGAGCTGGCAATGAGCGGGCAGTGAGCTGGCAATGAGCGGGCAATGAGCGGGCAGTGAGCAGGCGATGAGCGGGCGATGAGCAGGCAGTGAGCGGGCAATGAGCGGGCAATGAGCGGGTAATGAGCGGGCAATGAGCGGGCAATGAGCGGGCAATGAGCGGGTAATGAGCGGGCGATGAGCGGGCAATGAGCGGGCAATGAGCGGGCAGTGAGCGGGCAATGAGCGGGTAATGAGCGGGCAATGAGCGGGCAGTGAGCGGGCAATGAGCGGGCAGTGAGCGGGCAATGAGCAGGCAATGAGTGGGCAATGAGCGGGCAGTGAGCGGGCAATGAGCGGGCAGTGAGAGGGCAGTGAGCGGGCAGTGAATGGGCAATGAGCGGGCAATGAGCGGGCAATGAGAGGGCAATGAGTGGGCAGTGAGCAGGCAGTGAGCAGGCGATGAGTGGGCAATGAGCAGGTAATGAGCGGGCAATGAGCGGGCAGTGAGCAGGCGATGAGTGGGCAATGAGCGGGCAATGAGCGGGCAATGAGCGGGCAGTGAGCAGGCGATGAGTGGGCAGTGAGCGGGCGATGAGCGGGTGATGAGTGGGCGATGAGCGAGCAGTGAGCGAGCAGTGAGAGGGCAGTGAGCGGGCAGTGAGCGGGCAATGAACCAGCCACTGCGGATGAAGACGGTGGCGGCAGGGACAGCGGCAGGGCAGGGACAGGGGCAGGGCAAGGACAGGGACAGAGGCAGCAGTTCCCCTTCTTGGCACCCTGCAGGAAGAAAGGCATTAAACAGCGCCAGTGCCATGGCAGCCACCACTGCCTGTGTGAAGACGATGAGGCTGCCTGGCTGGCAGTGAAAGCGTGGTGAGAGATTCCCCAACATGGAACCTAGACAAGATCAACCTCTCGGCATTGTGGAATCCTGCAAGAATCTTTGAATTAGTGGAACTTGTTGGCAACGGTATCTTCAAACAGCAGTTTTTCTTCTAGTCAGGGAAGAGAAGGAAGGGAGCACAACATGTGAGAGAAAACAACATGGCGACACCAAGGTCAGTGGAAAAGAAAGAGGGAGAGGAGGTGCTCCAAGCATTGGAGCTGAGATTCCTCTGCAAGCCATGGCGAGGACTATCATAAAACAAACTCTCATCCTGTACTGCATTAAGTCCATGGGGGATGCAGAGACCTACTCACAGCCCATGGAGTGGAGTAGGTGCATGCCAGAGAAAGCTGTGGTCTAGTGGGAGACCCAAATAGAGAAGATAGCCCCTGCTTCCAGAGACAGCCCTTGCTTCCAAACTAGAGCAGCCTATCCTTAAAAGACTGCACCCTGTGGACAGGTAAACCATACCACAAGAGTTTTGAGAAGGCTGTTTGCCTGCGGGATGGACTCCATGGCATAGCAGGAAAAAGACTCCTCTCCCTGAGCAAACGGAAAAAGAGTCTTGAGTAACAAACTGACCAAAACCCCCATACCCTGTCCTCGTGCACTGTCAGTGGGAAGGAGGGAGGGGCTGGGGGAGGAAGGGGCGGGGGGGGAGGTGGTTTAAAGACTTATTTTACTTCTCATTAGCCTCCTCTGACTCTGTTAATAATAAATTTACCTTATTCTTTTAAACTTGAACCTGTTTTACCTTTAAGAGTGTTTTCTCCCAATCTTTATCTCAGTTCATGAGCCCTTCATTAATTTTTTTTATCCCATTCCTCTGGCCAACTATAGTTTCATGAGTGCCTGGCAATTGGCCAATATCAAAACATGACAGTAAAGAGGACTATAAGGTTGTGAATTCAGGACCTCACAGACGTGCCAATACAGACCTCACATTGTGCCAATAAAGACCTGTTTAAGTTTCACTCTTGTAAAAAATTGAGGAAAATAAGTAAATAAAAAGACAATAAAACATGAAAAAGAAATCAACAAAACCCATGAAAATAGACCCATTCCACTTTTAGTGCCTCAAAAATATTTACTTTCATTTCTTTATTTTAGCGAAACACTTGAGTGATTTAATTATCCTATCATCAGGCATAAGGTAAGAAGAAATATTTTCAGGATGAGATATAGGATAAGCTAGGATAAACTCTTGGAAACAGCCTCTTTTGTTGCCTCCTCAACAGACAGAGTGAAAATGCACATTTTATCTCTTCCTCTATCAGGTAATTTGCAATTGGTCATCTCCAGAGAGACTGTGCAGGCAGAGTCATATATAATTTATGTTACCAATTACCTAATGTTTAATAGACATAGAAAGTAGCTAGAGGAAACATTAGTACATTCACTATTCCTACTGAGGGAGCCTAATGAGTTTCTATTGCCCAGGCAGACATCAGCCACACTGGCATTCATCAGATAAGTTTCAGGGAGTCCTTGAAAAGTCTGATCTTTGAATTTTCTCTATTGCTTTTTGACTTTGTTGGTTTTCTTGGAGCTGCATATACAATTTTGTTTCAGTATTAAAAAAATCTCATCAATACTATTATTCAGGAGCTTCACAAAGGTTTTTCAGTCTTCTATGACAAATAACTCTAAACAACATGCTGCTGAGTAAAGTAGCAAGTGAAGCTGAGCCAAGCCCCTAGACCAGTACCTCAGAGAACTGATCACAGTGCCGAAGACTGCTAATACCCCAGACCAGGTCGTATGAAAAAGGAAGAACACGAAATCACTGAGCTTTAAGCACTTTGCCATACTTAGCCTACAGAAAAGATGTCTGAAATTAAGAATGTGAAGTCCGAAACAACTGTATCCTTTGCATGAACCAGAAGAAATGTCTCAGACTTAGCTTAACTGCTGAATCCTCCTTTTCACTTACATAATGCGGCAGTGCATTGATAATGGCATGTAAATGCTATGTTCTGACTCTCCTCAGAGTCACCAATAAAGTCAATCTCAAAGGGAAATCTTTCCTGTCTTCTCTCACACTCAGTTCTACCACAGTGCATATGGCGGTCATCAAAATGGGGCTATTACAAAGAAATTTCCAACTGTTCACCCTGGGGAAGGGAGAGTCATGTCCTTAGGATAGGGTAGATAAAAAATCCAAGGTGTCCCTGTTATAAATAGTCCATGCATAAGCATAAAAAAATTGAAACACAGTTGGCCAGGTAATTTTTCTTTTGAAAAACCTCCTAAAGAGGTCAGAACCAAGATACAACACACAGAAGGTTTTCTACTCACCATGCTTTGCAACCACAGCCAGGACTGACATCAACTTCCTTAGTAATAGATCCCCACTTTCCTCCTGTCTTGGATCTCCTGTTTTGCAGGTACTTGTGATGTCAGAATTGATTCCCTTTGAGAAATTTCCAGTATCAGATCATCTGAATTGTCAGGACATCACCAATCTTCAGACTCCATAGGAATACTCGAGTACTGGCTTGGAAGACCTATGCATGGGTGCAGATGTAATCTACCCTCAACTTGTTGATGTATACTTAGGCTTCTTGAACCCTGCCATAAGTTTCCACAAACGGCATGATACAGACTTCATAAGTACAGAAATATTATTAATTGGCTAATCCACGACTAGCAGACAGACAAAATAAAGCCACTAGCTGGCCACTACTGCAGTGTACTTTCCACTCCTGGTACAGGCTCTGAGGATGTCTCCACTGCCCACACACAAGACAGCTAGGGGTGGGCATGTGCTCTTTGTACCAGGCTTAACCTCAGTACTGCTGACAGGCTCTCTTTGTAGAATTTGGTGGTTTTCTTGGGTATTTTATACTCTTTATATCCCTTATATCCTTTCCTGTTGGATGTTTTCTATGACCTACTATCACATTTCACCTCTAAGCCATGATTTCTTTTAAGAAGCCTCTGACTGACTTACAGCTCAGGAGGACATTTTCCATGACAAAATATAGGATTTGGTCTCAAGTCACATATCTTGCCTAAAGCACTTTTTCACACGCCCATGAGCTGTGGGATGAAGTTTCCATCATTGATGGCTCAAGGACACAGGTCTTCTCATGATTTCCCTCATCCTGTAGATTTAGAGCCAAGGGCTTCTCTTCTGCTGCCTGTGAGCTGTGGCTGCAAGTCATCTTCAATGTCTTGATGTGATGATGATGATTCTTACCACATTTCCATCCAGATTTTCTCCTCTCCCCATGATTTGGTAAGAAGGGTGTGGTGCTCTTGTAGGTCTCACACGTAAGCATCCTTTGGTTTTGTTAGCAAGTAAATCGTATCAACAATTTAACTAATAGCACTTCTAATATTAAACTTCAAAAGTGGAGCATTGTCTCCAACTGTAACATGGTTTCCAAAATTGTATTTTGATTAATAAGGAATTCCAGTAGATTGAAATTCATTTAAAGCTGGTACATTATTTCAGTGATAATTTTATAGAATTGTGGAATAATTCATCTTGGAAAACAGCTCCAAGATCAAGTTCAACCTTTGGCTGAACACCATCATATCAACTAAACCACAGCACTAAGTATCACATTCAGTTATTTCTCGAACACCTCCAGGGATGGTGAATCCCATTCTGCCCCATGGATCTTTGAGTATCTAAGTGGCACATCACAAACTACTCCCTCCTGGGTTAGAGGAGGTCTGTGCTGCCCCTGTCCCTGTGTAATAGCTCAGAGGACTGGTTGTCCTGTGTATAACTGGTCTTTCTCTTAAAGACTGAGACAAATAAGGCATTAAATACCTCAGCCTTTTCCTCATCCTGGGTGTAAGGGTTTCCTGTCCTGTGAAAACTTTACCCTTAACTTTTTCCCTAAGATTCCAGACTCTTGATTATAGACAATTCCCAGCAATGTCACATACTGAGTGTCAAAACAGCTGACAAGAGTTTTGCCTATTTGTCACAACTCCCCAATATTCCCAGTGCTCACATTGTAGCCTGTGATAATACAAAGCAGTGTCATTTCGTATGACACATTTTAAAGCTGCAATACAATTATAAGAATGTATTTTATCTGTTACCCTGAGGAAGATCTGAGTTTTAACTGTTGACAAAATATCTTCTAGAAAAGCTTGTAATAGTACCTGGGTCTTGATAATAATCTTCATAAATCATTAAGATGTTATCATTAGCACAATTCTGGAAAACCACTCAGAACCACTCTGTTTGGTATTTATTATGCATTATAATTAACTATTTAGTTTAAGAGATTTTTTTTCCAATCAGGAAGAAAAAATACCATAATGGTTGTCACTGAAAATTGGGAAATAAACTCTCCAACCCATTTTACTATGTTAGATAGCTGATATTACTTTATTACCTGCACTGGAAAGATGAGGCTTTTCCCTAAAGCATGCATGCCCTGTACCCTTACAGACTGGTTATATTTCTGAAACTAATACAAAGCTATCATGTTTCCTGAGAACATGCATATATGTTAATTATTTCTGTTTGGATATGGTTCCAGGTCTTCTGATAAATCTTTTTCTCCTTGAGAGCATCTCAAATACGTGGTCAGGTCATAATGTACTTCTCTCATCATTCTTTGCTCTGACACACAATCCTTGTTTTCAAAACTAAGCTATCAGCAAGTACTCATTAATCACTGATGTAAGTAAACAAGGAAGCATTAGCTGACACAAGGCTTATTAGTCACAGATGTAGGGAGTTAACACAAGGCCACATTAATCTCTGACATTTGTGCCAAGTACTGAATGGTACAAGACTAAGAATTAACCATGAATATAGGGATCATGCACCATGTGTTAAAAGAATTCTCCATCTTCTCCCACTGCTGCATATACTTTTTTAAAGGAATGTAACTAGTTTTATAACAGAAATGTTCCATTTTAATCTTTATATGCCTGAAAGATTTTCCTCCTTATTTTTCCCAGTTCTCATTTGTACCATAAATTAGGAATTGTGTATAAAATGTTATTTTATTTTCCAAATATTTGTATTATATTAGTGATCCTGCTGCTATATATTGTGCATGGGACCAATAAACAGCCATACTCAAGTATTAGCTATTCATTTGAAAATGCAGGTATTTCAATTCATATGATTTTACAGCCTTAAATGATATTGATGCAAAATAATGGAAGTAATTTATGATTCAGGTACAGCAGACCGTAAAACCAGATTATTTTCAAGATTAATCTAATACTGGCCCTCTGTGTCTTCTGTTTTAATAAAACAGCTTAAAGTTTGCAAAATTTTCTCTTAGCTGATAAAAAGACAGCAATTGGTAATCTATGTCTTTCGGTATTGTCTAGTATTGCCATGTTGTGCTAAAAAGCAGTCACCCAACATTGCACCTCAGAAATATCTACTTCTTATTAACCCATTTCTAAAGAAGGACAAATTCTATCTTCATCAAGACATTTAATGCCTTTACTTTCAGGAATGATGTACATCTTTATACATCTTTGTAATACAGACCTGGCTGTAAAATTCTTCATGGACAGTTCATTGTAATCTTAAAAATAGCAATGCTTTTTTCACTTTTGTGCGTATGAAAGGACATGAAATTAGTTTTTTCTATCTGTATCTTGAAAAAAAAATGACCTACACAAGAAAGAATAAACAGCAAGGAAGGATTTCTAAATAGGAGTGATCATATTTTTTATAAATGGACTGGTATTTTCACTGACAGAGAACAAGTAACTTCAAACTCTAAAACAGAAAGAAAACAAGGCCACAAGATAAAATAAAGGATGTGCGTTTCTCTCCTCATGTAACAGAAATATGGTTTTAAAGACAACCAAATGCAAAATCTTGCCCAAATAATGAAAATTCTAAACATCAAAAAATAAATTCCAAAGAAAACTAGATTTTTAAAATTTTCTTTACATGTTCTTTTCACTATTTGAGTATTCTCTAATCCACAAACCTATCACATTTACTACTGATTTATGCCCAGATCTTCCAAGGCATTCAAGAGTCCAAGTTGTGTTTGGGATTTCAAGGGAAATCCTACACAAGAACCAAAACACCTTAGAGAACCTAAGACTTGAGGAAAGATTCTGATTTTCTCCTTTTTTTCAGTTCCATTATAATTTTCCCAATAAAAGTTTGATTTTGCAACACATGTATTTTTCATGTAATGCAGTTTACAGCACCAGTGATGGACACAAAGTTACTTGAAGTGCATGGATTCCCATGGTTCCAAACGTGTACAAATTTTGGCTTTATGTAACTCAAAAGTGAGTTGTTTTCTCTTGAAATAATATTTTCCTCAAAGATGACCTCATTCTCTTGGTATGTAATACAGAATATCTTCCAGAAATTCCAAGATTAAGATGAAAATATGACTATCTAAGTAGGTCTTTAATGACTGAAATTAGAAAAGTACTTTAAGCAATTACTCTTTCTGGTTTCCACTGCATTAATTTAGGTGAGTCAAAGCACTTCTAAGTACAGAAGATAATTAATGCATTGCAAGTCTAATTTTAATTCATGTTGCCATTTGTAATGCATTTGATTTAGGTTTAAGTTTAAATTATACAGTCACAACACCTGACCAAAGATCACCTGATCTCTTCAGGACAAACTCGTATGACCAGGAATTCATAGATAATGGCACCTTAGATGGAGATGTGGCTTTTCTTACTACAGAGCAGCATATTCTAGCTGTTGAACGAGGTGCAGGATGCTTAGTGAAAATAAACAGCTCAAACATGACCTTGAGAGTACTGACACAAAATGCCACTGTGCTGTTTGCATGGGCCTTTTTCTTCTGTAAGACTGGCAGTACAGTTTGTGGGGTTTAGTTTCCCCATAAAGGGCCACAGAGCTCTGTGACAATGACAAAAGGTACCCAGTGGTCTTCTGGCAAATCTTCTCCCACCACAGACCCACGTACCCTCCCCCTTTTAGATTGTCTCTGATAGGCAACATGGTTTGTCCTAAGATGAGAACATGAAGTGACAATAGCAGAAGAAACTGTCTACTTAAATAATATGTTGATTCCAGAGATGGAGGACTTGTGACAATTCTAAATGACTCTGACAAACAGTGGCCCACAAAAAGATGCTGCTGGAGACTGGGCCAGCTGGGTAAACTGATCTCCCAAGGTTGCAGGCAGCTTCCAGGTACATATTTCCCATGGCAGGGACACCTGGAGAGTGTGTCCAGCCTGAAGATAGTGAACAAATTCTTTTGGGTAGGTGGGCAAAAATACTAAGATCTGGTTATATGTGGGGATAAGATCCTAAAGCAGCTCCGGAGGAGCTTTTTTCCTTTGTAACTGTTCATTCTGCAAGGCCAAAACCAGTAAACATGTACAATTCTACATGAACCCGCTTACATGAAAGCCCTTTAAACCTGCTTATATTATATTGCACTGGCAATATTTAGACCTTGTGTTAGCAATAAATGTAGTCATAATAATCCACTAATTAGTGCCATACTTCTCACACCTTACTGAGTCTTCTCTCTATTACTCTGTTACACGCTCTCAGTGACTCTGGTTGACAAAAACCTTTATAGCAAGCAAAAAATGTCTAGACCTCTCCTACATATCAGTCCTCAGTACAACTGATGGTAAGGGAACCAATGTGATGGGTTTTCTTGACTCTTCTAACACCTTGAAATGTGAATAAACTCCTTCCTCCTCACCTCAGGCTACCCTATTCTTTTGCTTGGGTTGTCTCTCCTCAGCCCTGACATAGATGGTTTTGACTGCCTCATAGATATCAAAGGGGATTTAGACAAGGATGCTTTCAGGCTTTGCTATGTTGAAAGTCATTCTGAGCAAATGTATTATTTTTCAAATGATGAGGAATCAGGGAGGAAGAAATAATTCACAAGCTTATAAAAATGGAGGTGGTTACCATGAATGTTTCAGCATGGACAGCACTGTGACCTTGTCAAGTGGCTGAAGAATGCTCATGCTTTGTCTTCTCCTGTATTCCTTCTGAAGCAAACAAGACTAATAGGAATGTGAATTCTATTAGCTTTTGCAAAGCGTTCATGAGCCTGTTCCAGTCAGACCTACCCAAGAAAGAAATTAATTTTAAATGCAAAGGCTCAAATTACTTTAAACACTTCCAATAAGAGAATTTCTTCACTTCAAGTATATTTGAAGCTATTATTCTGAATATTAAGGATTAATCATAAATCAATGTGTGTCTTTTTTAGTATGAGTTGATGTAGAATTGTAATTATATTTCACTGTACAGCAAAGGTTTTGCTGTCAAATTTGACAAATCTGATACATGGTACAAGTTAAGGAAGAACCTAAGGATCACTGAGGGTAAGAGTAAGATATTCATGAAGTGTTTGAGTTTCCAAAAAATAACTTAGAATAACAATTTATATTTTATATTTTATATTTTATATTTATATTTTAAGAGTCTACAGTGTGCCACCGTCATGAACATAATTCATAAAGTTATCAGTCCCTATACTTTATACTTTTTTACATGGAACCATGACTAAATACTGAGGGCTACATAAGCTGAGAAAGGCTGAGAATTCATTTGTTTCTGTCTGGAGTGCACCATGTCAGACACACCCATACAGAGCATGCACGTCAGCATACCTAGCATAAATAGAGATTTCAAAAGTAATTACAAATGTTTAACATAGTGTCCTGGTTTAGGGCAAATTTGGGAGGAAACCTCTGAATGGGGTTCCTCTGGAGAGCAAACACAGAGTCCCTCCCCCCAGCCCAGAACTTCCTCAGAGAAAAGTGGAAAACTATTTATTTAAAAAACAAACTGCCCACAAACATAAGGAATGAATAATATGGAACAACAAAACCTCTCGTTTCTCCAAAGAGAGATGGCAAAACTGAGAGAAGTCCTTGCTTGGGAGTTAGCTCAGCTCTGTCAGCTCTATCAGTCCCAGTCCCTTCAGTGCTGGAAAATGCCAAGGTCCAGGCCTGGTGGGGCCATAGGGGCAGCTCCTGGTGCTCCTCTGGGTTTTCATAGGGGCAGCTCCTGGTGCACCTCTGGGTTTTCAGTCCAGAGCAGATTTAAACAGTCCCAAGAAAGAAAGGGGAAAAAAAAGTCCAGAGAGCTTTTTTGCCTCAGCTAGCTAAACTAACTAAAAGCAAAAAAAACCCCTCTCTCTGGCCACTGTCCATGCATCCAACGACCACACCAGAGTCCAGGGTTAAGAATGTGTAGGAGTGAACGTTGTTTTTCAAAACAAACACCGTGATGCTTTTTTTCCTGCTTCACCCTCATAGCCAGTCTTAAAGGTACAGAACACAACATACAGCACACACAGAACAAACAATTGGGGATACAAGGATCATAACATTACTCTAGGACATATAACTTTAAAAATTTTGATTGAATAGGTGAGAATAGATAGGTTTTTTTCATTGCCATAATTCTGAATCTAGATCTCAAATAAACTCACAATTCCAATTACAAACTCTCCTAATTTGAATTTTTAAACCATATACGCCAGAAATTCAATACATATTTCAGATTCAGGTTCAGAGATTTTTTTCCTTCAGAACTTTTTGGCAATAAAACTTAGGTAAAGTTTTACTTCCTTTTTTTTTTCTTTGACTATTTTCTGATGATGCCCTAATTGTAGCACTCCAATGCCAAACAAAACTTCTGGAGAAAAACATTCACCTTAAGACTGAAGGGTATGTAGGTAAAAACAAGCAACAGGGAAAGACTGAAGATGAGTGAGTACATGATGGCAAAATGAGTCAATAAACTCATTCTTGCCTTACTGTTCCACCTGTTAAGAGAAGGTATATTGAATTGCATTTAACTGCAAGTCTTGTGAAAAAATGCAATCATTTTAGTTATTAAGGTAAAGTAAGTCTAGTGCATTTGAACACTTTAGAAGATAGATATCACTGTCCTAGAGCTTGTCTAACTTTCTGGTTTAATTGAATTAAGCATATTTTATACTGCTATCTAAAAAGGAAGCATCATTAAAATAAGTGTATATCAGTAAAAAATACACTAGAAAAACAGAATCACTGAACTTCTCTCCCAGAAACACATACTCTGTGAAAAAAAGTTACCATATTTCCTTAACTCTTTTAAATTGTTGCAGCAATAGGCATATTTAAGGCAAAACTTCAAAATGATCTTAAGGACTTTGCAGAAATAAATGCAGTAACAATGGAAGAACAGGTGCTGGATTTCTTTGAAAAAGCTTTGGCCTATTAAAAGAAAAACTCTATAACTTAAGCATTGCGATTAACATCAAAGAAGTTCTTTGACAACATCTGAGAGGAACTTTAGTCCTTTGAAGTTGTAGAGTAGAAAAGTGCGTAGGAATTTTGCTCCGACTATGCTGTCGTTGCATCATTATTGTTAGCACAAAAGCTGATGAGTCAAGACATTGAAAGAGTTTGGCCTGAACCTAGAACTCCATCTGATCCTTCTGCTCTGCCAATGGCAAAAACCTCCCTGCACTGTGATTGCTTAAAACCTCCACAAAATCAAAGATATTATGGATCTTGCTACTGAACTAAAAATAAATTTATTTCCCTCAGATCAAAATTACGAAACTTGAACTTTTTATCAAGATGAGCAGTATTAATGGTTATGGTGTAGAATACTAGTAAGCTAATTAAATGTGTCAAAACAAACAAATACACTAAACCTCTGCCAAAATAAAAAAGTGCCAAATCAAAGCATTAAAAAACCAAATACTTGCACAAACCAACAAGTAAATAAATAAAATAAAATAAAATAAAATAAAATAAAATAAAATAAAATAAAATAAAATAAAATAAGAGAAGGAAAAGCAATAAGACAAGTAAAGTCTCTGTCATTGTTTCTGGATGAATATGTCTCCAATTTCTGCAGTAATAAGACTGAGATCTTGACAGTTGGCCTGTACACACAGTGTTGTGATTCCCATTGTATCTTAGCTTGTGACTGTGGTGTGTCTTGAGGTGTCAGCTGGAAACTCAAGCTAAGAAGAATTGTCAACAGAGATAACAGCTAAGTTTCAAAGTTTAAAAAAACCCATAACTACTGCCATTTAAAAAAACCCAAATAGCCTCTCCAATTAATGAATTCTTCACTATTCTTTTCCATGCAGACCTCAGTGCTGAGGCTTTAGTATTTAAAGAACCATCCTAATCTACAACTTCTTTTCATTGGGTTTTGACTTATTTCTTGTGCCAGATCATTGCAGATGAGAAATTCTTGCAAATCATCTTAACTTTATACATAACTATGACTAGTTTCTTTAAAAAGTTGATATATTAGGTGGAGTCTGAACATACTGTTGATTCGTCACTGAGCAGGTGTATTTCCAAATTGCTGAAGTTTAGGTAAACCTGAATAGAAATCTCATTTTAGGGATTTCTGTACCGCTCTCTCGCACAGAGTTTTGCAAATGTCCCCTACAGGAAAAAAGCCCAAACAAATTTAACACAGGTGACAGAAATATTTAACTTGTTTCTTGGACTTTGAACTATTGAGAATTGGTTTAATGGCAACTTACTTGAGGAAAATTGCCTTAGTACTCTACATAGTTCATACATACAATTTAAACATCCTCTGTTATATTCCATAAGTGACTTTTTTAAAAAAATTGGGCTGGTTTTGGATCTTAAAGTGTCTGAATTTACTCACAGAAGGAAGTACCAGAATTTACCCACGGACAGACTTGAATATTTGATTATATGGAGTAGGCAACTCTCATGGTGTTTTTTAAGCAGAATTATATATTTCAGTTCAAGATGTCCACTAAGTGTTTACATGCACAGAAATTAAATAATGTATTTACACATCTTTATTATTACCTATTACAAGTCATTATTGTCAACACGAAATGAGATATTTCTGGTAATTCAGTGTCTGGATTATCTGGAGTACTATGCCACATAAATTTTTTGTATTCACAATAAAAATGACAGTATAATTACAATGCTTTTGTATTCCTTCTTGACTCAAACTTTGACATGCTAGTGGGTATAAGTCTCCATATCAGACTGTAAATTTAATTTTTGTTTTTCAACCTAGTGTTGTACTCCTTCTCCCAAGGTTAAATTGATAGAGCACCTGTAACAACTCAGTTCTTCTCCCTGTGGATATTCTGCCTTCACAGCAGCTGTATTACCAGAAGGTTTGCTACCTGCTGCAGAATGCAAATAACTTCACCTAAGTTATAAGAAGCTGTATCAGTAGGTGAGGAACGGATTCATGTACCACAGACCTTCAGTACTGGTAGTAACAGTTCACAGACTCATTTAGAGCTCCAAGTACAAATTTTTTCTTGTGGCCCCTTCCTTTTGCTTTGTAATGCACTTGCATAGGGAATCCTTTTTACAGGTTTCCTGCATGGGTAAGGGAGAGGAGACATTTCTAAGCAGTGATCCTTAATATGCCATCCAGGGACTCCCTCAGGGGAGGAGCTCAGAGTTGGGAGTGGGCTTCTGGTCTTCTGTTATTTTACACCCACACTGGGCTGCTTGTTGCAGAAGAAAAGTAATCCTTCAGTTGGTACTTCTCTAAATGGAGAAAAAGGAGCATGGGCATCTGTCCCTTTTCCAGGAATAGTAGCAGTGGGAGGAGTCCAGCCATGGACAGGATACCTCGTAAGCATTAAGACTCAACTTAGATGTGCATGTTTAGCTCATAAATACACATTTAACTTTGAGACTCAGAGCTGTGTTGGTCCATAGAATCTGCACAGGTCTGCAGAAAAGTGATTGCTCAAAAAAGATACTGGCTTAGAACCTAGAGAATGTGTCCTATAATATGAAACGCTGAAGGTAGTACAAGATGAAAAACAAAATAAAATAAATTACCACTTTCTGAAAAATTTTAAAGGTATAATTTTTTTCTTTTGTCCAGCCTTGTAGAAACAAAAACTTAGTCCCCATTTCTACCTTTTTATTGCTTTTCTTTCCATGCCTCTGAGGGAAGGGGGAGGCGGGGGGGGGGGGGGGAGGGAGAAGCATTTTCATTAAGTGACTATTTTATTTATTTATTTTTAATATTTAGAAAAAGTTGATGAAATATCTTGACTACTTCAGAAAATAACAAATAATATTGAAATCAGTGAACTGCAGAAGCATGTCCTAACTAAAATTTTTATCATGTATGAATAGTGTGGAGTTCCTCTGCCCCAAGAGGTGGAGATATGAGGTGTGCCCCTGCAAGACCAAGAAGAAGAAACAGTCCACCCCCAAATTACAAATAAGGTATTGACCAGAATGTTCTCTCTATCATTTGTTATCATTGGTTAAAGTTACACTGCAATGTCTCCACCACAGTTATTCCTATTAGTTACCTTCCTTCAGCCCACCCCTTTGCAGTACTTGCTCCTCTCACTGTTGGACCCTGACTCTAAACTCTGCCCTTGTTCTACCCTATAAAATCTACCACCTTGCCTTTGTTCTTGTCCCTGGTCAGTACAGAGGTCATGTTGTAATAAAGGATATCTGGATTCCCAAACAAGAACCCATCTCGTCTCTGTCCACACTGATCACCGGTGGCTGTCTGAAACATCAGGGCCCCAGGGCAGTCATTGTGCCCCAGCAAAGCAACAGAAAAGCTCCTGACAGTTAAATCTCTGAGAAGTGCCATCTGAGAAAAAGAACTGTGCCAATAGCAAAAGGCTTGGAAACATCCTTCTTCATCATATAAACACTGATATGGTGAGAAAAGATAGTATTTGTTCTGCTAATGTAACTGTATCCTGTGTCACAATAATATCCTTATATTGTGAACATAATAATAATCTTTGACATATGAAAATATACCGATTGTGACAGAAAAAAAGAAAAAAAACTGTAGTACAAAATTTTTTTCCCAAACAGGTTTTTTGTGCATTCAGACACATAACTTACAAAAGAAAACCACAGCTGCCTTTTTGAAGTAATGTTAGGACTACCACTACATTGCTAACTTCCAAATTTTACAGATTTCTGAAACTTGGAAAAGTTAGTAACTATTTTTTTCATCCAGTCCCTGCCAGAACACTCTCCATTAAACTGGAAGACAAGACTTACAATGTTCTCTCCTCCAGAAACTATGACATCATGACAAATAGAGAAATAAGTTTTTGATTTACATCTTCTACATTTTAAACAAGCCATGTGCACCAGAGTTGTACACTTCCTGTTATCTGCCTATAATTCTTTCTCAAGTTTATCATGAGAACTATGATTAGGTGAGGTTAAGCAAGGATACATGAGTAAGAATGTCAGAGCAGATAAAAAGGACAAGTATTTTTTCTTTCATCCTAGTCTCAGTGGTACTGCTTATTCAGTACTGCTGGCCTTGCTGAGCTAAGCTAAACTATTCTCTGATGCCAGAACCACTGCAAGAGAAAAGAAAATGTTTAAAATGCATTCATAGAACTGCTGGGACTCTACACCCTCTTGTTCTCATTTATTTTTGTGTGTGTTCAGACACATAATTTACAAAAGAAATTATCACTGCTCTTCACTAGGCATACTCAGAACAGATTATCCCTCTTCAGACCCATTTTTAGCAACTAAGAAGCCCAGGAAAACCTGACTGTTATGGATTGAAGATACTTTATCTACTGTTTTATGCTGTCATCCATACAGCTGCAAACCAAACAGCAATATCAAGCACCTTTGTTTTTCTTGCAGACTACTACTTATGTGCAGCAACCTTTTATGCAGTAAACCTTTACAGGTTATTTTAGAAGTCAAATAGCATGACTTTGGCCTGGCAGATGAGCAAACCACATGCATTCAACAAACTCCTAAATGCTGTTACAGACTAACAAATCTGCTTAAAATTGTTTTGGAGTATAATGAAGTATGATCAATTATTCATTACTGGACATCTTCGTCTATTATTCAGCACAGTGTAAGTGCAATTATCTTAATGCAAATGTAGCAGTTCATTGATATAAACAGATTTCTGTGTCTCTCAAAGACAGCTATACCCTAATGTACATCAGTAGAAATGAAGTAAATTCAGTTTTAATTACAGAGAGCCTCAAACTATTACATGATAGGGTAAGAGGAGAAGAGGGATGATGTTTGGATGTCTAAGCCCCTCTTTGGCTGGTTTTTAGCACTTAAAGGACTTGGAACTTTAGCCTTGCAAAAGACTCTCTTTCTCTTATCCAAAAATCAGTATGTGTTACTGGTAATAAATATGATTTTTTTTTTTTTTTTTTTTTTTTTTTTTTTTTTTTTTTTTTTTTAAATTTTTATTTTTATTTTTTTTTCCTGTCTGGACTGGAACCTGGCTACTTTCTAAATAAATTTTCTTCCCCACCTACTAGTCATTAGTGTCAGGAATCAAATTTATATATTTTGCATGAATCTAATAAGATTGGTTTAAAATACACTTTTCTGTCTTTCACAGCACCATTCCCAAACAGTCTCACCCAGTAAGTGAATTATTACATATCTGGAATCATTACTGGGTATTTAGGAGTCTGAATTTTGTTGCATATTTTACTATCTCACCCCTTACCATTGTTATATATGGTAACATTGTGAGAACAGATGTACAGGTAAACCCATGAGCCTCAGAAAAATCCATAAACTCTGCAGATCACATGTAAGCCCAATACTAGCAGTGGATCAATAACACATATTTAAGACAGTAAGTTGTAGTTATTTATTCAAAGCAAATGCTTGTGTCTAAAATAACTTCATCATGAGATTTTCCTCCAGTAAATTGTCCCCATTCCCTGAAGCTGAAAAAATATGCCTCTAACTCAATAAAATCTTCTATGGAGCTGAGCTGAATGTAACCCATTCTAATGTAATTATTTATCTATGTTTCACTTAGAAGAGTGATCATCCTGATGGATCAGAGTTTCTCTCTTTTAATATGTGAGAGCATTTACATATCATTGACATGCAAAGGATTTCTTTAGAGTATTTTGTGATAACTAAAATAAAAATCCAACCACCATACCAAGGAATCCAGACTCAATCCTTTCTTTCTGCAATCTCAGCAGAGGTTATAATACCATAAGTAAAAATGTTATACTAGCTATATTTTTGTGTGTGTGTGTGAACACTGTTATTTCTTTATGTATTTACAAAATTATAACAATGTTGTTAGGTTAGGTTAAAGGTTTCAAGAGTTTTTACTGAAAAGCCTATGGGAACTTTTATTAGATATGAGTAAAGTAATATATAGCTACCGTTTGATGCAGAATTCAGGTGTGTGTACTATGAAAAAGTCACTGTTGGCAATGACTCTCTTTGACAGCCATGACATGACTCATCTGTGACAGCATGGAAGTGCAGTAAATATCTTCAATTCCATGCCCAGAAAGAGCAGTTTCATTCTGTAGAAAGTTAAAAGGAATGCAACATAAAAGCCAAAAAAAATTTCTAAAGTACCTATTTTTAATCTGTGCAGGTACCTGGAGTCAATTTGAGTACAAGGTCTAAAAATAACAATATTCAAATTCCTTCTTCTCTGAAGCCAGAGTTCCTATGTGTAATGCAGATGCTTTACTTTTTGCAAGTCATCTATCACCAGGTCCTGGTTTCTCAGGAACAAACTGAAAGGAGCCCTTATAAGGGTGAAAATGATGCAGGGTGAGCTGCTGGGAGTGATACAAGCAGCTCATGTCAGTTCTCAGTGTCATTCTGCAAGACATCCAGGACCTGCAAAGCACCATGGTGAAGCTTCCAACGTGCTGGAAATGGTATGGAACAAGCTGCTTCATGATTATCACATTGAAGTGAAGTATTGATTACAGCTCTTATTCTGTTGCATGCACAGCAGAACAGGACTTCTGTAGAAACTTACAATCCTGTTAGAAGAGGGAAAAAAAATTTCCCCTATGGAAATATCAGAAATAGTTTTCTAATGTGCCTCAGTGTGTTTTGGCAGATGGGAAATACTTTATATGTATTTAATGGAAAATTAAAAATGGGAAGTGAAACATAATAGACCCCTTTGTGGTTTCTTGTAAGGGTCACATTGCATTCTGCAACCACAGCCTGTTTGCTGTCTTGTAACACTGTGATTTTTACACTGTGTAAAATACCTGCATCTGAGAGTAAAATATTTTATTTTTAAATTAATGTTTCAGTGCTTTGATTCCAAAGGATTTTTCCTTCTAACACTGATTAAAAGAGCAGTAAAGAAAACTAGAACTAGAGTTCATCAAGATAAATGTGATATTTACTTTTTGATTTGTGGTGGTGCTTAAATTCAATTCCAATTGGGTTTTTACTGCTCCAGTTTGGTTTTATAATTTGTGTTTTATAATTTTGTATTTATTTCTATTGTTTAAGATGGCCTCTCCTTCCCTCTCCTTCTCTCCTTCCCTCAGACTTTCCTTCCCCCCCCCCTCAAACCTTCCCGCCAAAATCTTGGTTGTCCTGGTAACCCCATCCCATAATAGTTGTTTACCGCTTTTCGGTTACCTGTCAATCTTTAAGTTATATAACTTCCCCACCCCCTCATCATGTATTCCTCCTCCCCAAGTTACCTGTTACTGGTTCAAAAGTTGTGCATTGCCTCATTATACGATGGCAAAAGGTTGTAATTGGTCCCACGCAATCCCACCCCTGAACCCACTCAATAAAAAGCCGTGCCATCTTGAGGCCAGCGTCTCTCTTCGGAGCGCTGCCTCGGGGACACGCATCCCCTTGTTGCACCTCTTGAGAGTCCCGCCTTTCTATTCTGTGCACCATCCGCACCTTGGTCGAGTTTGCCCACGCCTCTGGCAAAGTGAGCCCCTGGATGTAGTGGCGGCAGGGCTGGCCGGAACTGCACCCATTGGAAAGCCGATCCACTGCAAGCTGGCGCCCAACGTGGGGCTGTCACGCGTGGGCGAACATCTGTCGGCTCGACCCCGGCGGCACTGACGCGGCGCACGCGGTTCCAGAGCGTCGCGAGCAAATCCGGTTCATCGGGACCTTTTACGGATTTTTCATTGTCGTCGCGCCTCCTGGTGGTCAGTTGGCTCCCGGGAGGAAGGAGGGGGTAGCTCTGAAGCACCTAGCAGAGTCCCTTCTGGTGCGGATCAATCCCAAACCAAACCGCCATTTCCACGCAGGAACCAGGAAGGGTAAGCGTGTGAGCCCCTAGCCCTCACCCTACCCAAAAAGGGGGTCCAGCCCAGGAGAGACTGTCCTGGGGGGATCCAGCCGCGCGGCGCCCGGGGGGGGGGTTGTTTTCCTCTCTCGGGTTTTACTTTAGGTTCCTGTTTTTATTTCGTTTTGTTCGTTTGTATTTTAAGTTTTCGCGGCTCTGAGCTGGTGCCTGAGCCCAGCTATCGGGAAGCAGCTCGCTCGGGTATCGGGGGAAGCGACAGGGGCGCGCCGCGGCAGGTATCGGGAAGCCGCGAGGCAGGAGCAACACGGCTGAGCCCGTGGTGTAGTGGTTAGAGCTCTGCGCTTTCGCCGCGGCGACCTGGGTTCGAATCCCGGTCGGAGACGGCTCCGAGACCGGGATCGCGGGACCGGAGCGGCGCCGTGCTCATTCCTTTTGCCGGCCCGGGCGCGGGCGGCGCAGGTTCGATTCCTGGGCGGGGACAGCCCTGGGACGGGGACCGCGGAAGCGGCGGAACCCGGCGAGTCCCGGCGCGGAGCCGCCCCCGCTTTTTGTCTGCGCATGGGCACAGACGGGGTTTAAAGCGGGCTTTTTTGTTTTACGCGGCACCTCTGGGGCGGAGGCAGCGGCGGGGAGCTGCCTGACCGGAGTTTTTTGTGCTGGGATTCGGTTTTTAGTTTATTTTTTTTTGCGGAACAGTTTGGAAGTGGAGAATGGGTGCCAGGCTCTCGGCAGAAGAGAAAGGCGTTTTTCGTTGTTTTGTTGGAGTTCTGAGTTTTAATAATGTTAAGTTTTCAAAGGCAGAACTGAAGCGTTTTGTGCGCATGCTCTGTCTGCACTTTCCCAGAACGAACCCGGAAGTTGTGACGGAGCTCCGATATTGGGGCCCCGTCATCTTAAAACTTACCAAATTAGCTGCGTCCGGGGACAAAAATGCAGCGAAATACCTGTTCTGGTCGCGGCAAATTCAAACTGCCGTGAAAAATATGAAGGGAGTGCAGAAAGAGCGGTCTCCCGGAGAAAGCTCTGTTTCCCCCTGTTCTTCCTGTTCTGTATCCCGGTCCCCCTCACCCCGCCGTGGCATCCTCAGAGGTGCAGCGGGCGTACCCCAGCCCGCCAGCCCTGGCGCTCTCAGGACGCCATCCCCCTGCCCGGGACAGACAGGGCAGTCTGCCCGGGACCTCCGACGGAGCACTGGCCACGCTCCCGAGGACTTTTCCCTTCCCCAAACCTCCCTAAACAAACCCCGAGTTCAGTTCAGTGTTAGTAGAAGTGAATGCACGCAAAATGCCCGCGCGGGGGGCGCGGGAGGCGCCGGCGCAGAGCCGCTCGGCGCCCGCGCGGGAGGCGCGGGGGAAAAGCCGCTCGGCGCCCGCGCGGCAGGCGCGGAGCCGCGCGGCGACCGCGTGGCAGGCGTCCATGCGGAAGAACCGCATGGCGACCGCGTGGCACAGGCATGCGGCGTCCATGCGGCAGACGCACGCGCCGCCCATGCGACAGGCGCATGCGGCTTCCATGCCGCAGGCGCATGCGGCGTCCACGCGGAAGGCGCGCGCGGCGCGCGCGTGGAATGCGCACGCGGTGCCCAAGCGGGAGAAGCGCGTGGCAGCCATGCGGCAGAGGCGCTGGCACGCGGCGCTCGCGCGGCAGAGGCGCAGAATGGCGGCGGCCGCATGGCGCAGTCGTTCTCTTTGTCCGCCCTGCCCGCCGTCCCGCTGCCGGAGGCGCTGCTCGCCGCCGCCGCCGCCATGGCCCCGCTCCCGTTCCCTTCCCCTTCCCAGTCTCCCGAGTTTTCCCCCCCCCAACCCTTTTCCGTCCCCTTCCACCCTTCCCCGAGGCTGTCACTGTTCTGAAACCCCTTCCTATGACCCCCCCACCTGCCGCTCCTCCCGAGTCTCCACCCAAAACCACTCCTCCGAAGGCGTGCCTTTCCCAGACCCTGGCACGCCCCCCTCCCGTCGCAAGCCACTCCCCTTGGTGACGCCCAAGTCCCGCCCACTGCCTCCCGGTTCCCACGCCCCTTCTTTCGGTTCCCACGCTTGGGGCAAGGAGGGGGAGGGGTGGGATCCAGGAAGTGATGGTCCCCATGTCCCTTCTATCGCTCCAGTTACCTACAGGAGGGGTAGGGGAGGGCATGAGGAGGCAAAGTGGCAGCAGTTGTCCCAGAATGTTGTCAGGGAACTCATGAAGGCCCTCAAGGAGTACGGCCGCATGAGTCCGTACTTCCTTGGTTTGTTAGATGGCCAAGTTACCGGGAGTGAGGTTGTCCCCCATGACATCAAGTACCTTTTCAGGTGCTTGCATTCCAGAACTGAGTATCAGCTCTGGTTTGCAACCTGGAAAAGGCACTTGCAGGACGCTCTCCCAGGGTGGTCAAATGACCCTGACACAGCTGTGGACAATGAAGGGAACATGATCACGCTGTCACATGTGATGGGTGAGGGAGAATGGGAGATGCCACAAAAACAAGCTGAAAGCCTCCCAAAGCCGTTGTTAAGGCAAATTGCTAAGGTTGCTGTCAAGGCGTTTTCCACCATGCGGCCTTCCGGCCCCATGGAATCGTATTCAGATGTTTTTCAGGGACCTCAGGAAAACTTCCTGCTGTTTGTGGAAAGGCTAACGGTAGCCATAGAGCAGCAGGAAGAGGATGAAGTGGCAAGGGAGAGGCTGGTCACGTCGTTGGCGTTCAGGCATGCCAATGACGTCTGCAAACAGGCCATGCTGACCCTTCCACGGATTCCCAAGCCGACATTACAGGACTATGTCGAGGTGGTAACTGAGGTAGTCCCCCTGATGACATCAGCAAAACCTGAAAGGCCGGAACAGCGACGGAAAGCGGTGAATGCAGCAACCACAGAGACCCCAACCATCCATCAGAACAACGCGGCCGTGGTACCAAAAGGGAGGCGTCCATCTGGAAATTCAGCTGACAGGCCTTGCGCCTTATGTGGCAAGCAAGGACACTGGTGGCAGGCTTGTCCCCTGAGACGGGAGTTTCAGGAATTTAAACAAGCCAAAGAGGGAGGAGGAGGAAATGGGAGGGGAGGACGCTCCCAACAAAAAAACGAATAAGGGAGCGCGGAGCCACCCAGTGCGATGACCCCAATCGGGTGGCCCAAGCCGGGGGAGGAGGAATGGGGAATGATGATTTGAGTTGTACCGGACATGACATTTTAACGGACTTGACTTTTTCTTCCCAGAGGCAGCAGAGGAGCCCTCTGAGAGGGAATTCACCGGACAAGACAAGAGACTCCCCTTTGAGGAGTCCTTCACCTGATGATCCTGACCCGAATGTGCCTGTTCCTTTCACAGGAAAGTCCTTGACAACAACAAGCGAAGGAGTGCCCTTTCATCTTCAATTGTCTGATGCCCTGTGGATCCGTGATGATGAATGGCACCGCGTGGCGGTATCTAAAAATCGAGGTACCTGGCACAAAATTGGCACAACATATGTAGTCGTGGGGGATTGTAAACATACCCCGCCGGAGATCGAGATTGTTCCCCAAACCACTCCTGCGGATCCCGAGTGGTTTGAACTCTGGCTCCGCTGCACGACTCCACCCATTTATCTGTCAAAGGGACAGATAGTCGCCCAGGCAATACCATCACTCCCCGAAAGGGTGTGTCCTGAAGGCGACTGCAAAACCTGCCACCCCCAGATAAGCACAGTCGTGTACATTACACATGACAGACCTGAGGAGGTGTGCAAATTAAGGGTGGGCGGGGAGACCACCACCATTAAAGGTCTCCTTGACTCGGGGGCGGACGTAACGGTGATCCCGGAACACCTATGGCCGTCACGTTGGCCACTGCAAACAGTAGTGGAGCAAGTTGAGAGTGTTGGAGGCCTTCAATTGGCAAAAAAATCAAAGCACATGGTGCAAATTAAGGGGTCCAATGGGCAATTGGCAAACATCCAGCCCTTTGTTTTGAATTACAAAGCACCCCTGTGGGGGAGAGATGTCCTGGCCCAGTGGGGGGCGACAATTGAATTCCCTGACCCTCCACAAAATTTTCAGGCTGCGGTCACTGAACTGCGCCCCACCCAAAAACTGAATTGGAAAACGGATTCTCCAGTTTGGGTGGAGCAGTGGCCGCTTTCTAAGGAAAAGTTAAAGGCGCTGAATGAGCTCGTGGAAGAGCAACTCCGAAAGGGTCACATAGAGGAGACCACCTCTCCTTGGAACACCCCGGTGTTCGTAATACAGAAATCGGATAAGACCCGATGGAGGCTTCTCCAGGACCTCAGACAAATTAACGAGGTCATCGAGGACATGGGCTCTCTCCAACCAGGGATGCCTTCCCCAGCCATGTTGCCCCAAAATTACAATTTGGCCGTGATTGACATCAAAGATTGTTTCTTTCAAATTCCTCTCCACCCCGACGATGCTCCGCGGTTTGCGTTCTCGGTTCCTAACATCAACCGAGAGGCCCCAAGGAAGAGGTATCACTGGAGGGTTCTTCCCCAAGGAGTGAAGAGCAGTCCTGCCATTTGCCAGTGGTACGTGTCTTCCTTGCTGACCCCCGTGCGTGCAGCTGCACACCAGGCCGTCATCTTGCATTATATGGATGATGTGCTCGTGTGCGCCCCCAACGACGACTTGTTGACGCATGCGCTTGACCTGACAGTGTCTGCACTGGTTGCTGCAGGGTTCGAGTTGCAGGAAGCAAAAATTCAAAAGATGCCACCATGGAAATATCTTGGCCTCGAAATTAATAAGCGGACCATTGTTCCGCAAAAATTGGCGATCCAAACCAAAATTGAGACCTTAGCGGATGTGCACCAGCTGTGTGGGGCTTTGAACTGGGTGAGGCCTTGGCTGGGTCTCACTACCGAGGACCTAGCACCTCTTTTCAATTTATTGAAAGGGGGAGAGGGGCTGAGTTCCCCTAGGTCACTCACCCCGGAGGCACAGAAAGCACTGGAAAAGGTTCAAGAGTTGATGTCCACCAGACAGGCAAATCGATGCCATGCTGATTTGCCTTTCCGATTTGTCATTCTAGGGAATCTGCCGCACCTCCATGGAATGATATTCCAATGGGACAATGGGGTGACCAGCATACCCCGAAAGGACCGAGGCGGGAGAGATCCTCTTCTTATTATAGAATGGGTCTTTCTCAGCCATCACAGGTCCAAGAGGATGACACGCCCACAGGAGTTGATGGCTGAATTAATCCGGAAAGCCAGAATCCGCATTAGAGAACTGGCTGGTTGCGACTTTGAGGTGATCCACGTACCAATTCGGTTGAATTCGGGCCAAATTTCAAAGGCAATGTTAGAGCACTTGCTTCAAGAGAACGAAGCACTTCAGTTTGCCCTGGACAGTTACACTGGACAAATCTCAATCCATCGGCCTGCCCACAAAATTTTTAATTCGGATGCTCAATTTAAATTAAATTTAAGGAGTGTTCAGAGCAAAAGACCGCTCGAAGCCTTGACAGTTTTCACAGACGCGTCCGGAGGGTCCCACAAGTCAGTGGTGACTTGGAAAGATCCTCAGACTCAGCAGTGGGAGTCTGACGTTGCTGAGGTGGAAGGATCCCCTCAGATTGCTGAGTTGGCCGCAGTCGTCAGGGCCTTCGAAAGGTTCTCTGAACCATTTAATTTGGTAACTGATTCGAGCTACGTTGCAGGTGTAGTGTCCAGAGCGGAGAACTCAGTTCTCCAAGAAGTGACTAACGTTGCTCTGTTTAAGTTGCTCTCGAAGCTGATAAGGCTGATCTCCCACCGAGAGCAACCGTTTTACGTGATGCACACCAGGTCGCACACGGATTTGCCAGGGTTCATAGCGGAGGGAAACAGGAGGGCTGATGCTCTTGCTGCCCCTGTCGCGAAGGCCCCGCTGCCTGACGTTTTCCAGCAGGCAAAGCTCAGCCACCAACTGTTCCATCAGAATGTGCCAGGTTTGGTCCGAGGGTTCAAACTAACCCGAGATCAGGCCAAGGCCATTGTGGCAACCTGTCCCAGCTGCCAGCGACATGCAGTCCCAACCTTGCATGCCGGGGTAAACCCCCGAGGGCTGAGCAGCAACGAGGTATGGCAGATGGATGTTACTCATGTCCCTCAGTTTGGGAGGCTGAAGTACGTCCATGTGTCTGTGGACACCTTTTCTGGAGCAGTTTATGCCTCCGCCCATACAGGGGAGAAAGCAAGGGATGTTGTTAAACACCTTCTACAAGCCTTCTCTTTCCTAGGCATCCCTAAAGTCATCAAATCGGACAACGGGCCAAGCTATATTTCCAAGGAGTTCCGCAACTTCCTCCAGCAATGGGGTGTAGAACACAAGACTGGCATCCCCTACTCCCCGACAGGCCAAGCAATTGTGGAGAGGACACACCAAAACATCAAAAGAGTCCTCAATCAACAGGGACAAATTCTGAAATTAGAGTCACCCCAAATTCGATTAGCCAGGGCTTTACACACAATTAATTTTCTAAATTGTTCATTTGAATTGATGAATCCCCCAATAATTAGGCACTTTGGAGGGAACCCAAATTTGAAATTAGAATCCAAGCCGCCAGTTCTCGTCAAGGACCCGGAGACCATGAGAATGGAAGGTCCACACGGTTTAATCACTTGGGGACGCGGATACGCCTGCGTATCGACACCCACCGAACTTAAATGGGTGCCGGCCAAGTGGGTGAGACCTTATGTTCCCAGGGCCTCCAAAGAGTCAGATAATCAGGTGAAGAATGTCACTTGGCGAAGAAAAAGGAAGCCTGTTAGTCCGGAGGAAGAGAGGTCCGCTCCTTCCTTCCCCATTCCTCACTGGCTTTTTGTTAATTAATTTATTTTGTTATATTTTAAGTTACTCCTAAGTTTTTGTTACTTATCATTGGAATTGCGTTTGGCATCATCCGACGAGCCACTCAAAAGACCATCACTGCAGCCACCTCGTCACTCAGCGTGAACAACGTCTGGGCCAGTGTTCCTCCCGTCGAGAAGATCGAGATGCAGCAGCTCCCGTCATGGGAAGATGAGGAATACCCTGACCCAGAGGACTTCTTCACTGGAGACTGATGACGAGAGGTGGCTCACGGAACAGAACATCTATCCCCCAAGCAGACACTACCAAAAGCCATCACAAAAAAATAAAAAAGGGGGAGATGTGGTGGTGCTTAAATTCAATTCCAATTGGGTTTTTACTGCTCCAGTTTGGTTTTATAATTTGTGTTTTATAATTTTGTATTTATTTCTATTGTTTAAGATGGCCTCTCCTTCCCTCTCCTTCTCTCCTTCCCTCAGACTTTCCTTCCCCCCCCCCTCAAACCTTCCCGCCAAAATCTTGGTTGTCCTGGTAACCCCATCCCATAATAGTTGTTTACCGCTTTTCGGTTACCTGTCAATCTTTAAGTTATATAACTTCCCCACCCCCTCATCATGTATTCCTCCTCCCCAAGTTACCTGTTACTGGTTCAAAAGTTGTGCATTGCCTCATTATACGATGGCAAAAGGTTGTAATTGGTCCCACGCAATCCCACCCCTGAACCCACTCAATAAAAAGCCGTGCCATCTTGAGGCCAGCGTCTCTCTCGGAGCGCTGCCTCGGGGACACGCATCCCCTTGTTGCACCTCTTGAGAGTCCCGCCTTTCTATTCTGCGCACCATCCGCACCTTGGTCGAGTTTGCCCACGCCTCTGGCAAAGTGAGCCCCTGGATGTAGTGGCGGCAGGGCTGGCCGGAACTGCACCCATTGGAAAGCCGATCCACTGCATTGATTATCTGACATGTAACATTTCTCGTGCTTCCTCTGCTCTTGCTGCACTTCAGGGTTTGCTATTGCAAGTAGCATTTGTATTTGGACATAATGTGTCAGCAAGGCATATAAAAATGGATACTGAGCAAAAACATCTCTTAGAAATTTTTCCTTCATCATGATGAGGCTTGAAAGGAACCCATTATGAAACAGAGCAAATCAATTTTACTCCTAAGCTCCTATATGATGAAAGCTTATGCATACAGTGTATGTATGCAAACCTCTTGCAGCCACTCCAGAATCCGTTTGAAATGGCATCTGCATGGTCAAAGTTCCTCAGGAGAAGGAAGTTTTCTGAAGAGAGTTTCTGTCAATATTTTCTCTGTTTCCCTTGTGATTCTTGAGATTTTCTTGAGTGGGAGAGGTGCTGATATCCAGTTATGGATATATGGACATATCTTATTAATATAATCAACAGTAATTTCAAGTAAAATGTATTTTTATGTTTGCCTAATATTAACCATTTGCAATCACTACTGGTAAGCACAAATTCTGCTGCCTGTGGAAGCTGTTCTAGTTTTCCAAATGGAGTAATTCAGATCTAAGAGAAGCAGTGATGAACCTGTTTTTTCGTGCAACAAAACAGGCCCTGTAGTTTAAAGTGTAAGTTGCACAGAGTCAAGTTTTAAAATTCTATTTTGTCAAGATATATGAATTGATAGAAGCTACATATTGAAAAAAAAAAAAAAAGGAAGAAAAATCTAAAATTCTGCAAATCCTATTTGCTGCAGAAAGCTTTGAAGACTTGCTTATTGATCAGCAAAAGGGTGAAAGAAATCATAGAAGACAGAAATAATCTCACAGCTGATGAAAAATTTGAATTTACTCTACTTGGGAATGAGCTGTGTATGAACAAGAGCAACAATGCTATGCCAGCTGGAAAACCTGCTGTCTCTGACTGCAGCTTAATGGAACACCAAATACTATGATCATATCATTCATAAATTTTAGACCTGACAGATTCCAGAGTGACTGCTTCCAACCCAGTAAGGTCAAATCTTGTATGATTAAGTAAAGTTAAATGGGGATCATGCATGGCTTATCATGAATACTGATATTTTTTTGAATTTGGACAAATACAGATACTGCAAATTTGATTTTCAAGAAAAATGGTTTTATGTATTGTAGATTAATTAATTAATGCAGCCCTTCAGACCATGACACATGCAAGATTTAACATGTCTACTAAACATATACTAACAGCTTCCTTTAAATAACATTAGAGATGGAATAAAATTTAATAAACTCTAAAAAAAGGCTGATAATTTATGCTCCCTTTGTGCTGAGGAGTCAAAAAAAGCTACTTGATAATAAGGGCATCTTGACTGTTGAAGTTTTATTATATTCCTGCCTACATCTTTGTTGTTATTCAAGCATTGTCTTCTATACTGCTCTCAAAAATACATAATACTGTGTAGATTTAATAGCTATACTTACTAGTTCTCTCTTCTTAAAATGTGACTGACTTCTTACAGTCAGAGTTTTAACCTGAATAAAACTGCAGAATAAAGCTACTCCAAATTAATTGTAATTTAATAACCTAATGGAATTGAGTCTTAAACATTATGTTGAGCTCTTAAACCTTTGATTGTTTTCAAGAGGTGAAAGCCGTCATACAGGTCTGTGGTTATCACACAACACACAGAAACACACAGGTTAAATTTAAAGCAGGAGCAGACATGAAAAGAATCCTTAGTCTGCAGACAGGAAATCCCTATTTTGAAAGTATGGCTACAGTAGTGCAAGTTTTGCCAAAGTAATCACTGCAATATTGATAATCAGTGCTTCCTTCAACACTCAGTCTTTAGTCACACAGTCTGAGTTATCCTGCAAGGCTGTACAATACATTCTGCAAAGAAAAGGTCTTCCATATTTTTATACTTCATAAGAGTAGAGTTCAAGTAATTTGGTGTCCTGTAATAATTTGGAAGTCATCCAAGTGCTATACTAATCTGACTTTTCTTGTTGTAGTTTTCTTGATAGATCAAGAGCAACAAATAAAAGTTGTATTTCTGCCTCATTGCTCAAAATCAGGGGTAACACAGTGCTGTTTGTGATAGATTTTTCAAGTTGTTCTACCTTTTGAAAAATCTGTATATTTGTCTGAATTTTGTTTTGTCAAAATCCAGACACATTTCACAGAAAATAATAATTGAAGAATGGTGTTAAGAAGATGACAATCACATGAATTGGAGAGGTTTAGGAAAAAAACTGAAGTTAAAATTTTGACCTTAACATTTTTTTATGTAAGTACTTAGGCAATGAAGGAACTATTTCTCACTCCCTGTAAAATCTTGACTTCTGCCTGGGATGTAATTATTTTGTTCAATATCTGTGTATTGCTATACAGGCATGACTAAGATATGGTTCACTTCTGAAAATATTTCCAGGCTACTATTTTCTATCTTGCTTTCTGATGGTTAATACTGATTCAAAACTCTCTCCAATGCTGCTACTAAACCAATATCAGTTTTTTTCTACAGCCTCAGGGCTTTTTAATTTGCTTTTTATTATTTTATTTCTTCTTTTCTACTTGAAAATGCATCTTTAGAAGCCACTGCCTTATAATGAATAATGTAAGCAGTGGCAGAATTATCATATATTCATGGTATAATAAAAATAATGTTTCCTGAAGGTATCAGGAATTTACTTTAGCCTTAGACTTGTAAAAGTATTTTTGTCAATATTTAATCTCTATTGACTCATAGCTTGATTACAATGCATAATGCTGACCACATCAGTCTTCCCATAAAGCCTGGCTTCTGCTTCTAACAAAAGTCTATTGATACATTTGATTCACGCTAATATTGCATTACTAAAAAACTGCTGAGATTTTCACTCTCTGTAAATTTGTGTATATTTTTACCCTGAATGGACACATAGCAATACCTTGCTAGATTAACTGCTATATCTTTTTGTCCTTTTTTGCTTCAAATGTAAAAATGAAACAAAGACATAATAAACATAAAAACCAAAAATGAGTAAATTTTATCTTCTCTTTTGAACAAATTCTCCTTCCTGTTGTGGTTTGAAAGCAAAACAAGTGAGAGGCTCCAAATCAGAAATATAATTTAATAATAAGAAAGGAAAAAAAAGTAAAATAAAATAAAATAAAATAAAATAAAATAAATGCAATAATACAAAAGACCACTGACAGAGTCAGAATACAACCTGAGCAGGGTGGTGGAAGCAGTCCAGATGAAGTGGTCTTCCTGAAGCAGTGACCCCGTAGAAAGGTGTGGTAGCTCTGGTCCTCTGGGAATCCAGTAGGTAAGAGCTGCTTGTACTGTCCCAAATCCCAGCTTATATCCAGGTGAGAATGCTTGGCTCCTCCCCCTGGGTGGAGCATCTCACAATGGGATGATGAGTCATGAAGTGGGTCCTTGATGGCCCATTAAACAGAGATAACTCCTGGAGGGAGTTACCTGTGAGTCATGGGCAAGGCATTGATGGGCATTAGCAGAAGACACTCCAAAGGCAGGAGGCCTGGGAAGAACACTGCCCCACTTGGTTCCAACGGTTCATGAAGACGATGATAGAAAAAATATTTTGTGTACATCCTACACTGCAACCCAGGACAGTTCCTCATAGAAACTCAAGGTAAACCAAAGCCTTTTATTACTTTTTTCAGCATTAAAAGATTCTACCCAGCAAAATATTTTGTCTTGTGCTTAACTTTGTGATACTGTGAAGTCCCCTTTTGAAGAGGTGCATATTCAGGTGTTGAAAGATTTTGTTGAGCTTTCTTCCACATTACCTGCTGGTTGGTAGTCTGACATATTACACAGTAATGTATTAGTTTGCTGTCTTGTTTTTAAGATGAATATATGTATTTCATGCAATATAGAGGCATTTTTCAATTTTATTCATATTTTTTTTCCTTTTGGGAGTTTTATCCCTGAAGTCAGGTAATTTATATGAAAAATACCACATACATGATCACATGAATGCACAGTTCATCAGAATATTTCTGTTCTAAGGTTTGGATCAGACAGTAGATGTAAGTGTAGATTTGGATTGTCTGAAAAATCTAAAATATATTGCATGTAAGTATTAATATATGCAGAACTGATTTGTTGGATGAAAAATGCAAAAGACAATAAATTAAAACTAACAGAATATAAATATCTTGCCGCTACAAGACATACTTGAACAAATATCTCAGGCTTTAAAAAAAAAAAAAGCAGATTTAAATGTGTCTATTTACCTTTACAGAGACAACATTCAAATCTGTGACAACCTTTGGCTGTAAACAAGATGTACATCCACAGATGTCTACATACAAGATTTTAGTGTAGCAGATGCACGCAGAAATCTGGCAGAATAAAGAAAGGCTGGTATATCTAACACAGTTGGATAGTCATAAATGGATAAACATCTGCTCTGGTATTTTCTACACAAGTTTACTTAGACAATATAAGAGCAGGTTAGAGTCTCAATTTATGACAATATAATTTTGTTGCAAGGTTGTGAAACTTACTGCAGTATACAAGATGAACTAGTTATAAATAAATCTTAAGAATAAAATCATAGATCTTTGAAAATGAACATCGAGTTAAATTGTTGTTGCTTATTAATTGTGTACTGCTTGGTATTTGTGTTTTGGTAGTCTGTTTCTAGAAGTCAGCTCTCTTTTGACATCCCCTAGCAGCTCATCAACTCAGAGGTAATTGTATATATGTCAACAGAAAATCGAACACTGTATTTGGACCAAAATATTTTTAGGACTACTATTTATTTGTCTACATCAGTTTGGGCTGACCAGCTCTGAGTTGAAATAGCTCAGAGACTGCTTTTTATTTTTGCATTAAAGTTGCATTTTTGCAAGTTAATTTTTGATCCACCTGGGAGTGGTGATTACATTTATGTCAGGAGATTTCTAGTCAGCTTTGCATATTTGATTGAGAGTCTGAAGTTGATAGTATGTAACAATGATTTTTCATTTTTGCACTGTCTGCAATGCTTCTTTTTGTCCAGGAAATAGAGACAATACTAAAAAGTCATGCTTGTACAGTCAGTCTTATGATTGTAATGATGCTTTCTTGTTTACTGAATCAGTTCCTAGTTTAGACATCAAGAGTTTGTAATTTGACACAAAACAATGATTGTGAGGTTCTCTGACACATTAATAATTTTATGGCCATGGTTTACTATAGGAATGCTCAGAGACTCTGCCAATACAAAAACTCAAGGTGCAGCCTGCACGTACCTACCTGATGAATTTATTGAATTGGTAAGAAACCTGGTTTTTTTCATTGTCCACAATTTGTTGTCTTTTGACTTATGACTAGTTGTGCCTAAGTCTATGCAACCCTGAAGATACAGAAATCTGAAGAGCAAGCCCAAAGAAATAAAAAAGAGAGTACAAAAGATTATGGCTGTAGTAGTAAACTGAAGTTTAGGTGTGAAGGAGATAGCTGAGGACTGGTTAGAGGATAAGGGACACAATAGCTCTCAGAGCAATCTTGTAACTAGAAGCTAGGACAAGGCCAGCATGTTCCTGGCAGGACTGTTAGAAAAGAACAGGATGAGGGAGAGAAACTGAGATCATGAGAAAAGAACTAAACGCTACAAGGTGATACAACTGTTGCAATATGCTGCTATAGCATGAAGTAAGCTATTGTGTAGTCACTACCAATCAGGAGCTTGGCTTTTGCATTATGTATGAACTAATTATTTAGAATACAAATGTAAGCGAGAAAACAAATAAAATTGAGCCTGATTGATCAACATCGGTTGAGTCAGTCTCCCTCCTTCCAACATTTAGGTGTAAAGATGACAGCAAATTCTTACCAGCTGTTAATCCAAATAAATAAATAATTGCATAATCCTACTCTCTTTCAGAGCACATCTTGGGACCACAAGTGCAAAACAAAGGTCTTCTCCATCAGCAGTATGAAGTACAAGCACACTTCTGCATTCTGTAAATCTCCACTATACTAATCAAGACAATGATTTCAAGATGGGTCTGAAGCTATGCCAAAATACACAAACACCACAATGTGATGAAGTCCTTACCTGCTTTCTTTAGTGTTGCGGTGCTCCTGTGCTCGGCTCGGCCAGCCCTGGCACCACGGCAACACCGGGGTTCTTGGTTAGCTGGGAGCAGCAGTGTGGCAAAGACAAGAGAAGACAAGAACGGGACTCTTCAAGGCTTAACGGAAACCGAGTTTATTGGATCATGGGGGATCCTCACCTCAAGGCTGTGCCTCAAAAGAGACCCTGAGCACCTGAGGGAGGCAGCTTATAAAGGGGGGAGGATCTTAGGGCAGGGTATGGTGAACATCCAACGCGCAGCAAACAGGGAGTGGCACCTAACATAACAGACAAACATCACAACTAATCATAAAGAATTGGGAGAGGGATTCCTGGATTCTGTCCAATCACTTGATGCCTCCCCTGGAACCTTCTGGGTGCAGGGAGAGGCCCCAGAGTGATGGACAGGACCAGGGGGTTACATAACAAATGATTGATGGATAACAGCTGCAGAGTAAACAGCTAAGGGAAAACCAAAAAGAGAAGAACAGGAGGGGGGTACAAGGAACATACCATATAGCAAAGAACATTCCAGAAAGAAAACACACAACACAGACTGACAATAAAACCTCCTTTACACACCGTCACACTTTAGAATCTAAGACACACTGTCACTTCAGGATCTTTGACTACAAAAGATTTCCTGCCTCACAAAGGGATCCTCCAATTCCTGGTGAAGCTACCTTATCAAATACATAGCAGTATACCTGGGACCTTGGTAGGGTACAGGGATATGGTCTGGTTGTGTAAGGACGGGATCAGGAAATCCAAGACACAGATGAAATAGGACAAAACAAGGGATGGAAAAAATAATGAGAAGGGATTCTTTAAGTAAATAGGTCAGAAAAGAAAGGCCAAGGAGAATATACCCCCACTGATGGGAAGGGAGGACTATTGAGAATACGTGGAGAAGCCTGAGGTAGCCAACTAGTTCTTCATCTCACTCTGCTGGCAGTCAGGCTTTGCCCATCTCTCAGTTTCCCAAATCTGGGAAAGTTTGAGGGAGCAGAATCTCTCCCAATATAAGTGAAGAGCAGGCTCAAGACCACTCAATGTCATGGTATTCCCACAAGTCTGTGTGGCCTGATGAGATAAATCAGAGGGTCTTGAGGGAACTGGTTGATGTTGCTGGCAGTCCACTCTCTACCACATTCAAAAAGTCATGGCAGTCAGGGAAAATCCCAGATAACTGGAAAAAGAGAAAGAGTACTTCCATTTTTAAAAATGCTCGAAAGGAATATTCACAGGATCACAAACAATCACAGAATTAATTGGGTTTAAAAAGACTTCTGAGAGTATCAAGTACAAACACAACCACTTAGATATTATAGTAAGCAGCTAATTATTCCCACAGTATGACATGAAATATGGAGATGAATATAAATAGTTTACTGTTGCAGTGTCTGTGTCACTTGGCTTGGCCTGCCCTGGCACCACGGCAACACTGGGGTTCTTGGCTGACCAGGAGCAGCAGTGTGGTAAAGACGGGAGGAAGCAAAAGACGGGACTCTCCTTTGGCTGAACAAACTGAGTTTATTGGATCAGGACGACCCTCACCTCAGGGCTCAGCCTCAGAAGAAACCTGGAGCACCTGAGGGAGGCAACTTATAAAGGGGGGTGGATCCCAGGGACGGGTACAGTGAGCATCCAATAGGAAACAAACAGGGAGTGGTTCTCAACATAACAGGCAAATGCTCTAACAAATCATAATAGACTGGGAGGGGACTCCCTGGATCCTGCCCAATCACTCGATGCCTCTCCTGGAACTTTTGGTTGCAGGGAGAGGCCCCAGAGTGATGGACAAGACCAGTGGTTATATAACAAAATGATTGACAGATAACAGCTGCAGAGCAAACAACTTAGGGAAGGACCAAGGGAGAACAACAGGAGGGGAGTACAAGGAACAAACCATTTAACAAAAAACCTTCTTGAAACAAACTGCATTAACAGGAACCGACAAGACAAACTCATTCACGCACTACCACAGTTTACATATTGAATAACCTCTTATATCATCACTTCTGGGTAAAGAGTCAAAGCATAATAAGCTTTTCCTCTTAGTGAAACATTTCCAAAAAGTCTAAAACAGGGTAGACTGCATCAGGGGCAAACTTATGGCTGGTCATTGTCAAAATTTTCATTAGCATTTGTTCCTGTAAGTGAAAATATCTCTTTTCTTCTTATTAAAATATAATAATCCAAGTTTAGAGTAGAAGTCTCCAAGAGAAACAAGAAGCATAGTTTAGAAACAGTGAAGACGGGCATGATTTTTTAAATGTAGAATTTAATATCCTTTGAAAAAACAAGTGATTTTACACCATAGGAAATAGACTGAAATCCTGTTGCTGCTCAAGTTAATGGCAAATTTACCTGTTGTCCAGAGTTACATTATCCCCTAATTTTTTTTTTCATGTTTCCTGAATGTATCATGAGATATATCAATATATATAAAGATATGAAGATGGACATGGAATTATCTGGATTTTTAATATAACATGCAAATGGCAGCCAACTAGAATACTTATTCTAAAGAGTAGCTATAAGGTTAAGGCTGAAAATTCATGGCAGTTCTCATACAGGTATTTATAGATTTTCGTCAAGCTCAATTTTGTTTGTCAGCATCATGGTGATGAGCAGCAGTGAAAATGAGAGGGAAAATTTATGATGGTTTTTTCCATCTTCTTCTTAAAACATTGCTGTTCTCTGGCCTTCAGAAACACAGCTATTTGGCACTGTTGTTTGATGAAGTACAAAATGCCTCATACTCCAGGCAGGAAAGATAAATTTTGAAGTCTTAACTATTTGGGAGTATACAGAAAGAATGTGAAATTGTTATTTAACTTAATTCCATTATTTGTTTTACAAATAAACTAATTCAACAGGTACATACTTACTATATTATAATTTATACAATTAACATTGTCATAATGAAATACTATTTTTAAAAGGAAACATGATCCCTAAATTGAGGTTTTCTACTTATCAGCACACTGCGGTGTCCAGCCTGCATGTGAAGAGAAATTTACACTAATGTCATCCTGATTGCAGATGAGTTTCTTTTTTCTTGCAGATTATCAATTAAAAAAATCTGGATATATATTGGCTCACTGTAATGTTCTAAACTTGTGTTTCAGTGTCATAAGCACACTGAGCAAACAGTTCTCTGAGGTGTGAACATTTATTTTCAGCCAGAAGGAATAGCTGAATACACAGAATGGGCTCCTGCAATACATCGGTGTCTGGGAAAATTCATGTTTTGGTAGCAGATGATCTGGTGAGAATATAACTTGGACTTCAAAAAGTGTGAGTAATTATGGAAAGGATATTCTTGTTACTGGTTGCGTCGGTGCCTGTTCTGCAAAGCTCGGCCAGCCCCGGCACCACTGCAATGCTGTGTGGACTTGGCTGGTCAGGAGCGAGTGAGATGAAGGCAGGAAGGAAGAAAGAGGGGACTCTGGAGAGGTTAAACAGCAGCGAGTTTATTGGAGCTCCTGCACGGAGTCCTCACCTTGGGGCGTCTGCCTCAGGAGAGACAAGACTTACCCCAGGGCAGCAACCTTTAAAGGGGGGTGGAACACAGGGGAGGGTTCAGACATGGACCAATAGGATAGAACAGGGGTGTTGCTCATAACATAATGGACAAATACAACAGCAATACAGTAAAAGGTGGGAGGGGGCAGCCTGGATCCTGTCCAATCACTCAATGCCTCTCCTAGAGTCTTCCAGACGCAGGGAGAGGCCCCCAAGTGATGGAAGGACCAGGGGTTTATATAACATGTGATGGACAGGTAACTGAAACAGGGTAAAACCAAGTACGGAAAAACACAGGGGGTACATGGAACAAACCAACTTACAATGCAACATTAACTTATGAAACAAACATCAAACTGATAATGCCAAAAATGTACCCCCACAACTGGTAACTTCTGAAGGAGGGGAAGGAAAGCCAAAGATATCCAGCTTCAATGTAGAATTTGCTGAATGATCTACTCAAAGCATAAGCTAAGACTAAGGGTGATGTCGCATATGGGTGAATGCTCAAGAACTGGAAGCATAGCACATTTTTGAACTTACTGATAGTGGCTGGTTTTGGGAGCTTCTGACACTTTAAAAAAATTAAAGGGTTATCCAAAGCCTACAGATCCCGAAAGTGATGCTTTTCAAGGAAAAAGAGAAGGAATTAATTATATTCTTTCTCTACATGGAATGGGTGTAATGTTACTCCAGTGAAATAGAATAGAGTAGAGTAGAGTAGAGTAGAGTAGAGTAGAATAGAATAGAATAGAATAGAATAGAATAGAATAGAATAGAATAGAATAGAGTATTTTAGTTGGAACTTACAACAACCAGCCTGTCCAACTGCCTGACAACTTCACGGGACTGACCTAAATTTAAAGGGTTTTTTCCATATGTTTTGGCCATTGACAGGCTAGGGATATCAAACACCTTTCAAAGAAGCCTTTTCCAGTGTTTGGCCACTGTCATGGTAAAGAAGTGTTTACAAATGTCCAGTCTGAACTTAAACTGGTGCAAATTTTAACCATTCCCATGTCTTATCGTTAGATTCCAGGGAGCTCAGCATTTTCCTCTCTGGTCCTTCCCTCAGGAAGCTGCAGAGAGCAATGAGGTTGTTGTCCGTCAGTCTCTTTTATTCCTAATGAGATAAAAGCAGTTGCTCAGCTGCTCCTCAAGGAACATGCCATAGGTTTGGTGTGGAAAGACTGCAGCTCAAGCAAAAACACTCTTGGAAGCAGAACTGAACACTGTAGAGAAAGAAGCAGTTCTCATGCTTCAGACCTAGGTACTAATTGAACAGAAAAAGCAAATATGAGAATTCTATGCTGAGGGGAGACTCTTCCTGTAGATTTCATTCTCTGTTCTGCAGAGAAAAGAAGGATGAAGTAGTTTTTGTACAGATAAATATGACCAGCTTTGCTTGGTTGAGACTAGCAGCCTTATACTTGTACCATTCAAATAAGCTGAGCCAGGCTTGAAAATTACCTGAAAGCAGGAAAAATAGATGAAGTTATTAGTTTAATTCAGCAACATAAAAATTGGGATTTTTATGTAAAATAAAGTAAAAAGGATTAGGATGGAAACTTGACAAAATATCTAATATAGCAGGATGTAGATTCAGACTTCCTCATTTTTTTTGGAAAAAGTCAGTTACTGGAGTAAAAGTGGAAGATTATGAAGTTAAAACAGACTAATGGGACAACTTTTTAAAAGTATGCAGTAGTCATGTTTAGACTGGCAATAGGTATGTGAAGTGCAATAGAAATTTCCATGCTGTAGCTGTAAGATGCCTTTATTTCGAGGGAAATGTACAGCGTATATTCTGAGAAAATATGTGGTCTCTTTAAAGAGATCAAGTACAAAATATTATGTTCTATTATGTCCCTACTTACATTATTCATATTTATTTTGAAATAAAATAGGAATACAAATAATTTGAATTTTTAAAATATGTATATAAATGAAGATATTAAAACACTGGAATAATCTATAAAACCAATTATTTTTCTGGCAATTAAAATATTTTAAGGAATACTTTTCAACATTTTTGTATCTTTATGAAACATGGTTATGTATGGTGAACTCTAGAAACATTGATGTTAGTTTTATGAAACCTTTTATTTTGGGCATTGAGTTTTAAAAAATATGAATCTATAAACATCACAGAAATACACTGCCTACTTACGGCTTTAGTAGCTATTCTTAGATCATAAAACATATTGATCTCAGCAGCATGAAACTGCTGTTGTTTTGTTAAAGTTTGCGTAAGTTTCTTATGTAAATTAATACACCAAGAAAACTGCAGTAAACATTAAATTGAACCCTCAGCACTTTGGTTCACTTATTGGCTTTTTTAGAAATGGATTTTTTTACCTAAACTTTTTGTTTTCAATGCCAAATTCTCACATTATAACTTTTTGTTTTCAATGGTCAGTATGTTTCTAACATGTTAATGGTTAAACTTGTCTCTATTTGTGTTATGTGAAAATCTGATTTCAGGGATATCTTTTTATTTGCCAGATGGTTAGGACACTTTAGTTTATTTATCTAAGTCTTGGGAAATATAATTTGAAGGATGACACAACTTTGGTATCCTTGGAAGACAAAGAAGACCTTATTTGGAGAAGTTTTAGCTGTTGTGAAAAAAATTGTGAAACTCAAGCATTTTCTCTAATCACTCTAGTGTCTGTTCAAATTGCACCAAGATTGCCAGCTTTAAGGTCTGTTCCTATAATCTTAAGATGTGGAGTACAGGTTTCAGCTCTTTCAGGCCCCAATCATCTAAACTGTACAAGATATTGCAAAAACTATATCTGGAGCCAAAACCTACCAAGGCTGTTAAAAGAATGTTTATTGTTTAGGGACCCAAAGCAGAGTGTCAGTGCTGCTAGCAGCTGAGCACACTTGGCACTGGGATGTCTTTGCAGCAGTAGAGCTGCAAGGAGGTAAAGGAGGGCAGGATATCACAGAGGAGTCAGGCATGTGTTTAAAGAGAGCAATCACAGGAGCCAGGCGAGGTGATAATGACCAGAGGGTAACAGCACTGGGGCTTAAGAGCAGAGCCAACATTCAGGAGTTAAATATAATTTTGAAATAGATGTCTGACCTCTGGGACCTCACCATGTCAGTCGTTCCAGATCTTTGGCTGAAACAAGGAATAGTCATCAATGTCAGAGAATGAACATTTGACTTAATGCACCTGATCCACCTCAGCAATTAATATTGTCAAAATCTCTGACTGCAGGGTTTTCCTCTGTTTAATTCTGAGATTCCATATTGGGTTTTTTAATTTACTGTGGGATTTTTTTTTTAATTCCTCACACCAGTTATTTTCTTCCCAGATTCACTCTCTCACAAAATTTCATATGGTTTTATTTATAATAAAGTCTATTTATACTTACCCAATCAGCTGAAAATAAACTATATCTCTGTTTAAACCTGCAGTTCACTCCTGTTTATAATCTGTTAATCCAACATTGTATGTCATTCTTGCACTGCTTGTTTGCTTATCCCCAGTTGTTTTCCATGCCATTGCTGATTAATTCTAGATTTAGAACTTTATTACTCTTAAAACTTCCCAGTTATCACATTTTCCAGGAAAGTATAAGAAAACCATTCAAATGTTTGAAACACATTTGTTCCAGTCAGTAGAAATCCACCCACAGGGTGCGATTGTGCCTTCCTGCACTAAGTGACACTATGAGAAAAGGGTACTTGTTATTCTTGCATATCTTGCATGACAGTATGGATTTTAAAATTAATTTTTATAAAAGGAAATCAAAAAGGAAAAAGCAACACCAGAGTCAGTCACCTATATTCATGCTCCATTCAGAGCATTTTAGTCACCTACAGCACCTCAAGTGGGTATTGTCAGTAAAAGAAAATTATCTCGTCATATCAAGGATACCAGGATACTTGGCATTTAATATCCTTGCTTTGGTTCACATTTGAGGTTGACTGAACAAGTGCTGCAGCAGATGCTGTTTCTGTTGCTATGGAAAATAAAAGTACAGTGTTGAATTTAAAGTGAGTAACACTATAAGGTAATGAGATTGTGCTTCAATTTTCCAATGTCCATATAAACCACAAGTAATTAGTCTACTTCTGGATATTATATCTTCTTTTTAAAAGCTAACATACAGTATTAAGGCAGAAGACCTGGGTCAGTTCAGGCTTCACATTGTTAGAAAGGAAAGACATTGTTTGGGCAGAAAATATTTCTAGAAATTCTTATCCTATATTTCATACTCCTGATGGAAAGAAAAGAGATGCATAGGCAGACAGAAAATACAGCATTTTTAATGAGCAAGAGCAAGGAAGGAAGAGAAATATGAAGAGAACTCCTCCAGTCACATAATATTCATAGTTTCTTTTAATGAAATGAGAAACAAACATACACTCACAGAAAAAAAAAAAAAAAAAAAAAAAAAAAAAAAAAAAAAAGAGCGAGAGAAGAAAAAAAGAGAAAAAAATAAGGAAAGAGAAAAGGATGGGCTTAGAATTCTATAGGTGGAAATCTACTTCTACAGACAACAGACTGTACACAGAAAAATATATATCAAATATGTATCCTGTTTCTTGAACAGAACTTGAATTATTTGTGCACCGAGAAGTTTGATTAGGTAGTGATCACATGGAATTTTCTGTTAAAAGCATGTATGGAACCAAGGCTCATTTAGTTACAAGATAATTTGATAGTGTGACCTTCAGTCAGCTCTAATTTCAGTGAAATGTATAAAGAAAATCGAGTAAGATTACGATATCTTCTTATAAGGTGGGAAAAGAGTTTTAGAGATATTAGGTTATATTTCTCTTTGACTTGTGTTAGGTCAGGTAAAGCACTAATCTATCTAAAAGGGGTTGCAAAATATCATAGAAGTAGTATTATACATACATTCCCTCTCTTGCACATATCTTATATCCTACTTGATGCAAAAACCTGAAGATAAAAGGAAAATCTGGTCATTCAAAGGGGAGATAACCTCTTTGAGAGACTTCTTGGTTTCATCAAAATTGATTTGAGTTCTCTTTCAAATAAAGAAAAAAGATCAAAATAAATCTAAGGAAGTAAAACTTACGTCTGAAATTGTAATACATAGTTGGTTTTGAATAGTTCAACTGTCTATGGAAAATGGATCTGTTGACCCTTACCAAAAGTATGTTGAGGGAAATTTCACTGTATCTATTACAAGCTGGGGTAGAACTCATGATAGACACAGAGTGCACCATCAGACATCAAATCTGGCTGCAGGAGGGCTGATATGCTGCAGTTGAAATATTCTTGCCTAATATGTTAATAGCATACGGATGTATGTAGAATGGATATTAGCTATCATTAATCAGTCAGAACTCTAGTAATCAGTAGCTACAAATGTATAGATAACTTGAAAAATATTTACTCACTTATGCTTCCTTAGAATGAGTTAAAAATACCCTGACTTGGGAGTGATCTCACTCTTTTTTTTTCCCTCCAGAAAGAAAATGTCATCAACAAGCTGACACTATACATTTTTGTTTCCACAGTGAAACTAAAGAGTCTACATTTCTTTGAAACTAGGAGAATTATTTCAGTATTGGATAACTGTAATTCCAGTCCAGAGACATTATTAAACTTCCTTATGTGCAGTTAATATATAACACTCTTGAGACAGTAGAAAGAGTCACAGATTCGTGTTAATGCTGTACTGCAAACAATATATATGAGTAAAAAAGTGGAAATAAACAATCACATACATCAATATATATATTCCCAATGTTTGCAAAGCAGGGATTCAATTTCTTACACTTTTCTGTAATGTTGATGCATTTTACAGACATTGAGAGATCAGTTTTCCTTCACAAAATTAAAATCATTGAAATTCTACTACAGAACACTTGTTTAAAAAGTAATTGATATCTTTTCTTTTAGCATATCTAACAACTCAGGGAATACATTTTGGTTTTTTTCACATGGAGACATTATTTTTGTGGATTAAATAACTTTGTTGTATTCAGATTCGTGCTTGAAAACACAAATATTCATATTCAATTTCTTACTTCTCTCTACTTAACCCTCTATTCATTTTGTTCATGGTCAGCTGATATTTTCACCTCAATTACCATGCATTGAAAAAGTTTTGATACTGATGAGACACTCAGAAACTGAGAATTTAAAAGTAGACTTGGAGGAATTTTCCCCTCTCTGTCGGAACTGCATCCATAACCATCCAAATCTTCATTAAATTGCATTGTATTTACAAAATTTTGTCCAAGACAGGATTTCAAGATTTATGGACAAAATCCAGATGTTTAAATCCCCAAGATCATTTGGTAATAAAACATTGAATTTATTTAGGTAGGCATTTTCACATGCCTGAAAACAGATGTTATTCTGTCTATCTCATGATTATTACTTTCTCAAAGAAAAGGGAAGAGCAGAAATATTGTGTCTTTGTCTTTCAGAACTGTAAGTTTATGGATTTCCCACATGCACCATAACCATTAAAAATTTTTAAATAAGGTATGCTAGTTACCTAGACTCTTTCTTATAGTCTGTCTGTTAATAGGCTCTGTACTTCTCAGCCACATTTGGTTATTGACACTGAATCCATATGAAACTGGAGTTTGTTTTTGGAAATCATCACCTTGTTAATTGATAATTGAAAATTGCAAATATGTTCTCTAAGATTTGTCTTCTAAAGATACAAATGGAAATTATAAATCTCGTAGAAATAATGGAGTTTTATCCTTTAATATTGTTTGTATCTAGTCAGATGATACAAGAATAATGCACATAACAATTGAGCACAATGATTGAGTTTTATTTTTAGGTGATGTCAGGATGATTTTGCAAAACTATTTCTGACGTCTAAATATATTTATATAATCTATCTGCTGGATACATATAAGAAAGCAAATTCCTGGGATGAAATGATATGAAACTTGCTTTATAAAATGTAAAACAAGTTTTATATTGCAACATATTTAACTCTAGCAAAAGTGGTACACACGCTGGAAACATTTAGAGCAAATTGACTGTATGAAATACTGTTTAAATTCAGATCAAATAATGATATAGAGGGCATAGAGACCCTGTTTTACCTTAATGAGGTAAGTCACTTGGTCATCTTAACTGAAAAGTCTGCGTTGCTTTGTTTGCCAAAAGATTTATGAAATTTTTTGCTTGTTTTTTCCAGTTGTTATGCGCCCTACAGGTGTTAGAGTGGTGACTAAGGATAGATGTACTCTCATTTTTATTGTCATTTTTCAGTAAAAGTTTCAGTGACTTGACATATACTTGAATAAGATTTGCATCGTATTCATTGACCTTTCCTCGGTTTGTGATGTTTTTTGTTTAAGTTTTTCTGGCTTGTGCCATAATGAGAAAATAATTTGAGTAGAGTACTAATTCTACAGTAAATGTTGTATTTATGCCAATGGTTCATATTTGGTATTGGTACCTGAAGTTACTTCAGTTGAGTGAGCTAAATTTTATCCTCCAATCTTCTCCCATCTCTCTTGTGTCTCATACTGCAGATATCACAGGTTCCTATTGCTCATCTGAAAGCCTTTATCAAATCAAAATGCAGATACACAGGAAATGGCTAAATGGGTTTAGTGATTGCAAAGAGTTTTAAAAGTCGATAACATTATACCTATTGATTTACACATGATTTCCTCATGGAAATAACAATATTTTGAGTACAGGATTTTCAGAGTTTCTTCTATTTCTGCATGCTGTTACACCTGTGAAGCTATTCTTATCTCCACCTACCCACATAATTTTTCTCTTTGACTGTTGGATGATACCACAAAAAATACTGATCTTCTTTAAGTTTAAATGGGGTATTTTATTCTTTGGGAGACACCTTAAGGACTTTTTCCCAATCAGTTGCAGACTTGATGGCTCAATTCAGTCTTAGCAATTCAGAAGGAATAGCAGGTTTGGAAAGAAGATTAAAAAAAGAATACTTTCCATGTTCATGTGAACAGAGAAGTGGCAACAGTAGTGACTGCATCTAATTACTGTGGACTGAGTCCAGATTTTTGGCATTGCTGAGGCAGTACTGTATTGTTTTGTTGAACAACTGGAAACTAGAAAGTCTTAGAAACTAGAAATCGTCTTTTCTAAATTGTGTGAAGAGGTTCAAAGAATCTGCTAGGATGGATAAAAGTTTATACAGGATTCCTATGGTTTTGTAAAACAATTTAGAATCACACAATCATAGAACATTTCAAGCTGGAAATGACTCCTAAGGATCATCGAGACAAAGTCCCTGTTTCCTGCAGGACTACTAGAAAGTAAATTACATAACTAAGAGCGTTGTCCAGACATTCCTTGAAGTCTTTAAAGGCTTGATGCTATGATCACTATCCTGGGAAGCCTGTTCTTGTGACTGACCATGCTCTCAGTGAAGAACCTTTTCCTAATCCCCAATCTGACTTTACCCTGATGCAGCTTCATTGTATTTCCTTGTATCCTATTGCTGGCCACCAGACAGAGGAGACCAGTGTCCCCCAGTGCAAGCAATTTGTGCAAAGCTTTCCCTCTTTGTCCTTCTCAGCCCCAGGGCCACCTGAAGCCTTTTTCCTGGAAAAAGACAGAATTAACAGGAGTCGTAACATCACTGACAGTTAACAGGTGTCACCTGAGTCCTCATCAATTATTTCTAGTGGAAAAACTCAAAATTTTTTTCTTCTGTACCAGAGGTAGATATGGTTCCAATTTTCAGAAACATCTCCAGCTCAGCTTGTTTGTTCTAGGAAAGATATTGGAGTAATGCGTATATGCGCATTATGTATATGCGTGTGGTTTCCACTGGCATATACCACCTGAAGCTGTAGCTTGTGGAACTTTAACATTTGTTTACACCCCCATTCATCAAATAATAGATGAAGACCATTTTCTCCTTTCTATCCTTTCATGGTAACTTTTCACTGCTCCACCAAAGCAGAATGATGTTTAAAAACAGCTACTCTTTTCTTGTAAAAGACAATTCTCTTAAGTTATTACTCGTATGCATCAGTGTTTTCTTCATGGATCACATGCTCATTGGCTTTCCCTTATTTCCTCCCCTCTGACCCAACTGATAGAAATGAAAAGTGGTTATTATGCATCCCACAGCTACTATTAGAGGAGACACAGGAAGTATAATAGATATTTAATAGCTTTCTTAAAAGTATTATGTTAGCCTCTATGGAAGGGATGTTTGGTCAATCAATCAAACCCTTTTGTAGCCTCAAATTATGTGTCAGCTGTCCCAAAATATACCAGCATTTTAACAATGCTCTTTTACCTTTTTTCAGAAATGCTTTTGAAAAGATTCTAATTGATGTATTTATGGAAGCAGGTTAAGTAAATAAAAATTATTACAATAGTTATATTTACTAGTACATTGTCAAACAGATTGAAGTGTTCTGTTTTCCAAGACACCTCATTCTAGAAAACTCAATTTCTTTATCTGTTGAACTGTATAACAGCTCACACACTCTCATTGTACAGTTATCATTATGAGAAAGAATTTGCTGAACCAGATATCTGAAAAGCACTGCCAGCCAACAAACCTTTAAAAATCACATTTTCCTCCAGGGAAATTCACTGAGTCATCATAATGACAAGTGTGTGGTTTTTTTCCTAAACCCAGTAGCTATTGTAAAGCACTAAAATTACAGACTTCATTTCAATGGGACTGAGTGAGACTGAGGTATTCGAGAACAGAAAAAGTTTAGATGGCATGGATGGAAAAGAATTAGCAGAAAGTGAGAGGAAAATCCTGAAAAAAAAAAAAAAAAAAAAAAAAAAAAAAAAAAAAAAAAAAAAAAAAAGTCACAAACACGGCAACTGAAAAAATCTGCCCAATTTGAAAGCAAAACCTGAAGAGGCACAGAACTTGTATATTTTTCAATCCTCTGAAGTGAAAGAAATAAGAATTTTAGTATAGCTTAGAAATAATTCTGTGTCACTTCTTAAAATATAAAAAAATTATAACCTATTCAAAATTGAAAGCAAAATCTTAGGAGGAAAATATCTTGAAATTGGTAAGTTAAATCTGTATCTAATTAAATATTATTATTATATTATGGAATTTCTCTCTTATAATAACACAGTACCAAAAATTTGTAAGAAGTTGCAAACTACCACACCTTTAAGTAAATGTGTTTCTTCTAATGGATACTTTTAATTTACATTCCGGATATTACTAATGGAGAAATAAACTTGTATTACAGACATTTAGCAAATGAGAGCATTTCTCTTTTATGCTAACTTTTTTGTTCTGACCAATTTTCTCAGTCAGGAATCTGCTGGCCTGTAAAATCCAAACCTCTGCTTCATGACTATGCAGTTTTACATTTCTCTCCTTTATTCTAATGGCCAAAAAGGACTAATTTCTTTGTCCAGAAGGTCACACAAAACTTATTTCAAGGACTGGAGCTTTCCTCTTGAATATGGAATAAGAAATGGTACTTTCCCCATTTTATTTAGCTATGCAAAGGCTATCTCTCCCAGGTGACCTGACACAGACCTAGTCAACACCATCCATAATGAAAATCAATGGCACCAAGTCACTAAACAATTACTCCATCTTCTTTAAAAATGCACAAGTCTTCAAAAAAACAAGGATCCAGAGACTGATTAATTTGCCATTTCCTTTGGAGATTGCACAAGTTGCATTATTTAAGATGTTGCCCTTACTTTGTGTTCTCGAAGGATAGACCAAGATCAAAGTCTTATAAAATGTTATGTCTCCTAAACAAAAAAAGTCATGGCTAGATGACTAGATGACAGGGAATACAGATCTGAGCCATGGTTGTGGAAGTTTTGTAAATACCTCTTTGATAAACATTTTTCTTCTGAATGCAAACCCCCCATTATCTCACTTTTCAAACTTCCAAATCTGAGTTAATTTTAAAAAAGGCATTTTAGATAGAATAATTTAAATGGAAACCCAGAAAAAAAAGCAGCAAAAATAATTAGAAATTCCAACCAATTTTGACTAGAACCAATTACTGAAGAACCATTTTAAAGATTATATTTTCAAAAGTGTTTTAAGCAGTGAGAATTTATGTCAAAAAATTGATAAGTTCTGTCTAAAATAGACAGGGCTAGAAGAGTAGAGTGTAGACAGAAGTGTAATAGATAGTTTCCTTGGAAGAAGAATGTTCTGCTTTCTTCTGCAAGCAGCAATATAATGATTGTGAGAATGTTAATGACCAAGGTTTGCCCTATCTGTAAGGAATGGCCCCAGCAGGGAATAGAGAAGGCTTTCAGTCTCATATAAAGTCTTGGCTGTTCACTTCCTCCCCACCTAATTTCTCTCATATTTCTTTAAAATATTGTATAAACCACTGTGGAACTTTTCACACTGAGTTTTTTAACAGGGGACCATATGCTTTAAACAGCATCTTTCTTTACTGTATGCTTGATTTTTTATATCTCTTCTCTACATTTGTACACACCATAAAAGACAAATACTAGCATAAATAGTAAATAGTTATGTATACACATATATGTATATATGTATGCTTTATAATATATGCATTATAAATATGTGTCTATGCATATACACTTTAATGTCTATGTCGTTATTGAATTCTCTTTTCCCCTAATTGTTTTCAGTTCTTTCCAGAGTCTTACTATGCCCTAAACCAGCTCACGTAACATTTATGCTATTATAAAATCTCTTCTATTATTTATATCATACCAAACTACTTCTGATTTTTAATTTGTAGCTCACATACTAGACCCTCTCAGCACAGAATGTATTTGCATGTATTTGGATGAACTTGTGCTTTTATTCCTGAGATTATTATTTCTGCCATTCAACAGGTGTTCAGATCGTGTAGTTGGTGACCTTTTCTGTGTGAATAATTTTTTAACTATCACAAAGGCATCTCTTATGCAACCTGATTTCTGTAATATCTGACAAATTTATTTCAGATTCATTGTTGTGGAAACAGGGATTGAGCTGGAATATTGTTGGTTGCAATCACTGAATTAGGCCACACACTGGTGTACAATTATGATGAAATATCATGTAGACTGCGTAGTGACAAGTCAAGATAACTTGTTGTAATGATTTGGCATTACCAGAGCCACCAGAACTACCAGAACCCTGATGCTGAGATATATTTAGACATTTAAAAGTGTTGATCATGCACCATGCAACTCTGTTATGAAATCAATGAGAACTGCTTGATTATCAAGGCTTTTGTAAAATCAAGTTGTCAATTCAGAGACATAAATACAGATTTAGAAATCAAACTTTAGACACCACTAAAAAAAATGACACTAGGGGACAAGCATGACAATATTAAAAGGACATGCAAATCAAAGAAGATTGACAAGAATGCTGTTTCTGATATAAATTTTAATGACTGACTCCAAAGTTGTAGGAAAACCCAATAATGTAGTTTCTCTCCTAAATCAATTTATCTGTGGCTCATATTATTAATACACATCTTTGATATGACACTGAATACAGTTTTCAAAATAAGAGCATTTCTTATTTTCTTTCAGAAAGCCATAGTATCTGATTTTTTTGGTTTTTTGTTTCTTTGGTGTCAGTTTGAGCAAATGCTCTTGATACTTTTTTCAGTTAAAATTAAAATTTTCAAAAATCAAGGACCTTTGCTTATTTTAAACTCTATTAAATAATTCATGCCACAAAAGGAACTCTAAATCTTTGCTCAGAATAATAAAAAAAAAATTATCCTTAGATATTTGCGTTGTGTCAAGTTGATGCTTCCAGACAGCTGTCTAAATTAAACAAGAACTGTGAAGGAACTGTGGTGACAGCACTTTGTAATGATAGTGTAAAAAACGTCAAGTACAATGATATTGCAGGACTAATCCTGTAAAACTAATGGATAGCAGAAGTGAAGCTATAAATCTTATGGGGAGTGGCTGAGGGAACTGGTGGTGTTTAGTCTGGAGAAAAGGAGAATCAAGAGGGACAGCTTCCCATTCTAGAACTACCTGGAAGGAAGTTGTTGAAAGCTAGGAACTCGTCTCTTCTCTCTTGGTAACAAGCAACAGGATGAGAGGAAATTACAAGTTGCATCAGTGGAGGTTTAGATTGTATATTAAGAAAAATTTCTGCATTACAATGATTATCAAGCACTGGAACAAGCTGCCCAGGGAAGTGGTTGTGACACCGTCTTTAGGGGTATTTTAAAGAAGTGCAGATGTGCTATAGTGGTGTGGTTTTGGTTTTATCAGTTTTATGCATGTATTTGTTCCTCGTTTTATATTGTTTTTTATAAGTTGTAGTGGTTTGCCCCATGTCACCCATATTCAACCCTTCTTGGTTTTACCCCAACCCCAGTTATGTGCCAATCATAAGTTATACAGACCCTGGGTCTTGTCTGTCACTTTGGAGTCTCACCCAAAAGTCTGGAAAATTCCAGTGAGGGCCTCAAGTGATTGGACAAGACTTCGGCTGTCTCCCCACCCAAGTTATTGATTTGTTATAATATGTGTCATTTACCTGCAGAGCCATACCCACATGATCCCTGATTTGTCCTCAGTTAAACCCATCCCTGAGTTCCTCCCCCCAGTAAAAGATGTTACTTTGGGGGGTCTCCCACCTTTTTTTCCCGCTCCTTCTGTCAAGGAGTCACTTCTGCTGAGGGGTGTCTGCTGAGGCAGATACCCTGAACTGAGGTTATCCCCACTGGGGGATGGATAAAGCCAATAGTTAACCCTGAGCAGACTCCCTCCTTCTTTCCTGCTGAAGTTGCTTCACTCCTTCAGGCAAACCAGAACCCAAGGGATCAGTGAGGTTCGTCCTGCTACCAAACTGTGCCCTTTACTGTTGAGGTGTCAGGGCTGGCCGAGGCAGAGAGACATGACGCCTCTGCAATGTGGCACTTAGAGACATGGATTAGTGATGGACTTGGCACTGCTGGGTTAGGTGGACTCAGTACTTTTAAAGGTCTTGTCCAACCTAAATTCTCCTATGACTATGAATCTATTTAATGTGTGCGTAATCAAATGGAATTTCTCCTCTGTTACTAGGTGCACACATATTTGATCCAGGCAAATGCCTGTAAATGTAAGATTTTTTTTTTTTTAATAGCAAATATGGTTACTGATTGGTTTTGCTCATAGGGTCAGTAAGAAGAAAATCAGGGTTGATCCTACTGTTGGTTAAGCCTACATGAATACAACAAGAAGTTTGTGTGTAGATTCTTCTAGATATCAGAACCTAAGGAAAAGAAGAACAGAAATACAGTTTGTATCTCAGCTAGCTGGACTGAAGAGAGAAAGCAGTTTTTCCTTTGAGACATATGACTAGGATTTATATAATGGGGACTTAGTTACTGTCTTTACCATTTTTCTCCCTCAGTGTGGATCTCTGTTTGGTGCCCTGGCCTTTATTTGCACTGTCCCAGCTTTTCTACACAGGCCCTAAGCTTGCAAGAAAAGAGGAAAAAAAAATAGAGGTGTATATTCAACTTAAAAGCTGAGTAGTCCCAAATGATTACTAACCCATTTTGATGGAGAAATTATTTAAACATTTGAGTAGCTTTCTGAAATTTCCCATTGTGCTCCCAGGCAGGTAGCCCTGCAATCCCAGCACTGTGCACCCAGGCTCTTGCCCTGGACATGGGAGGCTGGTGGATAAGTGCACACCTCCATGTGTCCCACAGGGTCTGTCACCAGGCCCACCTGCAGAAAACCTCCCCAGGTGTGCAGAGGGATGGGACACACCCTGGCTCCTGCTGATGGCTGTGGAGACAAAAAAGTGTGTGTGCCAGGAAACACACACCACACACTGCAGGCTTTCTGTTGTGCTTTCATGCAGTACTCAATCTTAGCTGAACTATGTTACAGGATATTTCTACTATTTGTAGTCTGCTTTATACTTGCCAGTTTGTAGCATCTTAACTTTTTTGGTTGTTCGGAAATGATAACACGAGTCAATACTACTGAGGTTATATACAGAAATTTCAGTGTGTATTTATATTGTGGCTTTTGTTTGTAGCTGAATCACATAATTTACATTGTTTAAAATTTTCTTATGAAGTAAACCCTAACCCTTTGCAACTCAATGTTGCACAGAAAAACACTGTAAGAGTATATAATCCCCTTATTTATAAATGCCTTTACTATCACCAGAAATGGAGAAATAATTAAAAATAAAATTATTTGTCAGAAGTTCCAAGCCTATCAAACCATTGTAAAAATTAGCAAAACAGTGTGTCATAGATCCTCCAAAATTTCTACTTTAATGGAAGATGGATAAAAAATTAGAAAGCACTAAAATTAATTGCCATTTCTAAGGGATCTATACAGCTCAATCTAAATATACTTTTATATCAATAATTTCCTAGTTTGTATTTATTTTTGCATAATTACAATATAGACCAATTAGTTTCATTACAATATAATGGACCTGTCATGAAAGCACAATAACATCACAGTTCTGTGTTTCAGCAGCAGAGGCTAATGTATTTACTTAGGTTTCCTTGGCAAGTGGTCCTTTTGAAATTACTTTTCTTCAGAGGAAACATCTGAAAAATAAATATCTCAATATGTTTTTTCATCTCCCTTTGTTTTTTTTTTGTTTTTGGTTTTTGTTTGTTTGTTTGTTTGTTTGTTTTTTGATTCTGGGGGCATTATGGTTTGTTAAGGAAAAAGACTGATCTTCCCATGGGCATTCACATTTTTTTGGGTGGTGATCTGAAATGAATTGAAAGTATTCAAAATAGGACGGTCTTTGTGAAACAAAGGTGTGGTAAAACTGCTAGACAATTCTTGACATTTTTTTTCTCATAGTGGATAAGACACATAGAAAGACTTTTTTGAGTAACTGATACGATGAAGAAGGAATAACTGATACTATTCAATAATGGTGTGTTAATGAAACTCAGGCTTAAAAAATTATTGTGGTATTATTTCTGAGTTCCATATAAATTTACTAGAGTATGGCAAAGGAGACTCCTAATATATCTGGGTAAAACTGAGGTGAAGTTACAAACTCCAAGCTGTAGATCTTTGCCCTGCCTCTTTATGGATCCTGTATTGATTATATAATTTCCCAGAAATACAATTTTTATCAGTATCCTGATGTCATTACAAAACGTCCCTCAATGATTTTTGAGCAGTCTTGGGCATCTGGAGAGGTCCCAACTGACAGGAAGCAAACATTGTCCCAATTCTCAAGAAGGGCAAGAAGGAGGACCCTGTAAGCTAAAGACTGGTCAGTCCCATTTCAGTGCCTGGAATAGCTATGGAGAAGATTATTCTGGGAAGTATTGGAAAACATCTGACAAGAAAAGCAGCTACTGGTCACAGCCAGCACAGCTTCACGAGGGGAACGTCCTGCTTATCAAACCTGCTTTCCTTTCATGACAGAATAACCCACCTAGTTGATCAAAGTTGACCAGCTGATATAATATTTTTGGATTTCGGTAAAGCTTTTGATAATGTGCCCTTCTGGACAAAATAGCCATTGTTCAGTTGGATAAACACATCACGTGATGGGTGAGCAGCTGGCACATGGGCTGAGCACAGAGGATTACAGGTGCCATTAGACTGGTGACCTTTCATTAGGGGCCTTCCACAGGGTTCCATCCTCAGCCCTCTGCTCTTCTATAGCTTCATAAACGACCTGAAGAAAGGAGTGGAATGGATACTTAATAAGTTCCCAGATGATATGAAACCATGAGGAGCTGTTTATTCCTCCAAAAGCAGGGAGGCCCTGCAGAAAGACCTTGACAAATGAGAGGGCTGGGCAATCACCATCCATATGAAGTTCAACAAGGGAAAGTGCTGGATCTTGAACCTGGAATGGGGCAACCCTGGATATACAGACAGACTGGCGAATTTGATGTTGGAAAGAAGTGATATGAAAAGGGACACGAGGGTTGAATAGGTTGAATAGGAGTCAGCAGGGAGAGCCCCCATGTGCTGAGGTGCACCAGGCACAGCATCACAGCCAGGCAAGGGAGGGGATTGTCCTGCTCTGCTCTGCACTGGGGCAGCCTCACCTCCAGTTCTGGTGGCAGTTTTGGGTGCCACAATACAAAAAAGACATTGAGCTGTTAGAGAGGGTCCAAAGGAGGGCCATGAGGATGGTGAAGGAGGCCTTGAGGGGAAACTGTGTGAGGAGTGGCTGAGAGCAGTGTTCAGCCTGGAGTGTATTCAGCCTAGAGAAGAGGTGACTGAGGGGAGATCTTGTTGCAGTCTGCAATTTCCTTGTCAAGGGAACAGAGAGGGCAGGTACTGATCTCTCCGGTGAGCGTTGGCAGGACCCAAGGGAACAGCATGAAGCTGAATCAGGAGGGGTTTAGATTGGATATCAGAAAAAGGTTCTTCCCTGAGAGGGGTAGTTGGGCACTGGAAGAGACTCCCCAGGGAAGTGATTACACCACCAAACCTGACAGAGCTCAAGAAGTGTTTGTGTTAGCACTGAAACATGTAATCACAGAATGATTATATGCAGGTGCTTTATTGTACCTTTGGGAATCAGGGGTACAGGATACAGACCCAAATCTGACTCTGTCATGGATTCGAAATGGACATGTTTTTATACCCTTTTGTTATATAACTATATAATGCTAATTATTAAACCCATATTGTTCTATTGTATACATTGATCTTATCCAAACATGAATTTTGTAAATATTGTTTCTCATGATTCTTGTTTAAAATAATAATCATACTCAATTACCAAACAATTGTTACAATTAACAATTATATCATTTATCAGATGATGATTATGCAGGTGCAGTTTCACATGATCTAGTAAAGAAAAACCTAACCTTTGTTTCCAGGGCCTATGTGTTAGCTGCTAACCACAAAAATCACACTCATCCCGACCCTCCTCTGATTTATTACCCAGGCAAAGCCATACTTGATTTGGTTAAGACAATAACACAAAAATATTGTCTTGGCTACAGTAAAGCTAACATTCTGTTCCCGAGGCCTTGCTGTCCAGAAATCATTCAAACTTTATATTATCATTTGGACAAAACTCTCAGCAGATGGTGTGGGCTGGTCTGTGCGGGGCCAAGAGTTGGACTTTTTTGATCCTTGTGTGACCCTTCCAACTCAGCTTATTCTGCAATTCTGTGACAGAAGTTTTTGTACTTGTTCATTTCATGTTTCTTTGTTGCCCTCCTGCTTAAAAGGAGCTTTCTTGCAATGGTAATGTTTATACCCCCAAACATTTTCTCAGTTTACAAAGAGTGACTAGAAACAGATGCAACAGTCCATCATACTATGAACTAGTCAGTTTTCCACAACCAACCCTTTGCAAATATAAATATAGACAAACAGACATCCTTTTAAGAAAACCTTGTATTGTAGTTTCCTTTTGTAAATCATGCCAACATACTTCTTAATATAAGACTGCATGGTTCTCTAAAATAAAAGTAATAAATCAACATTGCGACAGAAAGCACAATTATCAATTCTGATCTTCTGTAGCAAGCCATTACATTGCTAAATTTCTTTCTGATGATTAAAATAGAAGGGTTGGTGGGGGCCAACAGTTGTTGCGACACAGGCCTGAAGGAGTTCTTACACCCTTCAAGTGTAATTTACACTGTATTTAGTAGGTGTATCCTTTTCATACAGGGCTGTTAACCTGTCATTTATTTCATATTTCATGTCATTTTATTCTGTGGTAGTGTCGTCAATCATAGATGTGATTATCTAGGATTAGGAAGAGTGTTGGTTCATATTCCCTCACTTTTTCTTTCTTTATTCTGTGGAAGCTGCTACCCATGAGCCACAATGCAGACTGACCTACACATCCCTCTGAGGGGAAAAGAAGTCTGTGACCTGCTGACCTCTTTGTTTATGTAACCTGAGTGGTTCAGAAATGTATGAAGAGGACGCTCTCTATAGCAGCCCTTTTACCTTTCCCTAGAGTAAAATGTTTCAGGACAGAAGAAAAGTTGTCCCTTTGCTGATTCATAACTGCTCAAAATGAAGTGAGTTAGAAGCAGCAGGAGTTGTGTGCAGTACATATAAGCTGTATCTCAGGAACTCAATGACAAAAAAAGAAGCAGCAGCAGAATTGCTCCTTATCTTGAGGAAACAAAGCCTCCCTGGGCACTGAAGAGCTCAGTCAGTTTCTTCTCAGCCCTTTCTCCTAGGCTGCGCCAGAAGTCTCAAGATAGCCCACAAGGAATTCCCTAATAGGTATTATGGCATGGCATCAGTTAAATCTCAGGATAATTCTGCAAATAAATGAGGTGTTTTAGAAGTGTGAGTTGATATGAAAAAGACAGGTTCTAATACAGTAGCAATAAATGTCTGATTATTTATGTGTAAGGTTTCCAAAAATGGGTTTAAGATCCAGCTTTTCATCTCAATCGTATCAATCTCTAGCCTGAAAAAAACCCCCAAATCTAAAATGTATCCTAAAATGACAACCTGCCTGCCCCTGACTGTGAAGCTTCTGAAATCATGCTGAGCATCTCATTATAGGACTCTCAATTATGGCTGGCTTTCTGCCTGAAATTTACTTGTGAAGGATGATTGATAGCTTTAAGGAACTGCTTTTTTCTTTTACACTGATAAATGACAGCTTCTGAGAAGATTAGTTTGCAAACTGCCTATGCTTATAGTAGGCCAAAGTGTCTTCCTTGCTGTTCAGGTCTGATATCCATAGGAGTACTTATAGCCAGAGGATGAAGAAAGGAGAATGTAGTAGAAAGTAATTCCAGTGACCATGAGGATGGAAATAGGTCTTTTCAACTTTTTTTACTATTTTGGCCCGGAGGAAAGGAAAGAGGAAAATTCATCAGATGCATTCCGAAATGAAAAAAACAAAACAAAACAAAACAAAAACACACACATACACAAAAAACCAACCAAACCAAACCAAACCAAACCAACAACAACAACAAAAAAACCCCAAACAAACAAAAAACCCCAAAACAACCCAAACCCCCAAAATCCATAAGCTAATCTGCAGCAATATACATATAATTATTTTGAATCAGCACTCCCAAACTGTGCTCACCCTTCTCATAGGAAGCAGCAGGTGAGTTTTAGCACAAAAGGGCATTTATCAACTTCTTTTGGCAAACACAATAGTGGTGTAGGGTATCTGCAGTACTCTTGACAGAGTGTCTGTTGATTCACTGGTGCCCCTCAAAGGAAAAAGGTAAACAATGATTCAGTTTGCAATTTTGCTCATATTTCTAACATTCTCCCTTTACAGTCGAAAATTCTTCATTTCAAAATTGCTCCATCCTCTTATTCAGATTATCACCTAAACCCATCTTGATACGGACATTTTCTCACATGCAGTGGCGAACCATAACTGACTACTGTTACTATTCCTCTTAGTAAAAAAGAAATTGTTATAGAGATGGCTGTTTAGCAAATGCATGAATGCATCTGACAGGAGATTATGGAGAAAACATTAACAGGTGGATTTTTTTCCTTTGCTCATGCACAGGAAAAATATTGATTTATTGTAAAATGGATAGAAGAGTCTTGAAAATTAAGAGAGATTTAATGTAAAAGAAAAGGGAATAGATATTATTTAATGTTAGTTCTATGTTACTATTTCATTCGTGCTAGACATTTTAAAGTTTGTGTAACATCAAAGGAGAAGGAACTGCATTTTTAAATTTGATTTTAACAGTGGCATTCCCAGTGTAAAAACAACTTAAATCACACACATGAAATCTAAGGAGAATTTGAACTTAGATTTGCAAATACTACGGCTGCATTAATCTTTAAAATTAAACTGGTTTACTGTCAGTAAAATATTGAAAATAATGTAAATCTCTAGATTATGTGTACTTTACAGATCAGTGAATTAAAGATAAGATATCTACAGGAAAAGTGAATTATATTTCATGTAATTTTGACTTAAAATTTTGGTTTTTTTGCAAAAATATGTACAAAAGACATCTGAACACTCTAAATATGTATTAGATGCAATATGATTTTGCCAACGTAAACTGTATGATTTTGTCTCTGACAAGATATGGTTTTTATTCTTTCCCTTCCACAAATAAAAATATCCCTTTTCAAGAGAACTAAACTGAGCTATTTTGATTGTAAATGAGAGTTTTAAAGGATATAATTAAAAGTTTACAGACAGTACGAACCATGAACTGATCTAAAGACAAAGAGTTAATTTCATGCATTTTCTCTCTACCTTTATTTTCAGTAATTTCAAAAGAAGTTTATAGGAAGGCTTTGGTATTATGTTTTGTATTTTTTAAATTATGTTTTTACTCTGAAATAGTGTATTTGAATGTTAAAATGCTTTCATGGAAGATTAATGGTGCAGAAAAAATGCTTCTTCCTTTGATTTTGGGAAAATTTATTCTTTAAAATCTGATTGATTTTTTTTGGAATGTCCTTTTTTTTTTTTTTTTTTTTAAATTTTAAATAGCTTTTGATAATAATCTGTAAGACATTGCTAGGAAGAAAAATTCACCTCATCAGATATTCTGTGCAGAATGCAAGACCATCCTTCTGATAAATCAGCTCTATTCTCAAAGTGGCAATTCTTGGTTTGAGTCTCAGGTTCTACTGCAGCTCAATAAATTAGGGGAACAGAAGAAAAAGCAGGAAAATACCTCAGAATACAAACTGTAGGGGAAAAAAGGGAAGCTGTATATAAAGCTGTATATTCTCTATATTGTATAAAGATGAAGAGTTTTGTTCTAAAATTTAGCTTCTTCTACTTAATTTTGTGTCTATGTTTTTTGCTTCTGTAAGTCCTTAGCAACCATTGTTGGTGACTTTAATGAAACTGGTTGGAATGAAATAAAACCACAGAAATCTCTCCTGCTCAGCTCAGCCCAGCCCAGCCTGTAAGCAGATTTTGCCTGCAGCAGATGTTTCTGGTTTAAACTTAAGGCAGATAAAACTACAGGTAATTGTTTTGATTACTGATTTGGGTGTAAACATCCCTACAGAACAGCACAGAAGTGTTGCCAGCTGATGTACCTAACAAATTACTATATTTTGTGGTAGTATCACAACAGGAATTTTGGAGTGCAGCAACAAAACAGGTTTATAAAGGCCTGATGATTGATTGAGTGTTTCAGGGACTTAACTCACCATTAAGCAGAGAAGGGTGTCCACCAGCTCAGCCCTGAGAGCTGCCTCAGTCCGTGTGGCTCTCCAAGCATAGAGGCACTCCCCACACTCTATGATTGAGCAACTTGGACATTTACAGGGACAGAGAACAGCACTGTGGTCTGGGATAATCTTTGGTTTTGCCCCTGCCTCTGCTGGTGACCAGTCAGGGTCAAAACAATCCCTGAACATTTTTAATAGGAATAAAACTCCTTGATCCTCATTGGTTTTGAGATCTCTGATTTTTCTTTGATTTTCTCCACCAGATGAATTTTCATTATTTTTTTCACATAAAGAACAGAGATTTGCTTCTAATTATTTTATTAGGAAGGACAGAAGAACTAAGCTGTCTGTTTAACAAAGAGCACAAAGGCTTATTTCAGTCTATTTGCCTTTAAAAATTAGTATTTTTCTATATTTTAGTTTTCAGCAAGTGAGAGAAAACATGATCCAATGGCCAGAGAGCCCAGCAAAAAAATACTGTGTTTAATGATTAGGTTAATTTTTGGTCACCTATTTTTAAAAATCTAAGTATTGAGTTACCACCAATGAGTATATTCTGAAAAATTCCTTTATTCTTTTCCTTTTCTCATTTTGTCTTCAGTAGATAACAAATCATTTTGGTTATCAGAAATTCTGGGACATCAATGAACACGGATAAAAGCAGGAGAATTCTTCTTACAAAAACTATCAGCATCTGAATGATATACAAAATGCAGAAAGCATGTGTGAAATAAAGCTGGAATATTTCCTTAGAGGAAAAAAAGGGTAACAAAGCTCTCAACACTTGATTAACATGATAAAAGCCAATCACATAATTATCACAATAGGTAAGCTTTTGCACAGCGAAGGATCCGTGATTTGGCTTAAAATTTTATTCCATGCTTTTTCTTTAACCAGGTATGTTTTTTTACCCCAGTCTTCTCCCACTGCCTTGCAATACAGTGAAAATCTTCATTAAGTTGTAGTCCAGATGTAAAAATACCTTTAACAGGTATTGAAAGAGCAATTTCTCTTAACAGCAGTAATGTTCCCCACAAAGAAAAAGATGAATAGGTTAGAGAAAGAGACCAACCTGAAAATGCGACCTGCAATCTGTTTTCATTCTGTATTTCTTCATGATTGTACAACAACAACAACAACAACAGCTATTTTATCTTTCATAAAAGAGTACCATATAGCAATTTTGTGCTAATTATTTATCATTAATTTTGCTATATAAAAGGATGTGTCCTGTCTTTTGTTTATCAGAATATTGTTTAGTAAAAACGATCTGAGAATGGCACTAATTAGGCACAGGTGTAATCTAATTTTTATGAAGCCACGGAATTGGATGCATTTAGATGCAACTAAAAATTAACATGAGTTTAGGTAAGTTTAAGGATGTGATAATTCATACACTTGGAGTTAGATACATGCTTGGTATTTTCCTTAGTTAAGACGTACAGGTCAAAAAATTTGTTATCATTATGTTTCAGTGCACTAACAGCTTTTACTGGTTTATTCTGTTTATAGAGCTTGCTTGATATTTCCTTCACATCTGTGAATAATACAAGCAGCAGCACACAAGCAAAGCAAGCACTGTCTTGGCAATATTCTCTGTTACTCATGGGAGAACTGCAGGAGGAAGTAACTATAGACTTTTGTATCTGACTCATACAGGGCAAATATTTCTTGCCAGAGTAGCCCAAGGGCTGAACAGGTGATGAGATACTTAGAACACTATGTTTTGCTGATTATTTTAATAGTGTAAATTTGAATATTTATGCATGGCAACATATAGAACATGGCAATAATCTTTTATTTAGAGTTTTGACAGTAATTGCATCACTTGCATACCCAATTCTAAGCAGTTAAAAGGATCTGAAGTTATATGAAGGACAGAACAGACTATGTCAGGTAAGGCAATATTTGGTTTAAGCAATTGAAAGGGATACTGAATTGTCTCAACTACCAAACCAGTTTCATAAAACACCTAATATTTTGGATTCAGTTCTCAATTTAGCAAGTTATCAGGAATGTAATTAATGCATCATATTTATCAGTATGCCTATGATTTTACTTATCTATAAATTACAGATAAGAAAAATTCTTTTACTGTTTCACCAGTACTGAAATTATGGATGTTCTTTAAGAGAATTTTTCAGGTTTGGTCTGCATATTACTCAGTATCACTGTTGGATAATTCTGTTCCTTCCTTCATTCCTGTATTTCCATTTATGAAGAACTGAGAAGAAAATTTCAGTTAATCCTTCAAAACATCTGAATAATAAGTATTTCCCCAGATAAGTAAAAGTTACACAGAAATAGAAACAAAATCAAAAATGTGAGAAAGAGAGCAATTTATGAAGGTATGACTCAAAGAAAGAACATAAGAACCTTCATACAAATTTTAAATCTTCTTTTTTTTTTTTTTTTTCAATTGTTTTAGGACATAATCCCTGCAAATATTTTTGACATAGACACACCGTACTTTAAATATTGAAAACAATTATTTTGTGTTAAGTTCATTCCAAGGAACTTGAAATGGTCTCCTAGTACTTAAACAGTACTCCTGAGCACAGATCTGTTTCTTTCTCATGATTTTCTAATAACTCTAAATGTTTTAAAATAAATACTGACATTTAAAGTGTCTAACATTTGTAGAAGAAGCACTCAGTGAGTGAACGCACTATGGAATAACAGTCCATGATATTGGAATAATAGTATAATGCAGAATAGTTTGCAAAGTGTGGAATGATATTTCACAGGCAGAGTTTACAGCCTGTCTTACCTGATGTTTGAAAGTCACCAGTACTCCTCAGGATCAGAAGCTTCTGTTGTCTGAAATACTTATTAAAGGTCCTGTTGATTTTAGAAGGTGGTACTGAATTGCTTCTCTCTTTTCACACTGGAGCCTTTACAGCTATGTAGACAGAATCTTAAAAGGGCACAGAAGGGCCTAAACTAAGGATGGTGTTTATCCCTGGTTCTGAAACCACACAGCATTTTTATTTCAGTTTCTTTAATTTTCTATCCTGTTGGGCAGCCCCTTTCTAACTTAGGTTACTGCAACCCTTGGCTTTCTGTCTTGCTTTTGTGCCTTGGCGTGTTTATACAACCAAGTCCTTGAAGAAAGTCATCAATGAATATCACAATAAAATTTTTACTCCCTACCAACCCTATAGATGTAAAGATAGGGGTTGAAAATCTATAGTAGATATCTTAGATCTCCCAAAAAGTAAATACTGCAGGTACTGCAAAATAGGTCCTTTGATCAACAGAGAAAATTTCAGTTCAAAGAATAAGGGCTTCATACATAGTTTAAGAGCATGTGAATGGCTAGCTAGTGCTATTAGTTAGAATCAATGAATCTTTTTTACTTTTATTTTTTTTTTCCTCCTGTAAAATACCACTAGTTTGCTTTGGTGGCTCCACTTTCCAGATGAAGAAAAAACCTTCATTTTTATTCAGGTTTTTGTTGTTGTTGTTGTTGTGTTGTTGTTTTTGTTGGGGTTTTGTTTGTTTGTTTGTTTTTGTTTTGTTTTGTTTTGGGTTTTTTGGGGGGGTTTTGTTTGGTTGGTTGGTTGGTTTTTATTCAAGTAACAGACTTTCACTCTATTTTCTATTTTTATTGCCCAGAAAAGCACCAGGATTGTTCTGCATAGAGTTATCAGTATAATCAGATTTATTCTAAACACTGGGCTACCCCTGAAACCTCTCATGATAACAAAAGTTATTGCTTCTAGAAAGTTAGATTTACTTCTTTCACCAGTCAGTCAGAGCAGGACTCAGAATTCTGTGGGTTTTGTTACTTTGTTTTGTTGGGGATTTTTTAAAGACAAAGGAAATCTAGTAATACTCCAACAGGTTTGCAATACCAGTGGAAAGATATTTCTTCTTTTATATATTGCAACAAGCTAATTACTGTATCTGTTTGTTTAATTTTTTTTCCATAGAATTATGTAATTATAGAATCATAGAATGGTTTGGGTTGGAAAGGAGACTAAAAGATCCTTAATGCCAATCTCCCTGTGCTGGGCAGGCACACTTTCTGCTAGAGTCCCATCCAGCCTGGTCTTTAACATCATCCCTGGTCCAGAGATGGGGCATCTGAATCTTCTCTGGTCAAGCTCTGAGTGTCTCATCATCCTTACAGTAAAGAATTTCTTCCTAATATATAATCTAAACTTACTGTTCTTCAGCTTAATTTTCCCTTGCCCTGAACTGCCTGACCTTGTGAAAAGTGCCTCTTCAGTCTTCTTATAAGGCCCCTTTAGGTACTGGAAGCTGGTGGAAACTCTCCCCAGAATCTTCTCTTCTCCATGCTGAAAAACCCCAACTCTCTCAACCTGGTGGCATAGAATATGTGCTCCAGCTCTGATCAACTTAGTGGCTTGTCCTGTGGACTTTTTCCAACAGGAAAACAGCTTTCTTCTGCTGGGGACTTCAAACGTGGACTCATTACTCCAGAACAATAATTATCTTATTAATTATACTAAAGCTGGACAGTAATTATCCTTCATGCTGCATGAATCTTTGGTTAAAACTCTAGTTCAATGTTGGGAAAGACGGGACAGGAAGGGCTTGTGGGTATGATTGCCTGGTAAGAAATACTGGAGATGTAAAACCTGTGAGTGAAACAGAAACGAAAGCCAGCTTTGAGATGTGATCATGGCAGGGAGGAAGATGGTGATTAGCTGGAGATAGGTTGAGGGATAGAAAACAAAAGGACACAAGGATGCAGCCCATCTCCAGTAGATAAGAAAAGCAGCCTTTAGAGTTTAGAATATAGGATGATATGGTAATATCGTTCTCATAGGCTGCATGCAAAGCTTCTAGATTTTGTATCTCACGCCGGTTGGTCACTGTAAATTAGAATATTCAACACAAAAGGAGATATAATGTATTGTAATAAGGTCCTTGCTCTCTTACTTCTCTTACCTGCCCCGGCTCTCTTAGCTCTCTTAGCTCTTTTACCTCCCTTACCTCATACCGTCTCTTTCTCCCCCTCTCTCTTTGGGGCTTCCCTTCAGCTGAGGCTGGTGGCTGAAGGCAAAGCCCTTTTTACACACGACCCTTGCAATAAAACCACGTGTTTCTAGAATATCTCAGGTCAGCAGAGTTCCTTGTCCCTGCCATCCACAGATGCTCCCACAGTTCAGTACCAGTGTAGCAGCTGGAAATTGACTTTTTCTGCATAGTTGTCATCACATTATTTAAAACAATATACTGAGTCCTACGGTCACCCCCTTCCTGTATCCACTTAGATGCATTTTCATATTATTTCCATACTCTTCAAAAGGGACTGTTTCAGGTAATAACATTCTGGATGATCTGAGTTATGCAGAGCCCTGTTTTTCAGCTCTTTTTCTAGAGAAAACACACCAGACATCACCATCAGAATCCAGTTCCACAATCAAAACTCAGTTTCACAGAAAGTGAAACTGCCTGGAAGAAAGCTGAATTATTTGAAACAGATATGAACATAGTTTCTTACTTAATCACAAACACAGAATTCTGTGGGTTGTACTTGGGGAAAGGAACCACAAACAACAACCTATAAAACCCCAAAAATGCTTGCAAACCAAAAAACACAAAAATCCAAACAACAAAATATATTTAATTTTAAGAGTACTATGAAAGCTAGAGGATTTAATTGATTTAAATTCAGCTACTAATAATGTATAACATTCATTTCTGTAAATTTCTCTAAACTCTTAAAACATTTTTTCTTCTTTTCTGACTTTTATATTCTACATGTCTCTTTTGTATATATTTGAGAAACAGTTGAAAGTCTTGCTGCTAAATATTACATTGTCCCAACATAACTTCCACTGCTTAGTCAAGCTTTTAATTTCAAGTTTCAGTATTTGTTTTTATAGATAACTTGCTACCTTTACTTTAGCCGAGCCATTACCAGGCTTCTATCCTCTGTCTTCCTTTAGAATGATTTTGTTTAAATTTTAAATTCTACACCCCATTTTTTGGTATCTGGTTCACAAATCACACAACAGTCCACTTTTAGCCAAGCTTCTGAGATGAAACTGATATTAGAACAATGGATATTAACCTATTTTAATTTCAAAATCCTTCTCAGAGGTAAGCATAGATTTTGAAACTCTGCTCCTCTGTGAGGAGCTTCTCTCAAATCCCATGTTTCAGTGCTAGTTATGGAGAAGATCCTGGTGTTCTGTATTGGTGGTATATGAGTCTAAACCTAAACCTAAATAATAAAATAAATATGAAGTGTCATATATAGAAAATGTATATATTATAAATAATAGAGATTAATTCTCTTCCCCTTCCTCTTTCCTTTCTTCTTCCTCTTTCATTTTTGTTCATCACCATGCCATATCACAATTTCTCCTGTGATAGCTCTCAAGGCTTTCCTTTTTGCGTGTATGTGTGATGATTTAACTCCTGCCAGCAGCCAAAACCCCACCAGCTGCTCACTCACTCCCTCACCTGTGGGCTTAAGGAGAAAATCAAATGAGTAACAGCCAGCAAACTCTTGGGTTGAGATAAAGACAATTTAATAGGGACAACAAAACGTAAGCAAACAAAAACAAAGAAGGTGCACATGGGAGTTGAGCCGTCTCCAGAAGAGCAGGGCTCCTTCATGTCTAATGGTGACCTGGGAAAACAAACATTGCAAGTCCAAATACCCCTCCTTCTTTCTTCCCTCTACTTTATGTACTGAGCATGATGTCACATGGTCTGGAATACCCCTTTGGTTAGTTGGGGTCACCTGTCCCAGCTGTGTCTCCTCCCAGCCTCCCAAGCACCCCAAACTTCCTCACCAGTGTGGAAGTACAAACAGCAGAAAAGGCCTTAGCTCTGTGCAAGCCCTGCTCAGCAATAACTGAAACATCTCACTATTATTAACAGTATGTTCAGCACAATTCAAGAACACAGACCCATACCAGACACTGTGAAGACAGCTAACTCACCCCAACACAGTATGTCTTCTGCCTATGCATTAGGAATTTTACTTTTGAATAGACATAATGCCTTCCTGCTGTTAAAATATTACCCAATCAAAGTGTGAGATTATGACCTTCGTGATCCCTTAAAAGCAGTGCAGAAGCTGAACACATCCTGCTGCCCCTCAGTGAAGGCCAGAGGCTTCTCTCTCAAGACAAGGGACAGCCCTCATTCAGCCTTCACCCCTAGTGAAACACCCTTTGAAATTAATTAGCTGTTTAACCAATTATAAGACACTTGTTAAAAAGGAAAGAGAGAATTAGGCTAATGGATAGATCTGACTTTTTTTTCCTTAGGTTTCTTTTCTAGCTAGATTTCAAACCTAGCTGGAGGTTTGATGTACTAAAGACTCTGCAGCAGCTCACACGCATTGCTGTCAGAGTTATTATATATATATATAAAGATCCTTGCGCGTGATGGAGCAGTATCATCTTATCTTAATAAGTGAATACAATGTTAAGCCAAGTCAGTCCCACTGCACTATCAGCTTTCCTGTTTTTCCTGCTACCCAAAATTCTAAAACACCCTGAGTATTTCAGTTATTTTTCAATCTGTTTCCTATGTCTCTGAGCCATTAGCATCCACCAAGTGGAACCTAAGGCTTTGTGTGGTTTTGTGGCTGGTATCCTGAAGTTTTGCTTTGTCAGACCATGACTTATACTACCTTAGGTCAGTGTGTCTGAGGTTATTTAGGATGCAGGAAGAGCTGCAGTTGGCAGTAGCCATAAAATCGACAGCATTTATTTAGACAAGACGGATTGTTTCTATTTAGAAGAACTGAAATGATGATGGAACCTGGTTTTAAGTAGTGATGTCTGTGACCAAAGTAACAATTCTGCTTTCGAAAACTGCAATATCGTTTTGAATATGCAAAGGTGTTACAAAAGGGAACGACTGGATGGTAACTGCTAAGATTCAAAAAGTCAAGAACAAGTTCGTAGAATAGAGGAAATCTCCTTTGGGGACTGCAAGATAGTACATGTGGCGGTGGGTTGATGAGCACTGATGGTTATCCTTTGCCAATATGTTATGTGTTTAAGTTGAATAGTTCATGCCTTGTTACCCCTTATTCTTCCTATTCTTAAGACCAAATGGCAGTTACCTGTCAATCTTATTGTTTACATGGCACCTGCTCCTGCCAGTCAACCAGAGACCTCTCCCAGTGTCTGGAAGCTTCTAAGAAGAGTCCTGGGTGATTGGCTGGAGCCAGGGTTTCCCCCTCCTACAAGTTAAATTATGTACCCTGAATTCCTGTCATTGGTCCCCATGCTCTGCTGTCCCACGTGTTCTTTTCCCCCTTTAAAAACTGAACCCTTCAGGTGCTCAAGGTCTCTCCGTGTCTCCATCTCTCCTGCTTTCCATCTTGGAGCCTCGGCCCTGGGGTTGGAATAAAACCTCAGTTGCTGTTTCATCGGAGAGTCCCGTCTCTCATTTCATCTGTGCCTTAGCAGTGGCTCTGTTTCACTGACTCAAAGACCCTCAAGTTGTGGTGGTGCCAGGGCTGGCCGGAGCCAGTGACACCGGGTTACCACAGCAAGTACGTAGTGACTAATTTGTGGATTGAGTCACGTTTGAAGCAGAGCCTAGCTGTTGTGTAATTGAAAGTACATAGCAGATCTTCCTTGTACGGCAAAATTACTGCTCCTGGGATAGCTCATCTTGAGCCATATATGCATGTGAAATAGGAGTTTGAAAGCATCACTTATCAGTGCACAAGAATATACAACATATAGGCATACAGTACCATACATGCACTACAGATGATTTTCTAGATCACTGGGAAGAGACATTAATGCATTCAGAGGTCCTAGATCCCAAATTTCAGATATTTGAATATCACATCAGATGTAAGTTAAGATTAGCTGCTTCGATAGACATATAGATAAAATGGCATTGTTTCATTGTAACTTTACAGAATTAGAAAATAAACACATTTTTCTGGAGTAGATAGAAAGTCTATCTTCAGCTGCTTTGACACAAGGAGTTTAAGCAAAGGACTAAAGGGTCTAACACTGCAATGCTCTATGAAAACACATATAGCAGCCGGGCAATAAAACGCCCTTCTACAGCACACACAGTATTTCAAGAGTTTGAAAGACACACTGAATAAATTTCACATTTTATTATGATTAGCAAATAAAATTTCTTTTTTTGGGGGGGGGCAGGGGTTTACAAGTAGGCACATGGTATGCTTGCTTTTAGAAAAAGAATGGGGATTTTTAGAAAATCAATGGGTCATTGATTTAACACAATAACTCCAAATGCAAAAGGTAAAAGAGATGGGAAACAGACCTGCTGTCACAAAAGTATATATCTTTGTAAGCAGATACATACTGAATTTCCCTGAGGATTTTTTTCAAAAATGCCACCATCTTCCTGTCTGAATACACATTCTGATTAAGAATCTACATGGCAAAAGGTTTTCACGAAAGTATAACCAGGCTGAAACAAGTTTCCCCATTTAGCTAAATTCAGCAATTATTCCTAGGAGATGCCTTTTAAATAACTAGAAGGATGTCTGTTGTTGACTCCAAAACTGCACCTGACTAAGGGATAAAGTAACATCATCTTAACCAAGTAGTGGTATGTTATAGAGAAATTGGGGTGCCAAACAGTGAAATTATAGAATACAACAGATGAGTTTGGCATAGCTTGCCATGAACACATGGCGTTATTTCTTCCAATATGTACATTCAATTAACTTTCTGTGTCTGACGACCCTGTTATGGGGAATGTCTGTACAAAATAATTTGTGCTAGAAATAAAGTAATATAAAAATGAGAAAGCAGAAGCCACTTCCAGGAAAGCTGATTTACATCTGTGAGGGGACAAGCAGCTCCAGAGGAGAGAAAAGAAATCAGCAACAGAAAGGGAGTCGCAGCCACTGAGATGGGCCATCAACAGTGATTAATCAAGGATATGCCTGGATTATTAAAATCAGATATGCCTTAAAGACTGGACGCACCTGCTCATCAAGACCGATCAGACCAACATCGCTTTCTTGGAAATCTCATCAACTTCTCTGCTCTGCCCGGAAACTTATTCAGGAGAACTGGAGTCTCAAAAGAGGACACGTGAATACACAATCTGAGCAAAGGTGGACAAAGGAACCCTGCCTCAGGGAGAATAAAGAGTATAAAAACTGGACTCACGGTGGTGGGATTTGTGAACGAGGGAGGACTGGTGCGATAGAGACCTGTCTGAGCATTCACCTAGCTCCGATCCTGGGGTCAGGGCTGTCCTTTTATCGTGGCTTTCCGTGTTCACTGTTACGCAAAAATAAATTTTATTTTTTTATTTTTCAAATCTGGCTGTCTCATTTATAACAACCCCTTCATTCACTTTTATCTACATCCTTGTTCTTTCTTTTTGTTGAAAGGTGAAATGTCCTTTTGAAAATCAGTCTTCTGTAATGAGTCCAAAGCAATTGGTTTCCTTTATGTCAACCTTTTAACCAAAGAAAAAAGGTATAGGACACAGATGAATTATCAAGACAATTGAACCTGCATGTTTCACATAGAGAATTAACCTTGTTAGGTGAAGCTGTGAAGATAAAATCTCTAGCCCTAAGAAATTTCTGTTGTGAAATAGTTTTCTTATCAGTGAGGTTAATGAAGATGTCAGCAAATGGGATGAGATTTTGCCAAATGGAATTGCTTTCCCCTCCAACCAAACTTGGAAAAGCTGTTAATCTGTACATTAATCTTATCAGCAGCTGAGAAGATGGCTTTGAAACTGGCCATTTATATTTTTCATTAGGAAAACTGAAAAGATAATTTTTCTCAAAATCCATATTACCAATGTAATTCTTCCTTCTCATTCTTCTTCAAGTGCATACTTTTTGCAAAGACATGACAAGAATGAATGTGTGGGAAGTGGAAGGTAAAAGAATTGCTTGCAAATGTAGCTGAAATTTCCTTGAAGTTTTCAAGACATTTTTGAACAGTCTTTTTCATTTAAAGTTACAAAAATACTGGGGAAATCTTTGTATGTATAGCCATGCATAAAACAGCTTTTTAAAAAATGCATATAAATATATTATATGACTACTTTAAATTAAAATGATAGTGTGATGATGAAGATTTGCAGGATCATGCATGCTAGCCAGTATGTTGGTTGATTAGCAATAAAAATGAAATTTTAATTGACCCTGTGATTGTGTAATTCTGGTATCTCTGTGAAAGGCCATTGTTATGCAAAGTCCTTACTTCTAAGTGTTTAGGAATAACTTTGCATTCCAGAATACTGGAATATATGGAGTTTGTGTTGTGTGATAATTTCGGATAATCTTGCTACAGAAATGATATTGTCATTTATATCTATCCATCTTTTGTATATCTTACTTTGTTCTGTGAGTGTTCCTTGGAAGCAAGAAGATATGAATTCATGAGTGCTAATCAAATCCTGCTGCTGCTGAAAGAGGCATTACAATCAAGTCATAGATCAGAAGAAGTATGATATTTGTTTTATTTGTTAACACAGGGTTCTTTCTTTTAAAACTAACACACACATGAATAAAACATAATTTAAAAATTGTTAGTTTGGTTTGCTCTAAATAAAATACAGGAAGAAAAAATTAGATAACCATTTGAAGGTCTAGTGTGAGGGCAAAAAAAATCACAGTCAAAACTCTATATCTCCCACTAATTTTCTCACTGAACAAAAGACAAAACATTTTTGAAGTATTTTAAATGGCTGGCAGTGGAGTGGGAAGGGTTCTTCTGAGGCTTCTGCTTCAAAGAGCAGGTAAAGGAAGACTAAGTAGAAATCTCCCAAATAATGCACGTTGAACTTCTGATACCCACCTCCATTCTTTCTCTGAGTAATGATTATAATGACAGTTCTCATCCAGACAAGAATCTTTCACAGCAAAAAAAAAATCATTCATGATTGTCAATTACTTAGATAGGTTGATCTAGGTAAAAAGAGATTAATCTTAAAATTTAAAAAAAATAAATAATTAAGAGTCCTAATTAATAAAGCAGTGGTCTTGGCAAGCAGTGAAGTCATGTTTTGACCCATTTGAACTACCAAAACTTCCAATTGTAAAGATTAGTCTGGAGATGGGCTAGAGGAATAGTAAGAGCCAGAGAAATGGAAGAGAATTGCTATTCATTACTAATGGCTCCTCAGAGGAAAAAATGAAAATTTAATCTCATTTCTTCTTGCAAGGCATGAGCATTACTTCTATGAGAGCATCTGCTTTTCTATCTTATGCAGAATTGATTCTAAGTCACCATGAAAGTGATGTTTGGATTTGGTAAATTGTGCAGAAAGAAACTCCAATTTGTTAAAACAATGTTTACCTTTAGGGATTTTGTGGCTCTGAGGCTCAAATCACAGTCTACATCTTCAGCGTGATGGGCTGACCTGGCTGAATGCCAAGTGTCCACCAATACTGCTCTATATCTCCCCCTGATCACTTGGGCAATGAAGAGATAATAGATCAAAAGGCTCACAGGTTGAAATAAGGACAGGGAGAGATCACTGAGCAATTATCATCATGGGCAACACAGACTCGACTTGGGAAAATCAATTTATTTACTAGCAATAAAATCAAATTAGGATAATGAGAAGTAAAAACAAACCTTAAAACACCCTTCTCCCAGCCTCACTCCTTTTAGGTTTAACTTCACTTCTGATTTTCTCTACCTGCACCCGAACAACACAGGGAGATGAGGATGGGGGCTGCAGTCACTTCTTCACGTGTTATTTCTGCTGTTCCTTGCTCCTCATGGAGAGGTTCTCACACTGTTCCTCTATACCAGTGTGGGTTTCCTCCCATGGAAGACATTCCTCCACAAACTTCTACAGTGTAAGACGCTCTAATGGGCTCCAGTTCTTCATAAACTGCTCCAGAGTGGGTCCCTTCCTTGGGCTGCCGTCCACCAGGAACAGATCACTTTATCCTGAATCTTGTGTTGGGTCAGAAGCCTTACTAACAAAGCTGTCCCAGCCTGAGATCCTCTGTCCACAGGTTCTGCCAGGAGCCAGAATGTTCCAGAATGGGGTTTTCCATGGGCTGCAGATGTATCTCTGCTCCCCCATGGACCTCCATGAGCTGCAGTGGCACAGCTGACTCACCCTGCTCTGCACCACAGAATGCAGAGAAACCTTAGAACCCATGGTGTCTGGGACAACACCACCTCCTCCTCCTCCTGCTCCACTCATCTTGGTGTCTGCAGAGCTGCTCCTCTCACATTCCTTCTCACCCCTCTCTCCCTTGGATGCAGTTGTTTCTGTGCTACAACTTTTTCTCCCCTTCTTTAATACATTATACCAGAGATCCTGCCACTGTTGTTGATGGGCACGGCCTTGGCCAGTGGTGGGTCTGTTTTGGAGCCTGCTGTCATTGACTCCACTGGATATGGCAGAAGCTTCTGGCAGCTTCTCACAGAAACCTCCACCCCTATTGTAGCCTCTGCCAATACCAAAATGTTCCAAGGAAAAACAGTAAAAGCATTTATTACTATGGTCTTTTTCACTTTTTGGAAGACTGAGGTCAGGTCCTGAACAAAATTAATTACTAAATCTTGCTTATAATATGTCAGTGCATTTACTTGAGTAAAGCAATTCTTTAGTATAAGTTTGTGTTTATCACTTTGAAATTTAGATCTTTGAATGGACTTACTGGAAAAATATAATGTCATATTCTGTGTAACATTATGCTCTTAGGTGATATATATTGCTTTGATACTGTTCCTATTATGCTTGGAAAATTTGCTCTCGTTCTGAATGGTACTCATAAGTTTCAAGAAAATTTTTGGAACAAGAAGAGTCCATAGAATATTTACACAAAAATTTCCTAATTATAAAATATCTCTGTTCATTTTCTTTCTTGCCTGTCTTTTGATATGGGTTCATTGAAAATGAAGAATCATTATTTTTTCACTCTCCCCAAAGTAATATGTACTTTGTAGCTTCTTTGGTCAAACTAAGAAGCAGCATACCCGGTGTCTTCTTCTGGTGCAGGTGCTTTTGTAACTAGAAGTATGTCAGACATATTTGTTTAATTTTAGAATTTTTTTTTTATTTCTTCATTATATAAAGGCAAAAGCATAAATTTGATTCTAATGCCTTAAAGAAGAGTGTGCACTACTTGAATTTTCAGTCCACTTTAATTTCCAAAGAGAAGAAGGAGTGTCAGGGATTGGAAGTTGGAAAAAGATGCACAGAGAAAGGGGGATGACCTTGATTTATTTCACACACACAGACACAACCCTACATACCAAAAAAAAAAAAAATATATATATATATATATATATATATATATATATATATATAAAAAATCTATATTTTGAAATATACAAGTAATAATGTACATTTAAAGTGATAGCAAACATAATAACTTTAGAATTAAGGGATAAGCTTAGGAACACGCAGTCTTTGACATGAATTAGTAGCTGATACAAGAGTGGTCAAGACAAGACTGACTGCCTCATGTTATTCTGCTTGCTATTATTAGGGTATTATTTCATAATTTTTATGGGAAATGAAATGAGCTGGCACTGAAATCATAACTGAACTGCACAACACACTGGAAAAGAAGCTGTAGTACACACAGCAGACTTTTCACAGTAGATATCATGGATAAAATTGCCTGCTGGGCTGACAGCTCACCTTGAAAAACTTTGTAGACCATCTATGCAACATTTTCATTATTTTCAGCTGTAACAAAAGTGTGATAGTCTCTGAAAGTCTTCAGAAGGGCTTTTGTGAATTTCTATACCTACACGTTTCCTTCATTTCATGACCTCCACAGTCTTGTGGTGCTGTAATACTCTGGAGATGAGAGAGGCAAGAAAGACAAAAAATGAAACTATGTAGGATTTCAAGACAAAAATCACCACCCCTTGGTCCTACAAATGGCTCTGAAGCACATCATTTAAGGTACACGCAAGTCTCTTTATCTGAACCAGAATAGGACAAGAATATCCATAATTAGATTCAGGATGTTGCTACTAATCTCCTTCCCTCTCTCCTCTGCCTAAATGCCGTCTTGATTCCTTTGTTCCTACAATTGCACCAAGTTCTTCCTGAAAATTAAAAAGGCAATACCAAGTTACACCAAATTCAGTATTCTGTCTGATGATACCATACAATAATAGGAGGAAAAAACCCCTCAGACTCAGTTTAGTCTCTATGATTAGGATCTCGAGTCAGAGGTGTATGGTTGTGTTTAGTAGCCCCTGAGGTTTTTTTCTTCCTTGAATTTTTTCAGTATCTTTGAGAACAACTGTAAAATTCTGGGAAGCATCAGATCTCACAGTGAACATTTTACAGCTTGTTTACTTTGAACATGAAGTAATACTATCTTTTGTGGATTAATCTTCAGTCTGACAGTTACTGTTTATACCCAGTATTTCTCATCATATAGGAGGAAGTAGATAATATGTCTCTGTTTAGTCTTCACTGTATTCATCATTTTAAAGATGTTTGAAATAGCCTTCTTCCTGCACACATAACCAAAACTGAAAAAACGTTCCATATAATTGACTACTCTTCACCTTTTCACTTTCTCTGTATGCTTTGAACTCACCAAAACTGACCCTATCTTAGAGATGTAGGTACAGTATATGGGTGGATTCTTTTGCTAAAATACTTAGTATTCTGTTTTCTATAACTACTACTAAAAGTTGTCAAAAAGCTATATGTCATGTCTCTAAGACTCCAATCATATAAAAGTCAGTTGCTACCCTTCACTACCCAAGAAAGGTGAGGCTGGTTTTTGTTTGTATGTAAGTGACATCACTCATCTCTGCACTGGATGTCATTAGCTACTTGCTACCTAATTGTTTGGTGGCAAACTTCCTGCAACTGTTCACAGTTAGCCCATGTGCTTACCTCCCCAAACAGCTAAGAAAAAAATTGTCTGTGTTGTTTATACTTCCTTTATTCTTGATCTGCATATCTTAAGCGTATTTTACTTCTGAAAAATACTACATTAAATAATTCCTTTAAATTTATAGCATTCACCACTGGTAGCAAACTACTTTAAATTCGAACAAGTCAACAGAATCAGACTGCCTAGGCATCCAGGAACTACTCTGCCAATGTTTTGTTTTTCTGGCTGAGTTAATTGACCTTTATCTTGCAAGAGATGGATTCTTGATCTCTTTGAAAATCAGACCCTAACTAATTCCATTTAAAATATTTAAAAATGAAAATTAAAGTGTGCAGAATTAAATTAATGTAAAAAAATGTTGCATAATTATATGCCTCAGATATCAAAGCAGATCAGTAACAGAGTCAAGAGCAAAGCACTGGCCTCCTGAAGCCAGGAGCACTGGCATCACATGGTAGTTACCAAGACTCCTGACTTCCACTCACTGGGGCAAAGCAGCCAACAAAGAAAGTGTTTCAATTAGGCAGAGAAACTCCTCTTACTTCAAAGCATGTAGTCATGACAACCATCTCACAAAAATTTCATTATTATCATCATTAAATACAAGCCGCATACCATGGAAAGGAATCGAAAGGCAGCATTTATCTGCCTGTCTGGCACAGGACAGGCAGAGGACATGTGACCTTTACGGCCAAACTCAGCTCCAGGACTGAAGAACAGAGGAAAAGCCATTATGAGTAGCATGGGCTATGAATGCCTTTAGAGTCTGGTTAAAATCTGACAAACATTTGGAGAAAAAGGGAACCTTTGCTGCCTTGGCCTAACCATGAAGGAGTTTGCATGAGTACAGAGAGATACAAGCAAAATACTGATTCCATAAACGCATTTATGAAAAAACACTGAAGACTTGTATGAAGTTTATTGTAAAAATAATAGAATTAAACCATTTTTACAAAAAAAAACTTATCTTCATCAGCGAACAGTGTAAGGCCTCAGTTAGGAGGCCTATTCAGGATGTGGTGGTCTTCTCTGCAGCTTTTGTAACAGAGTTCTGCTATAACAGGAAAAGTCTTTTATGGAAACACTTCAGTCATAAACTGTAATATTTCAATCTTTGACAGCAGTTCTCCCCAGCATTCTCCTTGAGCTCCTGGACTGCTCATGGTCTGTGTTTCCAAGAAATTTCTGAAACATGACATTTTCCTATGATATACCGTCCTCATCAAATACCAAAAAGGAGATCTAGTCCAATTCTGCACTGTAATTACTCTGTGATGCTTATCAGTCAAAGTTTGCAGAATTTTACCATAAAAATCAGCAACTTTAAAATTAATTTTTCTTCAGTGCTTAGATTACCAAGTGGAGTTTATTTGTCAAGGGAACATGAGTGTGCCATGACACCCTTGCTAACACATTCATAAAGCAATTGAAGTTTATAATTGCATCAAATATATGAAATAAATAACAACCTTTGAACAGTGACATAACTCATTTTGTAGAGAGATATAATGGCCCCCTTGACACAGCTACAGAATTCAGCATGACCAATTGTCATAAATATGTCAATAACACTTACTGGAAAACATTAGTCATGAATGCTTCCATCACACTGAGGACATTTGGGCAGAACATTTGCATTGTCATGCTAGTTTCCATGCTGTTTTTCAGTGCAGTTGGTAATATACTGTTGTGGACCCATTGCAATGGCTAACTCCCTCTTACACTACTGCTTTGTTTGTATCAGCAGTGTGAACTCTTTCACTGTTCTAATGAACTATTTTAATAAAATATTTTAATATTTTAATTTATTTAATTTTCTAAATATATGCTGCTACCAAGATCTTAACTCATGAAGGAGAATTTTGCATTGCTTTTGTTTTAAAACATAAATATTTGACTCTGCATGAGAATAACTAATATAAACAGCTGTTAGGTATTTTTAGTAATCTGTATATACTGCATGCCAGCAAAGACACTATGGGAGTCTAAACCCATCTCATAAATTGGACATAAATGTCCTAAGTACTGGAATACCAGCAAGGGAAATGGTGCAGCACTGCAATTGTACCATCATTTCTTATTTTCTTCATTTAAAAGTTTGATATTTAATCAAAACAAACAAACAAGGAAACAAACAAAACCTAAGTAAAGACAAGTTAAAAAATTTGATTCTTTTTTCTTTTACCTCTGTGTTCACATTTTAATTGCTCTTCAGTTTCAGATGTGCATTAAAAGTAATTTCACTATTTACAATACTAAACAAAGATCAGTAAAAGTACCTCTTTCAAGCTTCTTAGACTACTTGATTAATAATTATTTGCCTCAGAATATCATGAGAATTGTTAATAGTGTTGCATTCCTATGAATTGCGTCTTGAACACTCTTCTTGTGAGGTTAGATGTTGAGATAAAGATTGTAGTTCTGTCATAATCTTCCATAAAAATTACAATTCATTCCACTAGGGAAATGAGCTTTACACAGGTGGGAGAGATCGACAGTGGTATGTCTTGAATATCAGAAAAAATTAGATAAAAATTTGGGCAGATAGCCTATCAATAAAGGCCCTTAGTAGAAAATGGTAAGTGTGGAACTGAGACACCAGGCTAAACGTTTGTACATGCCAAATTCTCCTAGACCTCTCACATATGGGTTCCAACTTTCTTTGGGCAGGTCTACTCAGATGTCTCTCATTGTCAAAATATTACTATCTCCAAACTCTTATTATTAATAAGCTTTTGTCAACCAGGAATAATAGTGTTGCTAATGGAGGGGAAGTACTGTCTTCCCAATGTTATAAATGCATACTATAAAGTTGGATTTTCACAAATATTAGAATGAATAATATAGGTATAATTGTACTATATTATGTTTTATTAATAGAGTTTAGAAAAGTGATCAATGTATTTTCTGATTGTGACATAGTGTAAATAGTAAAAATACTATTTTTTTTTCTTCTTTGTAACATCTAAACATACCAAGCCAGAAGGTATGGGGAGGGTCATCACCTTGTAACCCTGCATAAAGGCTGCTAACTTTCTGTTTTCTTATCCCAATAAAAATAACCAGAAAACTTCAAGAAAAAGATTTATGAGACCCATGTTACCGAGTGGTGCCGCACACAAATGAATCTATCAGATAAAATGATTTGGGATACTTGAAACAGATGAAACTCGAAGAGAATGTTTGAATCATGCATATGTAACACACAGATCTTTAAAAGTGGAAATCTGAGGGAGTGAAAGGGTGCTGCTCACTGACTTTATGCCAGGCACCCTCGGCTGAGATAATTTTGCCTTTCTGTTTCCCAATTGTCTATTTTTTTTTTTTTTATTATTAAATGTATAAATTTTTCTAAGAGAATGGAACTCGTTTTTCACACCAACCAAGTCAATGTAGGGAAGTCTAAGTTCTCTCTGTCCCTGTGGCCTGTTCCCTGATCCTTAAGCTTCTTTTTTCTCCAATCTTGAATGCCTATTTTGGGACTAAGTTGGGAAGTTGCATATTACTACTAAGAAAACTGTATTGTATTTACCAGTGAAAAAAAAATTTAGATGGTTTTAGATGGTTCTAGTTGAATATTTGGGCCATGGAATTAAAAAAAGGAAATTATATGGATGTCTTCCTGGTAATTGTCAGAGTCATTTTGTGGCACAAACTTCTGATACTCTGACTAGCTTATATCTATATATTAGGGTATGACTCTATAAAGATACAAAATGTGGTTTGTTTGTTTGGGGTTTTTTTAATTATTATTTTTTGGCTAGGCACCAAATGTATGTATTTTGCGACCTCTATTTCTTTGGAAATCAGCTGCAATTCCAAATGGCACTTAGATCCAGCCACTGCCAATACAAGTCCCTAATCTAATGGCTGAAACTTTTGCAAATTTAGTCTTTAATTTGGAGGTGTGGCAGTACTTCATATTCTGAACTGCACACATTTGTATCAGGATAAATTAGCCACTGCTAGAGCAAAGGTAAACTTAGTATTTACTGTAACTGAGCCAGAATTCCAGTTTTACTGAATCACATCATGGTCTACAGTCAGCAAACCCACATACTCTCTACTGGTAATTTTAATTTACAGCCCTGTAATATAGCACAGCTACTGCCTGCAACAGGCCATAACATTTGCAGCAAATTTGGAAGGCCTGAGAAAGGGCACTTCTTGGACTTCCTGGCTTCCTAAGCCAGTAAGTTTCCTGACCTGCCTTTAGCTTTGTTGTTTTTTTGTTTTTGGTTTTGTTTTTTTTTTTTTAGCGGCAATAGAAAACTATTTAGTGGACCTGGTATCTGTGGCTGATTTGTTTTACTTCTGTCTGTCTTTGGGTGCTACAACCATATTTTACACAAATAGAAGCAAAGAAACAAATTCTGGGAAGAATTAGATGTTTATAACCCTATTTTAAACCATGCACTGCAGAAAAAAATCCTGATGACTCTTGAATTAATTCTTGGCTACATCCATATATATATACAAATATATATGCCCCTTCTCCACTCTGGTTGAACTTAACACAACAGTTGCAGCAAACACAGAAAGTGGACAAGGCATACTACTTTTCACCCTGTTATTTTATTTTCAAAACCGTGTTTGTCATTGTTTAGCAAAAGGGATTCCAATTCAGGTAATAAAGACAGCAATTACTAAGTGTCCCTTTTGAAAAACTTTTGCCCGACAAATTTGATACAAAACTATTTAAATATCTCTAAAGAAAAGAGGTTTTTACACATTTAATACATTAGGATGTTCAGGAGGGTCTCACAAAACTGTCAATGGTCTTTAGGGTTTATGCAGTATCATAATATAAATATATCAATGAGTTTGCATTTTCTTTCCCAGAAAGCATTTGGTACTATGCAAATATTCTGTGGGTGGAAAATTGCTAAACTAAGAGCTGTGGAAAAAGAGGTTAGAACAAATCTCAGTATAAAATAGCACTCTTCTGCAGCACCTTCAAGAGGTCAATGAGGGTAGATATTTATAATTTAGATCTGTTCCAGCTATTTATGGTATTTCATGTTCCTTAAACCATCTGACAGGTTCTTGTCTGTTATTGTCTCACAGTGTGTGTGTGGAGGTGTAGGGGGTGCAAGTACCTTCTTTAATCCAATGTATTTAACATTTTGCTGGCACTAAGAGAAGGAAGCCGCAGTGGACATACAAAATGGCTGTCCACTGCATCTTGTCTGGAGATTCCAGAGCTGCTGTAGGGAACTTCAATGACTCCTAGTCTATTTAAAAATCCACTCAACTTGTGACAGAGGAAATCAAGGAAGTAGAGTGCAAAACTTAGATGATGTTCAAGAAGACTTCCAGAAGTGCGGAATTTTAATGGGTTTTGGAAGGTTTTCTTAGGCATATTTGTTCAAAAATCACAGGTCCTTGCTATTCAGATGTACTTCACATCCTGTTTTGTTATAGGCCTCACTTTAACATTTTTTGTTAAAATGTAACTTCTTACAGACATAATTGAAATGTTTATTGGTCTAGAACAGTAAGAGTTAATCTCTTGACATCAATTATGTCAGCAAATAAAAAATTTTAATGAAAATAATTGTTTCATCCATCAGACAAATGAGTGCACAGAAAGAAGATTTGTTTTCAAATCAAAGTCAAGGCTAAGCTATCTAGCACAAAATATTCACCAAATAGTTCCTTCTTTTAGACTTCTTTTAAAATAAATATAAGTAAGCTGTAAAATTTTATTTACAACAAATGCAACTTAAAGCCTGTTTTCAGCCTGTATCTCACTGCACCAAACTAAGTAGTTCACAAATTTCAGAAAGCAGAGGTAGTACAGAGAAGTGTCAGCAACGACAGAGGCTTCTCCAAAAAAGTGTTGTTGTTTAAAACCTCTGTTTATTTATGAAGCATCCAAAAGCAGAAGGGCACTAAAAATGAAGAGGGTTTTTAAATTGTTGAAAATTATAGGGGCATATCACATTTCATAAATAGATTTCCTTTCCTTTCCTTTCCTTTCCTTTCCTTTCCTTTCCTTTCCTTTCCTTTCCTTTCCTTTCCTTTCCTTTCCTTTCCTTTCCTTTCCTTTCCTTTCCTTTCCTTTCCTTTCCTTTCCTTTCCTTTCCTTTCCTTTCCTTTCCTTTCCTTTCCTTTCCTTTCCTTTCCTTTCCTTTCCTTTCCTTTCCTTTCCTTTCCTTTCCTTTCCTTTCCTTTCCTTTCCTTTCCTTTCCTTTCCTTTCCTTTCCTTTCCTTTCCTTTCCTTTCCTTTCCTTTCCTTTCCTTTCCTTTCCTTTCCTTTCCTTACCCTTACCCTTACCCTTACCCTTACCCTTACCCTTACCCTTACCCTTACCCTTACCCTTACCCTTACCCTTACCTTCCCCTTACCTTCCCCTTACCTTCCCCTTTCCCTTTCCCTTTCCCCTTCCCCTTCCCCTTCCCCTTCCCTTTCCCCTTCCCCTTTCCCCTTCCCCTTCCCCTTCCCCTTCCCCTTCCCCTTCCCTTTCCCTTTCCCTTTCCCTTGCCTGCCCTTGCCCTTGCCCTTGCCCTTGCCCTTGCCCTTGCCCTTGCCTTCCTCTTTCTCAAACAGCTGTATAATCAAGATGAAAAGCTAGAAAGAATAGGTTGAAGACACAGATGAAGAAACTTAAATTAACAAGAATATCTGATACACAATTTACCAAACACTTGTCTACTTCTGCTATTTATTAAGCAAGGACTTATAAGGTACTCAACTAGTTCTCCTGTATTGTACTCCATAATGAAGATATTTTATTTGTTTGGCTTAATTTGTTTAATAAAATAAGAAAATCATGGATATTATATAATTTCATGTAATCTCTCTTATAGGCCTAAATATGACAAGATAAATAAAAATGGTACAACTTCTGTTAATCCTGCTAAAGAAGAATAATTTTTACTTCAGAACATGAACAATAAAATATATACAATACATTTAACAAAATTTAATAAATTCAAAATATCCTGCATAGTGCCATATTGAAACTGGATAATTCTGACAGGCTAAAAGCGTTGTGACATAGGAAGCTGAGCAAAGTATTAGAGAATTCCAAGTTTCAACCTGAATTTCCATGCATGATAAAGTTAAAAATGACAATGCTAACTAATCATTCACTGCAGGGCAACTTCTGTGAAGTTCATATGTTTGTTACTGATGGAGCCAAAGCTCTTAACTAAACTATTTATGTTTTAGTAATTTGACTGCTTGATGTCTTAGAATAAAGTTTATCTCTATTTTTATATTGGAGGGGGCAAAATATCTCAATATAGTTCACATACTAAATGTGTCTAAATAAATTTATGATGTCATACTAAAATGACTAGATTTATGGGCAAGGTTTTGTCTGTCATTTAACATTCTTGAAAAATCATTGGCTGTACTGAGAGGTTACAGTTTGGCAAATAAAAAAAGGATATATGCCAGGTTAAAACCAGTGAGATAATAGGAGCATTTGATATCAGTTTGTAGAAAAAAATCACTATACTGGTAATTCTTTAGGCATAATACCAGATCTGGAGCAGAGGTGACACCTAAAGCAGATTAGACTCAGTTATCAGTAATTTAACATCACTTATAAAATATAATTTCAAAACAAATTTATAATTTGTTTTCAGTACTGTCTACGTTCTGATCCATTGTTGTAAATGAGAACAGGTCTGAGGAATATTCAGGAGGAAAAGCTGATGAAAAACAAATTCTAGACTCTGCCATTTTTCCAGTATATCAGAATCTGAGAGCTAAATGTAGAAAAATAAGTCATTAAAAATACCTGAAAAAATCTTTCATTATAGTGAATATTAATATGAATGTGGAGATCCTGGAAGTTTACTTGGCTGAGGAATGGTAGTGGTTTATTAGTGAAATCCAAAAAGCTCATATTGTGAGATAGTTGTGTTCTTCAAGAGCTAAGCTACCATTAAGTTCTGATTGTACTGGAAAAACCTATGCCACTTTTCATTTCAGTTTTTAATTTTCTCTAAAGTTCTCCCTGGAAGAATCTCTGCAACTTCTTTGATTTCACTGTTGTGCAAACATTTAATTTGTTAAATGTAGAATATATTCTCAGATCTTTGAATGTCATTGTAAATTCTGATCATTCACAGAATCATAGAATATTCTGAGTTGAAAGGGATGCATAAGCATTGTCAAGTCCAAATACTGACCTTTATAATTTTCTGTTTTAAAGAGGTATTCATCCCATCTATGCCCTTGGCACAGCACAACCAGTTTTCCAGGCATCTGTCTATCCAACAATTGCTACCTATTGTTTACCTTTGGACAATAACTGATAGGTGATTACAAGAATTTCTACTGCAACGCTAGATCTGTTGGTCTAGTAGGCATTTGCTAGGTTATAACAATGGTAACATGAGATAATTTTTTCCCACTTTTAACATTCTATTTTAAAAATACCCCATCTTCTGGCATAGAAATTTAAAGTCAGAGAGGACTTACTATTTTTTTGAACATTAGAGTGAGCAAATATTCTTTCATGCCAGTCATTGTTTTAGCTCAGAGCTAAGCTAAGTTAGACATGGCTAAAGGAAGTTGCATGTCAGGTGAGTAGTCTTGAACATCTTGCCATGTTCTGATGGAAAAAAATCTATTTACTGTGGCAGCCGAAGTACTTTTTCCTATCCTACCAAGCCAAAGTGTCACTGTGAGAGATGCATCACCATTTTTTTGCGTTACTTAAGAGAAAGTGTATTGGTGTGAACCACCATGTAGTGGATATTCTGTGTGCAGATGTGTGGGAACCATGCTCTGGCCTCCACGAGAGAGATGCAGCCACCAGAAATAATTCAAAATGAGGAGTCTCCTCCTTCCATCCCCCAGCAAGGAGGTATCAGTTGTAAAGCAAGAAGCAAATGTAGCTTAGCCCATTTTCTGGGAGGCAAGAAAAATGTTTCTTCATCCTCCTCACTTCCCCAGGTGCCTCTGCACAATAGGTCTGAGGCTTTGTATGTAGTAGACCAGCCTAAGGGTCAAGTGGATGAAGGTCCTGTCACACCAGAGACACCATCGCAATCAGCAACATCAATCCACCATATTACAGCTGCTTACAAGATGAAGAAAATGTGAGGCTTAGTTGTAAGAGATTTCCTTCTAAAAAAACCCAGAGGGGCTGGTATACCAACTGGGACCAGTCCATAGGAAGGTCTGTGCCTCTCTGTGTTAAGGACCTCACTAGGAGAATTCAAAGCCTGATGTGGCTGATGGATCACTGCCTGTTACTGATCTTCAATGTAGAGTGCAAGGAAGTGACAACAGAGTCTCAGGGCAATCAAAAGAGTTTCAGGGCCTTTGGATATTTGGTATGGGAATCCTGGGCACAAGTTATTTTCTAGTCTATATTTCCAGTTGAAATCAGCAGCATTGAAAGAAACAGATGGGCTGAGTTGTTAATACTTGTCTTCACAGCTGGTGTCGTCACCAAGATTTTGGAGTTTTGACAATGATATTGGTCTATGCAAGGTTAGGCATGCTGGCATCAGAAATCAGACATCATCTCAATGAGAAAGGAATTAGTGAGATTTATTGGAAGAGCTTTAAACTAAATATGATAGGGGAGAGGGCCAATATCAAGCTTGTTCCTGAAAAATTGTGAGATATTATGAAAAAGGTAGCTGGAGAGAGTACTTGAGGGTACCTTACAGAGTGTGTTCCTCTGCAGGGGACTCTGCAGGTGACTCTGCAGGTGACTCTAAGGCATACCAGCCACACTGCTGCACAGCTGCAGTCTAATAGAGATGAGCCAAGGACTCCTGAAATAAGAGAAACCAACAAGGAAAATATTTTGGTATTTGTACAGTTTAAGCCTGTATTATATTCACCCCCAAAATCCATTTGAAGTGAAAACTTAATAGTTTTGGATCACAGCTATTAAATAAGTATACAATTAACTATAGGTTAAAATTTGTTCCAAATCTATTTGACAACTGATTTTAGTATATCCATCTACTTCCTATGTTATACAAAAGTTCTGCCCATGACAGGTTTCTGTCTACTGTTTCATTATCAAGCCCCAAAAGAATCCTGAGACACATTCTTTTCAGAAGTTTAGAGAACAGTTCCTTTTTATAAGCAAGTGAAAGCGAAGAGCTGGAGCCTTGTTTTTCAGACTGCTTCATTTTCTTCAGCAAGTTCCTACAAGAAAGGTATTGACCAGAAAGTGTAGGCCAGCAGAAGTGCATCAATCAGGATAATGGCACATTCCATCCTCACTCTTCTAGCCATGGACCACACAGAAAAGTGGAAAACCTGCATCTGCAGGACAGATGAGTGTTCTGAGACACCTGAGATACAAACACAGCTGTGAAAGCCTTTTGCAAATCTTACTCCAACACTTGTAGATTTATTCATCTCACCTGCTAAGAACTTGAGTTTTTAATTTCTCAGACAGGTCTTGTCTATTTTGCCAAGTGTATTTAAATTACAGAAGGAAGTAATAATGACAAAGCTCACCTTCATAAGTGTAGTGAGTACAGCTAACTTGCAATGTTGTTTGTATTCAGCAACTGCCCCTCACTCTAGAGGGTTGATGTTTTATTGGTCTTGGTCTCAAGCAGAAGTAGCATAACAGATGAAGTAACAAGAAGAACTTGTCATAATTTTAATATAGGAATGATAGTAGAGGTCATAATTCTTTAGTTTTCTGCAGAATTTATAACTATCTGCTTTGAATCACCTACTGTTTAAGGTAAAAATTGAATAGCAATTTTATTACTAAATGAAAGTCATATTCCTGTTCATTAAAACAAGTCACTGAAACAATTTCCACACTATGGCTCCAAGAAAAAAAAACAAAACCCATCAACAAAAAATCTCTTAGATTTTGAATTACAAAACATTACATGAGCCAGTTTAGAGCATTGTAAATTTTATTGCTTATTGTACTACCCAAAACACCTGAACAAGCTGTGTTTAAAAAGATGTAACCTAAGGTAAATCCATGATAAAAAGTTCTTTTGAAAACAATTTCCTGCTTTTCCTACTTTTCCTTAGCCATAAATCTTCTGTGAGAACAAGAACTGTTTTTCGGAGGAGGCTGCCTGGACACACTGGTGTAGAGAATGCAAAGCAAAGCTGAAGAAAAAACCCTGACTGTGGTGGTTTGACTGTGCAGTTCCGATCAAGTTTTATTGTTCCTGTTTTGAGCTATCCAGTTATGTTTTATGAATTGCATTTATTCCTATTGTTAAAGATGGCCTCCCCTTCCCTCAGGATTTCCTGCCTTTCCCCAGTTGTCATGACAACCTGCATCCCATAATAGTTGTTTACCCCATTTCTGTTATATGTCAATCTTGAAGTTATATAATTTCCCCACCCCCAGTTATGTAACTGCCCCTTCCCCATTGGTCCGAAGTTTGATCACCCCACTGTTAAAGTTTGTTAAGTGTTGTTGATTCGTTCCTTGAGAGACCACCCTTTATCCCACCCCCTGTTGCTCTTCAATAAAAAGCCGTGGCAAACCCAGGTTGCTGTCTCTCTGGGACGCAGCCTTGGGAACACGCACTCCTTTGGTTTGCTACCGGAGAGTCCCGCCTTTTTCTTCCTAGCGCTACCCGTGATACTGGTCTGGTTTGCTCGACCCTCTGGCTCAAAGGCCCCCGGGTTGTGGTGGCGGCAGGGCTGGCCGGAGCCGCTTCCCTTGGGCAGAAGCCGCGCACCGCACCTGACGACAGCATAGAAGAGCCGTAGGGTAGAAGGGTTCATTTTTCTTTTCCTGAACAAAAAGCGGGACCAGGTACAGAGGATACAGAGTATACTGGCCAGTGTTAAATTAGAAGAGAAATGAATTGTGGAATGTAGCTGGAAATGTTACAAAAAGGTCATTCAAAATCAAATTGATGGACTTGATACATTGAAAGGAAATGAATGCAAAACTATAGCAGATGTACTCCACTGTGACCTCAAATCATATTTGTATGATTCCTGTTGTACAAGACATCACTAGACTGCTTGACTACTCATGAAAATTACTTATTTCACCTGTAATAAATGCCATTTTAATATTATTTATGATGATAGTTTGGGTACTATTTTAGAACTCAGCTCTTCCCCTACCCCATCTTTTCTTTTTCTTTTTCTGCCTGAAGAAAATCCAACATGTGAAAAAAAATCAAAAAGAAAAAAATAGGAAAACAGCCACAAATAGTCGTAACTAAAATGTATTTAAAAACTAAAATATAACTTTCCTCAGCAGTTATTTTAAAAATGTGTTAAAGTAATAGACTTAGTTTACTTCAGATAAGAATAAATAAATTGGAATAAGTTCAAATTCCTGTTGTTTTTCACAAAGAGGAAACCACTTCAAGTATTGTGAGAAATTATCAAAAGATATTAATTACTTTTGGGGTTGTCTTTGTCTACTACAGTATAGTTGCTGGTTGCAAAACTGACAAGAGTTTTAGAATGACAAACTACGATTTTCACTTAACTCTAAGTATTTTAAGGTTCTGACAAGATATCTTAATATTATATAACTATTATATATATATATTTATATATATATATATATCTTTCTTTACCACTAACAGTTTGTACCATAATATGACATATATAGCCTTTAAAAAGGTTTTATTTTTCTCAGAGTTTAGTTAGTAGCTATAGCAAAGGAATCTCCTTTAGCTGAATTTGATAGAGTAGTGAAAAGTTGAAATCAATGGAAAACTAAAAGTTCAATCTTTAATGTCATATTTTATTACTTCTTCATGCAGATCCCCAAGTTCATCATTCTGTGCATTTGTTAATGGAATAGGCTTGATCATCCTCTCTTCTGCATTGTCATTTGAATTGCTGCATTTTAAAATATAACTTTTTAATGATCTCTAGTTGTTTTTATGTTTATAATAGTAGTGAGATCTGTGACACAATGCCATTAGCAGTTTATATAAAAGCTAAGCTTTCAAGGTCAGTTAAGTTTTCAAAAAGAAGAAATGATATTTCAATCTGTTGATTTTTAGCAGCTTTAGGGTTTTGTAGCCAAAAGTCACAGAAGGTGATTTACAACATTGACAACACACAGAGGAACAGATTTTCATGCTGTGGGTTCATGTACCAGGAAAATGCCTTGAAAACTCTCTCACAGATCTGGATCCTGAAGAGGAAAACTGCAAGCTGACTTTGGGGATAGCAGAATATTTTTGTGAGAAAAAGATATAATTCACTGTGCAAAACTGTATTTACTATGACTTGTGGGGTTTTTTTCTGTGACAGCATTGCAGATTACAATTAGATCTTTTTTGAAGTAATGTTGTTCTGCTGATCTCTTGGTAACTCAATCTAGAAGTTTCTAGAAGTATTAGAACTGATAGTATTTTCTCTAATAGCTTGAGTAGAATAATGGAGCTCTCTATTACTCCACGACTTTGAAGTATCTACTAATAGGGAAGCATATCATTGTCCCGTGGCTTGGCAACCAAAGGGACTTTTCATTTTTCATATCTCTTATACTATTTTGTATAATGTATGTTGAGTACTAACCTACCTGGCTAAATTTTAAACATGTCTAAAATCACTGAAGTGTCCTAATTATACTAGCATGACCTCTGGAATAAATATCTTAGTAGCCCCTGTGCAACACTTAGCAATGTATGGGCAAAATATTTCAGTCTAGTATACTGGAAAAGAAATACATATGGGCAGAGAGATTCTCATTCTAGATTTTTCCCCCATTCATTTTAGTAACTGGAAAAGCATACTTTCATGAATCTGTGACAACGAGTCTGAGGAAAACATGTCAGCTACTCTCATCATAATTACGGCATATTTTTAGGATAAATAAGCCGTGTCCAAGGTGGAATTTTCAACTCATTTTTGGCGAATGAAGAAGTAAAGTTTCTTAGGGGAGGTGTCAACGAAAGTTCAATTTTCTAGATAAAGCCCTCTGTAAGTCTGTGTAATGAATACTTTTTTCTTGTGGAAATGTTAATTTATTTTTTTTAATTTGTATTTTTTTTCATTTGTATTTTTTTTCTCTATCTTCACAAAAGCCTATATATATGTTATTACAGTATGTGTGGTGATCTGAAGTTTTCAGAATGTTAACATGTGGATTGAGGAAACCAAGGGAAAAAAGTGATATTGTCTATAAGAGTGAATTCTTTCAAAGCAAAGGAATCTCTTGAAATAACAGGGCTAACATTGTACTGATGAATAATTGCAATATTCCTGTGTGGATTTCCCTAAACCAGAATCATACTACACCATAAGTTAGAGAAAGCTGTGTGTCATCACTAAAGACAAACCATAGCACATGAAATTATATACCTAAACTTTGATAGCATCTTCTGATGCAAACTCTCTGATCAGAACTGAACAGTTCCACAAACTGATCTGTGTCCAGATATGATAATTCTTCAAAATATGTCTGTTGGGGAAAAAAATCCAAAACAAACAACAACCAAACAAACTTAAATCAGAGCAAACAAACAAACAAACAAGACCAAAAGGGTTTAATGCATGATTATCACCTCTGTTTTTTCTCAGACATGCAGAATTTTTATAGTCTCCAACAGTTTCCTCTTAAGATATTAGGTAATCAGAAATTTTGTTACTCCACTTTCCGTGCAAATTATATTAATCCAATTAGGGCACTTACTGGATTGTCTGAAACTAATTTTTTTCATCAAATATTATGAAGAAATCTTTTAAGGGCACTTGATCATGTTGAGAGTCTTAGAAATTTTTAATTCACTTTAAATAAATAGCAGAAGATAACACATGACCATTGGAGGGGCAGTCCAAGGAAGCAAATTAAGACAAGCACGAAGACATTAAGAAATGTAGGGAAATAAGAAATTAAATTAGGAAATGGAAACCTTCATATGATGTCCCAGCACAAACGGTTGTTCATCAATAACCACCACCTTCAGAAGCCTTATAGCCATTAACTACTGAAGTTCATCTTCCAGAAGGGAGTTCTACAGGAAATTATTTAATAATACAGAAATCCACTGGATTAAAAATATTTCACTAACACCATTTACAAATGCATACACAGCAAGGATCCAAGGATCAAGTTAATTCTCTGGTGTGTCTATACGAAGCACCTATCTTATTTCTCAAAGAAATATATTAAGACTACCAGAAGTTTTAAGAATGGCATAAAGCTATCAAAAAATTATATTTAATAGCACTCAACATTGCTTTGTTGAAACCCCTAATTTTTCAAGGATCAAAATATCCCTGGGTTTTTTCAATCCCATAGAAAAAAATACAGAAAAAAACCTAGTTTGATGAAAATATGCATCTGATAGTGGTTCCATAAAGAATATAAAATTGCACTTTTAGTGCTGCACAGAAAGTACTTGTCAAATGCCACTGCTTAAAAGACAGCTCACCTAGGCAGCAATGACAATGAGAAAGTAAGTGTTTCAATGTGTTTGGAAGTACTGCTGCGTTCAGTTCAACATCCCAAGCATGAAAACTACTCCAGTTGTCTTGAATATAATGCCTCTGTAATTTGCTGAACTTTGATACAACTGCAAGGTAAAGAGTAAGAAATTAATAAGACAGGCTATGGAAAAATAATTACAGGAGATTAAAATAAGGGGATACAAAACTGTCTTCTACAAACTTATGCAAATATACAGCAGACTTCCATACAATGGTGCTTCATGACCATAAGCATAGATATAGGTAATGCCTGGCATTTAATTCTAAAGCTTGCCTGAAGAGACGACGTAACAAGGTGAATTAAAAATGATACATAATTTGAAATATCTGAAAAAGATTGCATATTCTTCAAAAAAGACAAGTTCTATGTCATGAAAATTACAGTTCTGGTGGTGGAATGTATATCGAAATCTTATTCTCTATGCTAATCAGGTTAAATTTCCTAACAGCAATTACTTCAGCCATTAAAATTTATGAATGCATTAATATAATTCACAAACTAAAAGTATCAACTAGAAATGTTACATAGCAATATAATGACTATTGAATTCCTCAAAAGAACGCATTTTAAATTTTAGGCAGGAAGATTTAATTAATTCAAACGCTGAGTTGACAGAACAACTCTGTTGTTGGAACAGAATTGAAATACCTCTTTTGTTGTAATATCTACTATTTTATCATGCCCAAATCAATCCACTTGAACATCATTAGACAACGATACTATCCATACCTTTTTTTACAGGATACTGAATGATTAATAAATATCCTTCACTGATGTGTAAGAAGAAATTGCTTATGTTCAAATTAAAGTTATTCTTATGTGTTTTTTTCTGAATCCCATGTTTTCTGAGAAAGAATGAACATAGTGATTATAGGGCAACTGGGAGGGATTGTGAATAAGATTTTGTTTCTCCTAGAAAGAAAAGTATTCTTATTTCACTTGTCTGCTCAGTATTACAAATTATTGCATATAATTTTTATGATTTTTTTTTATAAGTTTCAGTGAAAATATGGAAAAATAGGCAATTGATATGAACTAGAAAGAGTACCTAGAGAGTGAAGTGTTTTAATTTGTAATAACAAAATTAAAAATAAAAAAATCTCCAGTCATTTATATGTAAAGAGGTCAGATAAGTACAATTGATAGATTAAAAATACACTATCTAAAGAACATTGTATCACAAAATTACTAATATTCACAGTATGCAGCACAGTAGCAAGTTCAGGAATTATTTTCCTGATTTATCAAAGGGTTGTTTCATTCATTTTCTCCTTCTTTTATATTTAGATACATCAGCATATCTCAGACATTATGCCTTAATTTGCCTCAGAGAAATTGTATTCTACATAAGAAAAGTTTGTCCTGGCATATTTGTACTTTGCTGGCATGAATCTCCCCTGCAGCCCAACCAAAAGATTTAAAATACTGTGTGTAATAATTTTTTTCCCCTGAACTTACATAATATACAAATCCAATTGATATGGGGCAAGAATATCCTGAGGTGATACAAACAGGAAGATGGCACCGGGAATTATAGAATATAAGGTATTTGGAAATAAAAAAGGAGACAGAGAAGTTGAAAATCATCTTATAAGTAGGGCAGAATTGCTGATTCAAATTATAAATGTTTATATATATTTCCAGCACAAACCCTTTCATTTCAGTCTTAGAAATATTAACTTACCAGAATGGGAAATAAAGCCTACAAAGCAGGAGACATATATAGACAACATTATTTACAGGGTTTGGTTTACGGATATTTCTGGTCTATTAAAGACTCTCACAAACCATTTGTATTCTCTAAGCTTTGAGTCACATTTTGAGCTGTAACTCACAAGCACTTTTTTCAGCTCCAAAATAGAAGTAAATATGTCATCAACCACAGATTTACCAAGCATTTTGTATCAGAGTTATCAGTAAGGAGAAGAATGTATTTGGATTATGAATATTTTACAGAAAGTCACTTTCACCGAGAGAGCTCCTAATGGTGACGAAATAGGTTGAATTGAATTTTTTTTTTCCATTCCATCAATATAGCAGGAATTCCAATAGAATAACTGCCAAATTCCTACTGTATCAATCATTCATATTAGCACTTCAATATTATTATGGAGATATAAACTAACATTAGAACTACAAGGTGACTAACAGTTATTTCATCTCCTACCTTAGATGCCTTAGGTTCTCAAGGCATCACTTTAGAGATTTCTTGCAGATGTTTCATATTTTGCTGCATGGCAGATAGCTGTTATTACCAGAACAGTAGATATTTCAAGTGTTAGTAACAGCAATAGCAGATTACAACTCCTACTCTTCTGTGGCTCTTCAGTGTTAGCCTAAATTCCAGACTTTGCCGACAATGATTCTATAAGAGAGAGTTATTTTAATACATTTAATAATTTTGATACATTCTTTTTAAAAACAGTATCTGCTGGGTTTTTCTTTTTTCCTCTCCTTCCTCTCCTCCTGCCTGGAGGAGAAAGGCCAAGACAGAAATGTTAAAAATATTTTTCCTGAGATACATCTTCCATTGCACATGTCCTTCCTATAATGTGCTTTCCATTCACTACACTAGCATCAGGTCCCAAAAATTCACATCCTATTCAGTAACAGCAAGAAGACAAAATGAGCTCAAAGATTAATATTTTTGTATTAAAATCAAAGAGATGAGCAGGAAAATTGTATATGCCTCATATGTACATAAGATTTTAAAAAAGTGAACAAACTCTTCCTGTCAATCCACTCTCAAGCTGCCAACAGTTATCTGTCAGGTTTGTCTAAAATAAACATGAGGGAAAAAAAGAATCAGAATGAATTCCTGAAGCACACTCTCAGGCTAAGACTAGATACTACATCTCCAGTCACTTTTTGTAATTCAGAAGATTCTAGACAGGAAGAACAATGTATGTACTCTCAAAATTACTCCAGCTTTCACTCTGGAAATAAAATTGACTCCTATACTGTCCCTTCTGTACACTTGAACCCTGGGGGAGTGTCAATGAGATTTCAGAATAGCATTTGTTATTTTTTCAATATTTTGGAGAGCTAATGCAATTTTCTCTTGCAATCATATGTTAAAATCCTAGGTGCATGAGAAATTCATATTAAATATTTCAGAAAAACCCATTATTTTTAACAGCAATCTATAATACTATAGGCAGAAGTGAAAACCAATGCAAAGATTCAGATCTGCATGGCAGTTTGCAGTGGTTCGGCTTTTCCAGTGGGTGCAGTTCCGGCCAGCCCTGCCGCCACTACATCCAGGGGCCACTTTGCCAGAGGCGTGGGCAAACTCGACCACGGTGCGGATGGTGCGCAGAATAGAAAGGCGGGACTCTCAGGGTGTGCAACCAAGGGATGCGTGGTCCCAAGGCCGCGCTCCGGAGAGAGACGCTGGCCTCGAAATGGCACGGCTTTTTATTGAGTGGGTTCAGGGGTGGGATTGCGTGGGACCAATTACAACCTTTTGCCATCGTATAATGAGGCAATGCACAACTTTTGAACCAATAACAAGTAACTTGGGGAGGAGGAATACATGATGAGGGGGTGGGGAAGTTATATAACTTAAAGATTGACAGGTAACCGAAAAGTGGTAAACAACTATTATGGGATGGGGTTACCAGGACAACCAAGATTTTGGCGGGAAGGTTTGAGGGGGGGGGGAAGGAAAGTCTGAGGGAAGGAGAGAAGGAGAGGGAAGGAGAGGCCATCTTAAACAATAGTAATAATTACAAAATTATAAAACACAAATTATAAAACCAAACCGGAGCAGTGAAAACCCAATTGGAATTGAATTTAAGCACCACCACATCAGTTATAGTATCGAACTATTTCAACAGCAGAAATTTACCATATTTTTCCCTTAGAACGAAGAGGATGAGGTATTACAACTCTGATATGCCAAAAAAACCCAAACCAGACCAAACCAAACCAAACCAAAACAAACAAAACCAAAAAAAAACACCCAAAAGCAAAACCAAGTTGCATTCCACCCCCACACCCAAGTGGGTGTTTCCACATAAGGAAAAGAGTTTAAGTTACACCCTTGGAATTTTTAAGGAAAAATAACCAGAAGCTTCTGTGCTTCTCCCACTGCAACTGGTTCAGTGCCAGCACAAAGGCACTTGATGGATCTTTAGCTGTTCCTCAAGGAATGTGGCTATCTTCTATCGGGCAGCAAGCCAAAAAAAACCCGCCTAAATGCTTGAGTACATAAGAGGGAGCACAACGACTCTTGGGGCTTTTTCAGGGTGTCTGAGCAGGTGTAAGGGAATTCCCCGCACTGTGCACAGCTTTAGTTCTTTTGTTTTGTGTTGTTCATTATTTTTGCTTTTATTATAACCTTTTTGCTTTTTCAAAACACCTTTGATGAGCCATCTCACTAATTATTATTAAGCCATTTCTGGGAAGTTGCTGGTCAACCCTCAGAGTGTGATGACCCTTGTGGGGCTTATAACACACTGGCCCCATGCAGAATTTCATCAGCAAACAAACAAACAAACAAACAGAAAAAAAACAACAAGCCAACAAGACCCCCCACAAAACCACAACAAAACCAACAACAACAAAAGCTGAACTGATCTCTCAGTACAAACAGGATTAAGTGCAAGAGGAAAACATCTTTAAGGTTCTTAAAGGATTTTCTAAGTGTTCTGATAATCAAGCTACATTGTCTTAAATGTCTGGCTCTGAGGAGTACTGAGCAGGGGAGGATTCAGTCAAGAACAAGGGAGTGAGTGAGTTCTTTAACAAATTAACATCTCATAAGATTTTATATTTCATTATGCTACATTTTCACCCTGAACCGGATTTTAAAGGAATATGAAAGTGATCCAATTTTTTTTTGTTGGTTTCATACATGTGGAATGAATGTCAGAATTTGAGACAATGCTTTGCTTGTTGATACTAAAGGGAAGCATCCTAACTTAGAAGAAGGCTAAGGAAAACTGTCTTGTTGATTATAATGATCCTAGAGAAGGTAGTTCTGCCAATTTTTCCCCAGACAAGCATTGGAACCCAGATGAGGAAAAGACTTCTTTTATCATTTTTTTCCCTTTGCACAAAAAGCAAGGATTATTGTGCCTTCTTAGATTCCTGTAAAATGAAGCAAACAATGTTTAAGAATTTCTCTTCACTTACTTGACAGCCTAGAATTGTAAGAGGCTCAGCAGGATCACCATAAAATCATGTTCCAATACAGGAAAGGGCCAGTCAAACAAACTTCTTCCAAGACATCAGCTGAGCAATGAACTCTTGCCTTGTATTTCCCCAAAGATTTTCACTTTAGTCACTACAGTTCATAATTCATTTTTATTTATTATTAGTTTTAAAAAACCCCAAAACCACAAAAAAAACCAAAAAACAAACAAAAAAAAATTAAAAAAAAAAAAAAAACCAACAAAAACCAAACAAACCAAAAAAAATATACCAACAAAACAAAAACAGAGCCATAAGAAAGATATTTTTATTTTGCTTTACTCTGGTCCTTTCTGATTTGTCTGCAAGACGAACTTCTCTAAATTTCTTTTTCCTTTTGCAAGTCAAAGGCATTTTATGATCTCTCTTTCTTTTTTTTTTTTTTTTTGCAATGAGGTCCTGTTGTGGTTTGAAAGCAAAACGAGTGAGAGGCTCCAAGTCAGAAACACAATTTAATAAGAAGGTAAAAAGGTAAAAATAAAATAAAATAAATGCAATAACACAATGAAAAGAGATGCGTATACAAGCTTATTTATGTTACTGCTTTGATCCAGTTCCAGCATGAGATTTTTGAAAATAATCTCCCACTTGCTACCATGTCCTCTTGTTTATCTCTAGCAGAGAGTAATTTTTTTTCCAAAACAAAAAACTACGTTACTTTTGGTCAAATATAAAGCAGAAGGTGTGGTCCATCTGGTGATTTGTGTTCAGACTTCCAAAGTATCACAAATTTCTGGGAAAGTACACCAAATCTCAGAAAAATATTGCTATTGGTTTGGACATCATCTCAAAAATACTACTTTTCTCCTGAAAAACTAAACGTCATCATCCCATTGGAAAGTAACCATCTCTAATTCACAGACCATTGAAACTCTGTGAATGAGAAAAAGTAAAGGAATCATGAACACAAGATGAGGGCTAGGTTAACCTATATAATAAATCTTGGATGGGCATTTTTTAAAAGAAGGCACATATTTAAAACACCTTGTATTTTCCAAGAACAAAATATCTTCTCATTTTGGCATGCCACAGCTACATAGCATGAATGTAAGTTGGGTTCTTTAAATAGTTATTAAGAGAAAAGATGCATTGTCTGAAAGGACAAATACTTTAAATTAAAATTAACGTGCGTTTTGCCAAATCCCTGTGACATTTACGGCATAAGAATACAGCATATTAGACAAATGTCTACTAGCACTTCAGAGCAGTTTAGGATGGTTACACTGCTAATGACAACATCTACCACCATATCAGATACAGCTGGAAAAAAATGCAATGAAGGTCAGGAGCAAACAATATCTGAGAAGAAAATACTACAAATCTCTTGAAATATTCTGTGTTCAATTCAATATTTTCATCTTCCCTTCAATTCGTCATCAATTTTCTCATTCTAACTTTATCCCTGTGTCATTGTTGGGCCACAGTCACATAGTAGCTGCACCTACTAACAGGCAGAACTGACTTGGTTTGGAGAATGGTAAACTCTTCTTCATCCAAAGAGGATCCACTTAAGATTAGTCTGTAGGTTTATTGAGACCTGCAGATCTAACAGACTTAGCTTGAGTATGAGTTAAACTCAGATCATCAAAAAGAGGGTAAAATTATTAATATGTTTTCAGTTGGTGTGATAATATCCTTTTTGAAGTGCCTTTACTATATTTAATTAAAAGAAATTAATATTTTACATTACCAATTTTGAAAACAAAAAAGTTATAATTATTATATAAAAGTTATAATTATTCAATATGATTCTAATATTCTATAATTATTCAATAGATTCTACCTAGAGTCACCAAATATTATACTTTGGCATGGCACACACTACTTGGTTGAAATTTCTGCAGCAAATTATAAAATGCCTTAGAATTATTAACGTCAAGTAATTAATGTTCTAAAATGTTTCTCAGTGAAAAAGCTGTCCACTATTATGAACTTTATGCAGATAGACTAGTTATCAGGCTCCCTGTATGAAATAATTGATGAAAGTTATTTTTGGTCTGATCTAAGCAGGGCAACAAACTGCATGATTCAAAAGAGTATGTTCGGCTCTGAGACGTATGAAACAGGGAGGCTGAAGCACAGACTGGTATAAACCAAAACCTTTAAAACTTTTTAACCATTCAGACATTCAACGAAAAGAAAAACTTCCTTAGCGTGGCAGAAGTGTGACTTATTTTGTTTTAATGGAAAGATAAAATGTAAATGCAGATTTTTAATGCCATTAAAAATCTCTGGTGTTGATAGTTTAACATCAGAAAGAACAACTCATTTCCTTCACATGAAATGTGAACCAGGGAATACCATAAATGGACACATTTCTCCAAAAGGTAAATGCTGAGAGTGTTAAAAGAATAAATATTATTTCACTTATCTCAATGGCTTCATACATCATGTCCAGGCAACTTAAGAGTAACAGATCCTTAAGATAGATCAAAGTTTTGATCTTATTTTATGGAGAATAATTGATTTAAAATGCATGCCATAGCTACAGAATGAGTCAGATTCTATTTCATCACTATTTTAAATGACAAATCAGACTTCTCCTTATAAAAGTCTCTTCCGATAGAACTAACATTTTCATCTCATTACTACTAAGTTAATTTTAAAATCCAACATATCTAGATAATAGCAAGGAGAGGCATTTGTGACAATTGGAGCAATGGAAAGAATTGAATTTTCCAGATGTTTGGCAAAGTAGTCCTGGCTTTGTAGCCTTACCTCCAGAACAGCAGCAAAGCAGACTCTTCAGTTCACATGATTTAGAGTATGTAAAGAAGGCAACAAAAAACCCCAGATGAACTATGATTAGAGCTAAAGGGTCTTACTGTATTATTTATTAGTATAGAGCAGGTAACCCACAGTAAATGTCCTCTGCTCAATACATTTTAAAATTCCTGTATTACTGAACCAAACATTTCCTTGACAGCATTTCTTGATTTAAAGTTGTGTTGGAGATTTTTGCTGAACTGATACTAAGAAGCTCACAGTTTCCAAAGCTTTATTCTTTAACATTAGTAATGTAAACTGGATGATTACTTAATTCCATGTCCCTCTTCTAAGTTAAAGAACATCTATAATGTAAAGAGTTAGGAAATTTTCCTCTTTTTTTTTTTTTTTTTTTTTTTTTTTTTTTTTTTTTTTTTAATATTCTTAAAAAAGAGGAGGCATTTCTTCATTTACAAAAGGCAAGAGTGGAGCTCTGGAATTTATAGGGAAAATAGTCAGAGCAAAATGGCCCTTCCCTGGAAAGGTTCAAGGTTAGGTTGGATACAAGCTCTGAGCAACCTGAGCTAGGACATTATGTTCCTACCCATAACAGGGGAGTTGTAACTAGATAATCATTAAGATCCCTTCCAACCAAAACCATTCTATGATTCTATGAAATTCATGTTATTTTTAATGCACAAGGGGTTAAATTCCAGTATATACTTGTAACCTGTGAATGCATAAGACTCATATCTCATTAGCAGTTTTGTAACTGAATTATAAAGAGTTCATTGAAGGTACAGCAAATAGCAGACAAGCTATTCACTATTTCATAAATATTGCAATAAAAAAAATATTTTAACTTTTGTACCCCTTACATCTGCAAACCCATTTTAAAAAAATGGGTTTAAAGAAAAAGTCCATTTAAAAAAATGGGCACCTTTACCTATTTTCAAAGCCCTATTTATATAAGTACCATGAGAGTGACCTTGCCTTTCTTTCCTTTCCTATCAGAGAGGGATAGATGCATACATGAACACACATGTATTTACTAATTTACTCTCTGAGAAAAAAAAAAAAGGCTTTATTTTGGCAGCTGCATGGGTCTAATACTCTCTTCCTTTAATGTAGCCACAATTCAACAAGGAAAAGAATACTGAGTAGTTTAAAAAAATACCACCACAACCACCAACCCCCCCCCCCCCCAGTATTCAGGCAACAGCTGCAGAAGATAATGGATGAACTTACTTTTTATATTTTTAACCACAGACTGGATTAATTATTTAGAAACCTTAAATATATAATGCTTTCAAAGCAGGGAAATGGACCAGGTTTCTAATGATATTGACTACCAAAGTGCTATATGGAGAGAAAAATATTAGATTTTTAAGTATTCTGATCTTAATCTTTACATTACAGGCTGTGTATTGATTAGAGCAGTATGTTTTTTCTTTCTAGTGAAGACCATTTGAAGACATCACTAGCTGCCATTCTAGGAGATCCATTATTTTTTGTCTCCTCTATCTTCCCACATAATCAGAAAGTCCTAGTGTTTGTTGTGTCAAGGTTGGCATTTTGTTGGCTTTTTTTAAAGCATGATATGTGGTTCTAATTTTCACGAAAAATAGCCTATTTATTCCTTTGTGAAAGGAAAACAGAGATGTCTGTATGTTTCTTTAGATTTTACAAAGAGCTATTGTTCCAGCATTTCTCTGCACAAACTAGAGAACTGCAAACAGACTGAGTTCAAATAGTAACATATTCTAAAATGATAGAATCATAGAATATTCATAGAGTTGGAAGGGACCTTCTACGATCAAAGTCCAACTCCTTGCCCTGCACAGGACAACCCAAGGATCAGACCATGTGTCTGAGCATTGTTCAACACTTGAGCTCTGTCAGGTTTGGTGTTGTGACCACTTCCATGGTGAACCTGTTACAGGGCCCAACCAGCCTCTGGGTAAAGAACTTTCCCTAATATCCAATCTGTTTCCAGTATGTGATACATTTTCAAGTTATTTCCAACATGATGATGACAGCTGTCAAAAAGATCTGAGCTATCACGATGTTCACTTACACTCTACATCCCTATGCCAAAGAAGATAAAATTAAGAGCTCTAAAGTTTAATTTCTTCTATTACATATTGGTAAGGTATTATTTATTTAATTTTTTTGTTTGTTTGTTTGTTTGTTTCTGTTTTTGTGGCACAAAACCAGTTATATTCATTTATAACCATATCGTAACTTCTATACAACACAGTAATTCTTGTGTTATCTCCTGAACTTTGAAAAATGTTGTTCATTCATTGCAAGATGTAATTTCATGGTAAAAATGAGAAAACATTTCTGAGACTGAGTAAAGCACTGGAATAGACTTACTAGAGCCTCCAGCACTTGAGATCTTTAAGAACAGGCTAAACCACCCCTGTCAGCAGTAATAAAACTGTAGTTGTTTCTGCTCTGGGCTTTGAGAATAGCAATTATCTCCTTTTTTGTAGTCCCATCAAGCTATTCTGGGACAATGTCTTAATACAACATATTCCTTAGGACCTTCTTAAATGCTTAATGTACGACAGAATTAATTGTATAGGTTTAAAGAAGAAAGCAAAAAATTTGAAATATTTTAAAAATATTTCACATGTAGAGTTTTAATAGTCTTCCTTCCCTAATGATATACTTCTTCCTGGTTTAGAAAATAGGTTGTAGGATTTTTCATGTTTCAATTTTCCTCAAGGAAGTTGAGTTGAAAAAATTCTAGAAATCTTTTCCTGTAGCTGAGAAGTGAAAAAATAGCATGAGAACAATTTAGATCTATCTCAGAACTTTTCTACAATATCTGTTGCTGTAGTTTAGCTATAGACACTAAGAAAGTGTTTAGAAACCAGTTGCATGCAGGGTCATGGAGAAGGGTCCATATATAGAAACATAATTATTTCAAGATTCAATATGTCACTTATTACCAAATATATGTAACTAACATGGCTTGAGAACAATTTGTTGTAGATTTTCCTTTTCCAAGTACACAGGTTTTTTTTGTGATTCTGGATTTCTCTCTTCCAGCAACTTGTATACTATTTTCAACATTGCTGTGAAATTAGAACATTATAATGACATTAAAAAGCCTAAATTTTTGTTGTATATAAAATTCAAAGTTCTGTGTTGGGAATAGTTGGTCAATATCTAAGAACGAATATTCATAATGAACAGGATATAAATATAAAGAAATAGCAAATTATTCTAGCAATAGAAAAGTAAAGGCTGATAACTGTATGTCTGCCTGTCTGTAAAATTTTGGGTTTAGAAAAACGATTAATTATGCTCCAAAAATATTTTGAAAGGAGAAGAAATCAAAGACTATTAAAAAATGGCAAATATCTAAACGAATGGTTGAATGATTGACTTTACAGATCAACAATATTGTTTACGTTGTGTCCTGTTTTCTTGGCTTTAGCTATTTTATCATCTGTAACTCAGGTATAAATGAAATTATCAGTGCTGTAGAGGCACTAAAAAATTGATTCTAACCTTGTTCCATAAACTTCAGCCAGAAGAAATCAATATGCCTATTTAACTTCTGGGAAGATTGTGTACACAGACATGGTAGGAAAGAAGAGTAATGAATCAAAACTATTATTTTACAAATCACTAAAAGGTGACAGCAACAATTATGTCTAAAGAGGTAAATAAAACATCAAGGCAAAATTTTATATCTAAAGACTTCTGTTAGTAATGCATTAGACATCTATTTCCTAATTATTTTTCTCTTTGACTAACTTATTTAACTTCAGTTGCTGTTTAGAGGTTTGTCAATGGATGTGCTTTTTGCAATAATGCCAAAGATTTAAGCATAAGAAAAGAAACACTTCAAAAAATATTTGAGCCAACCATCACATGTGATCTATTTGAATTCACAGCATGATTATATTTCAATGTATTGTCAGAGGGGAAAACAGATTGACTTCTCTGCTCTGTTCCATGACCACAGTCTTCAGCAACATTTATGCTCAATTTCACACAGGAGTGCTGAAAATACACACTGAGCTTTTAAGTCTACCCTTGATCTCTCCTAAACCTGTTACTGGAGATCCCTTCATCAATTGCTATTAGCAACAGGCAGCTCAAAGTGCCATTAAAATAATTTGAAGTCTGAATAAGTTAGTGTCAGGCAAAAGTCATTCTTTACATATTCTACCTGAGCAATGGAAACACTGATCATTCTGAGACTTGGAGCATGCCTGAAGTTCTTAAACAAGCAATATGGTATTATATAATCTGGAGTATCAAACTGCAGCCTAAATAAGAGCTATTAAAGCTAGGAACCCAGCACAAGATACCCATTTCTCCCCTAAAATTTATAACAACCTAATTCACACAACATGGACCACTAAAAATATTGTTGCTAATATGTGAGTCACTATGACAAGATGCCAAACCTCCCCACACATCACTGTAAAATCCTAAATCATGTCTCTTTTCATACTTCTATCTGCCCAACAGTGAAATGACAATAATAAAGGGCTCTCATTATCATAAGAAGCTAAAAAACAAAACAAAACAAAACAAAAACAAAAACAAAAACAAACAAACAAAAAAAACCAAAAAAAAAACCAAACCAAACCAAACCAAAACAAAACAAAACAAAAACAAAAACAAAAACAAAAAAAAAAAAAAAAAAAAAAAAAAAAAAAAACAAAACAAAAACAACAAAAAAAAAACCACCCACATTTAGAATTAGGCAAACAAGACCAAAGTAAAAAAAAAAAAAGTATCTGGTCTGTGAATGTTTTTGTTTGTTTTCATTTTTATTTGTTCCTATTAGTGTCTTGCATTTCAAGAGTTAGGATACTTTTGTTTCATAGCTTTAGAATAATTTCCGCTGAAAAATATACATTGTGCAAATTTTTGGAATGGGGTCAACATGTTAGTTTATTAAGATAAATTCTTCATTTTCACGAGAACATAAATTCTGATTTAAGGCAATTTTTGCATAAAGTAATTTCACCATAGGCATTTCCTGTGGTCTCAAGAAATTAGGTTTATTCTGTGATCAGCAGAGATAACTTTTGTAGGAACAACAATAGCAATAATAATAGTAATAGAAATAGTAATAATAATAATAAAAATAATTACTAATAGTAGTAGTAGTGGTAGTTTTAGGTGTTCTGAATTATCCTCTGGAGGAGTCTCCCAGACATTCCACTGCTTATGGAAGAATTTGACTTGTCAAGGAATTATATGTTTGAAAGGGGAAATCACTGAGGCCAAACACCACTACTTTCAGTACAAAAAACTTGAGAAGCCACTTGAATTTCAGTTGCTCTTCATTACACCTAGATATATTCTATATATGGCTTTGAGTTGCTAAATACCATTTAGCATTTGAGCTACCAAGAAACTAAAACAAACAAGCGAATATAATAAAATAAATAAAACAAGTAAAAGGCCACACTGCTCAGACATTTTCATTCTCAGAATAAAATTCAAGGTACATATGTTGGAGCAAACTGTTTATATTTGATGGTAATAGATTACCATGAGGCTACATAACTTTTTAGAGAAAATACAGTTTCCTATCCTTAAACACTGGTTCTACAAAATTAAAGCCTAGGTGGATATGTGGCAGCTTCATCTGCTGTGCAGAAGCAAAATTTAGGGACAGATGCTGATATTCCTGCACAGCTATTTCTGTGTTCTGAACCTTACTCTGCGAGTCACTAGTGTGAAGGACACCATGTTTATTCACATGTTGCTCATGGCTGATTAGACTGACAGTAAATAAAGCTATTGAAGCATTGAGAAATAACAGAACTTGCATTTTTCAAGTACTTTTCTCAGAATTTACATTTTATTGTGTATCTTTCAGTAGACATTTGCACCTATTGAGGGGCTTTGTTCTGAAGTGGTTCTGGGTATTTTTCTCTGGGTATGAAAAACATAATTTTTACATATGCTTGCACATAATTTTGTGATTTTGAAAAGTAAGCAAAATCAGCCTTTTCATTTTTTCTATGGATATCAGAGATAGTTTATAAGACAGTTTGTATAGTAGAGTGTGATAAGTTATAAAATATGATGAGTGGCTTAAAAAGAGACTTGGAAATTAACCATTCAAAAACAGATATAAGGGTCATGATGGATGAAATTTTAACACACTGAAGTGTTTCGAACTGTAATGCCTTTCAAAAAATGTTTGTACTATTCTAAAAGATTGTCATGATGCACAAAATGTGAGGGGATTTATGACCTATGTTAGACATGTATTAGAACAAAACACTTAAAATAGTACATTCTGATCTTAAAACATTTGATTTATATATAATTATATACTGTACACTTTTGTCTGTAAACAAGATGGAGATGCATCTCATTCTGCAGGACATAATGAAGGTATTTGTTCACTCAACTTTAATGTTTCAAAAAATTATTCTCAAATTATTTCCATTATATTACTGAAACTGCTTTATTAATATTGCAAGAAGTCATACTTCTGTTTTGATCTGTATTATTTTATAACAGGAGAGGGGTTTTGTTACTGAAATCTTGTATGAAATTTGAATAATTATTGCATACTATTCCAACAAAGACTGAGATTTTATGGCAGTAATTTTCATCAGCATAACCCACATCCATATTAAGCCAAATATTCTAAAACACATGCAAATGTCATCTGAAATGTCTTTATATCCTGAACTTGTTGAATATAACAAAACCAAAAAAAACCCCCAAAACCAACCAACAAACAAAAAAATCCCAAAACCAAACCAAAACAAACAAACAAACAAAAACCAACCAAAAAAACACACACACAAAAAAACCAAACCAAAACAAAAACCCAGTAAAAACAAACAAACAAACACACAAACCCAAAAACCAAAATAAAAAACTAAACAAAGCAAAGCAAAACAAAAAAAGCCAAACCAAACCAAAACCCCAAAAACTCAACAACATAAAAATCAACTGACTAATGATGAAATAATGTCTGAATAGGCAAGACAGGTAGACTTGAGGTATCTATCTTCTCTTCAGCTGTGTACTTTGAATTGAAAAATTGCTGCTTTTTCACAAGAGACATGAAACAGTACAGATGAAATATGAGTCAATAATAGATATTTATTTGTATGTATTATTTATAAATAGGTTTTTTTAAGTACAATATAACATATATGAAATATAAACCAAAGACAAGATCTATGGTTACATTAATTATAAACAAAATTGTGCTGGTGCTAACTAAATACCATGGAAGTGCTGAGACTGACAGTGACACAGTTAATGAAAAAAAATGTTTATTTTTTGTTTGCTTTTTTTTCTTTAACCTAAACAAGCAAAAAATATAATAAAAATGGTGGAAAGAATTCTCTTCTATTTTGCATACTGCAGTCAAAATCGTTCAGTAATAATAAATATATGACTTGAATATGTACACATCAACATGAACTATGCTGAAATGCACAAATTTTGTTTCTAAATCAATGGCACAAAACTTAAAATATCAATCACAAATCTCAAAATATGAAGTTATGACAATGACAGTTGCAAAAAACCTTCTTTCCTTACATCACTGTCAGTTGGATCATATAAAACTATTTTGATTTTTGTGTCCAAAAATAAACTAAAAGTTGTTTTAGTTTTCTGTAACAAAATTGGCAATCTCAAATTATATATTGTCTTATAAACTGTCTGCTGAATTGCCAATATGCTTAATGAGCTTTTTGGTGCAACAGATTCACCAATTCAGATTCACACTGTCTTTTCTGATTAGATCTCTCTGGAAAGACATTCATGTAGAGAAAAGTAGCCCGGGACATAGCATAAGATTTCCAGGACTATGTTTTCTCCTGGCAGGTGCATTTCAGGTATAAGGGAAATTAATTTTGCCTCAGGGAAATTAAAGATTCATACAAACCACATTTCCAGTAACACATAAAACTGTAATACAGAAAAAAACCCACCTCACTTGGAGAAAAGTAAATTTGTTTAGATATTCCCAAATGAAACACTTTAAATTCTGTTGCCTGATGAGGAAAAAAAAAAATCAACTTGCATTGATAAGGGAAAAAAATCAGATTTTTCACAAAAGGGATACTCCAAAATTCTTCTAGTTATGGACAGAGCAATTCAATGCTCTTTTAAATTCCCTCTGAAAATTACCACTGAAGCCCTATCTGCAAAACCTTCTCCACCTTTAATATGCAGAATTTACACAGCCAGCAGGCTGCATGATTCTTTAGTCTGAATTTAAATTGTCTACTTTGCAAAACAGCTCAGTAATATGGCCAGAAGTTCCAGTCTGTAACTCATGAGACTTTTCAGTAAAAAATGCTCAGTTAAAACCAGATGAGGTAAAATTTATTTGGCTTTTATTTTAAACGCAAGATACTTATTTCAGTAGCCATTATACAAAAATGCCTTTAAAATTTAAAAATACATATTTTTTTCACATTCAGTTTATGAAGTCTGTGGGGAAATTGCATTCTCTGAGATCTTGATAAACATCAGAAGTAGCAAAAATCAAAAATTATATTTTCAACAATAGATTGTGATGGCTTAGTATGATAAGCTATCTGGGAGAATATATTAATAAAATGTGCTAATAAACCACATTCAAATTCTAGAAGTTTCAGTCAAAATATGTCTTAAAGGAAAAATAGCAAATAAATTTATGATATTACAATTTACTTACAATAAATTTTTAAAACATAAAATGGGAGTTCTGCCTGAAACTTTATGGTCTTCTTACATCAACACCCAGTCACTTAACCTCAAAGAGTCTGAGATATCTTTTGGGCTCATGAGACTCAGGAGCTGACTTAGAATTAAAGGATTGATAAAAAGAGGCCTGGAGGGCCTTTGGGTGTTTTTTCGTTTTCGTTGTGTTACAATGTATTTTATATATTTAACAGAACATTTTATATATTTAACAGAATTTATTTATGCCCTGAATGTTCTGATATAGTTTCCAAATGAGTTATTTTGCTTTTGTATAGAAGCAAATACAATTTGGTGTGAAATAATTTTTTGGAAGATTGAAGCTGAAGCTGAAAGAAGAAAACACTTGACAGGTGGTGAGTGAATCACCTGTGAACAGTGCTGGTTGAAGGGCTCTGTAATATTTCTTGTCCTTTTGTTCTCTTCCAAACAAAGTCAAAAGGTGTTAACAAAGTGCTAATATTAGCTCAAATAATATTCATAGCCTGATACTACACTCCTATTTATTATTTATTAATGGGCACAAAAATAGTTTGTCTTGGAGAAAAGGAAACTCAATAAGAAAAGAAAAACCCAACAAGATGGTACACATATTTATAACCAGACAACAAGGTGTATAATATAATGCATTACAGTTTCACAAACAATCAATACAAAATATTGGATATAAAATTACTTTTTGATTACCAGTGTGAAAACACAAGCTTCTCAAGTCATTCCCCACGCTACTATTGATTTTACTCTACTTTTTCTATCGCATTGTAAAAGCATTTCACATTTATTCCTAAGACTCCATTCTGCTCCTAAATGCTAAGCAAATATGTAAAGAAAAACAGGGAAGATTTAATGGTGGAGAGGTATGAATATTATTTGTCTACTTTAATCTCTGCTGTTTCTAACACAGCTTGTTTAAGTCTGAAATACATTTTCCTAGTCACACTACACAGAGGAACAACCAGAACTTTCCTAACTTTTTAACCCCTTCATTCATTGAATGCTGTTAGCCTTTACCACTCTGTAGAAGCTTTCTATCCTGTGGCACTTTGCTGCCTGCCAATTCCCATGGCAATGGTCAGGTCATGTGTCAAATGAAAGAGTGACGTACTATAGTCATATCTCAAAGCTGGTAAGTGGGTTCTTTTGTTTTTCATTTGTCAATTTTTCAAATACTCAGTAACAAGCACAGTATTTCTGCCTCTTCTCTTTTCCTCTGAGGTGAAGTAGAAAATTTAAGGACAAGGACAAAGACTTAAGTATATTTTTTTTCTGTTGTATTAGCTTTTTTCCTCAATGAATTTAGGTATAGACACATAAAGAGTTACTTTCCATGTAGGGAGTGGTACAAATTTCTCTCAATACCTGCCTTTTGGTGAGACCAGTGTTTGAATCTTATTTTTTCTATTATCTTAAACATGTCAGTGTTTTTAGTCTGTTGCAGTTCTAGTGTTCACTTCGCTGAACATATGTATTTACAATGCATATATCACTGAATGTTGTTGAAAAAATATGCAAAGATATTCATACAAGTATTAGTTAGCACAGTATTGTAAATATCTCTTGGAATGAAAGAGAATTACTATTTATCAAGCATTAGCACAATGGCCAGGCTAACAGTGAGAAGAACTACTACACACAGTTAGAAATTCAAGGGAATCGTTCTTGTTAATTGAGTACAGTTCTTTAAAATGTGCCTATGCCGTGATTCAGAGGTAGTGGTCCTACTTGTGCAAGAAAATGAATTACACAATGATGAAAATGGGGCAAAAAAAATTAGTTTCAGGAGTGATGAGAAACAGAGGATGCATAAAAAAGTCATCTGGAACATATGCCTTAATCAAGATTTTGATTTTTGAAAACTTCATCAAAACAGCAATGTGTGTAAAAACTCTGCTGAAGATAAGAAAATTTTTTCCACCCAGAGATTAAATGTACAAAAAGCACTGAACCTCGTGTTATCCTACATTGCACATGTGTCAAAATGATATTGCTAAGACAATTTCAAATAACATCCAACCACAAAACAAGATGTCAAAAATGTTGGGTGCTTGAAAACTAATATAATCATCGAAGTTTTGATGTTGACATTCAAAACGGAGTCTACAGAGCAGGATAAGAAATAAGAATACTAATCTGGCCATTGGTTTGCCAGATTCTGACTCTGGAAATTTCTTATATACACAACACTACTTACTTGGTCAGCTTCTATGAGGTAGAGGTATTTACAGAAAACACATCCTCAAATTAGAAATGCGGGTTTTTTGTGGTCTATAATAAATACTGAAAGCTGATGCAGGTTTAAAAGAATTGCAGTTGTTTCTTGTATTTAGAGCAAATATGGTGACCATAAAAGGAATTTTCCTATGGGGTAAATAAATAATATGGTCATTTTACCTCAGTTATCATAGCAAAATTACTTAAAAATAATGTCACATTGATTTAACTAGCCATAGCCTTTATTAAAATGAACCAACTTTTTTATTTGAACAGCACGATTTAAGTATCACTGGCAGAGTTCACCACATCTAAATTATATTAGTGCATTTCCCCTTTGTAAGGGCACAATGTGCCAAGGGATTGCCACGTTATCTTTGCTCTTTAGATCAAATTACATGTTTTTAGAAGGGTTATTGAAGAACTAATCCATGAATTAACAACTTTCAACTATACAGTGACTAGGTGTCTAACAGACATGTAAAGACTCCATTCCCTCAAGCCTGAAACCATGAAATAAAGTGAAGAAAACCAACAAACACAGAAAAACCCACATTCTTGTTATGTTTAAGAACACATTTTAAAACACAGAATCTAGTTGTTTTCATTAGGGGATTTGTTCATTTATTTGTTTAATCTTAGGCAATGACTGCTATTCCTCATCAGACTGGATTCATCTCTTCATAAAACATGTTGTTAATTAGAGATTGCACAGATAATACAGTGAAGACATATTAGTGCATTCAGCCATACATGTATGATAGATTAGTCATGGAATGTGGAAAATTCTATTTCTTAAAAAATTATAACTTATTTTACTGTAAAAAGCTTTATACATTATCCTCTCAACCTCCTGTAAAAATCTGATGTTGAATGAGATTTTCGATTAAATAACCTTCCTAGTCATAGCAAAAGATACTGAATTAACTTGTTTGTTTCTCATTTCTGAGTAGTGATTTACTCAACAAAGTCTTCAAAGAGAAAGAAATTAACTCAGCTCATGCACTGATAATTGCTTCACATGTTGTAATTTCATACAGGTATTTAATATGCATTTAAATTACACCAAATAAAAGCCGAAGACAAGATCAGAGATGCATGAATAAAAATCATTTATTGTAAGCTTTAATTCACCATTTAGAATCTTGAATTTTAGATTCGTAAGAACAAAAAGTATGTTTTCATTTTGTCTGAAAGCGCAAAAATACTAATTTTTTTGAATCCAAGATTGTATCCCTAATGTTCATTGCTTTCTTTATCACCCGTACAAGATTACCATTAAACTTTGGTCAAAGGTACAGTCTGTTTTGGTGCTAATTTGTGTTGGAGTTTTCCACCATCTGATCTCTGTCCTGCACTAGTACTCCATAGTAATTTTCAGAATAAATTTAAATGAATGTTTATAGATAAGAAAGAAACACACATGCTACAATAAAATAAAATAAAATATTCTTCACAATTTTAATTTCAGTTTTTCTAATGAGTACTAATTAATTACAGACTATGTAATCAAATATATTTTTCAGAAGAGAATAATACTTTACATGGATTTTTTTAAGTGCCTGATTTTCTCTTGTAGCTCTCAACTATACCTTTACTCTGAACACCATTACATCCAGATTAAAAACAAGGGAGGGTTGTATTTGACAGTGATGAGAAACATAATTTCTAAAACATCAAAACATTCTCATGCAGTAGAACTGCATCACCAGAGCAGATGACATAACTAGTTTTATTAGTGAGTAGATGTTTTCACATAAAAGGTTTTCATTCCTAGCCTTGTCTTATCTGATTGTTTGAGAGGCATGGGCAGATGGAAATATGACAAGAGAACAAGGATGACTAGATACTGTGATAACAAGGTTTATGGCAAGAAGCTGAAATAGCCTCCATTGTCTCCTCTCATACCAGAGAAAGTGTGATCAGAGTTCTCAGCTCGGAAGGTGAGCAGCCTCAAGGCCAAGAAGAATCATCTTTCCCCCATGATCACAGTGTGTAATGAAAGGCAATGGGTTTAAACTGCTCCAGGTGAGGTTAGAGTGGGTATGCAAAAAACCTGTATACAAACAGGGTGAGTTAAGTACAGGAGATTTCACAGCCTGACATGCGCTGCTATGCAGTCTCATCCCTGGAAATTTTATGTGCATTCTAGCAGTGCTCCAAAATGTTGTCTTTGTTATTTTCACTTGGAAGATGAATGAAGTCAGTGTTATCCTTTGTTTTGGTGAGGACATGACGTGAGACTTTGTATGTTCTGAAGTTAGAGAGAACAAATTGCCCCTGATTTTTGGAATGCTAGAATTCACTATTTTGTCTTCTCTGTATTAAGAAGAGATATTTAATTTTATGTTAGTGTAAAGCTGAACCTATTCATTACTAATGTACCTCTAAGAAACTGGGTTTTAGCATAAAACAGATCACGACTTGTCTATTTTTACTATTAATAACAGATACTTTTGTAATTCTTGTTCACATTCAGTGGTATTCTGTAAGATTTTTTTCATTTTCTTTGGAAAAGTGGAGACAGACACCAATTTCCAGTATGACAGCTGTGCTATCTGGCAGCTGATGTAGTGGCATTATAGTTCAGTATTAACTTCATTCATATTTTATACATCATCTGCCACTGTAAATCAGGAGTGGGATCTCATTACCAAAAATCTTGCTTATTTTTTTAACAGCCCTTATTTATGGTTGGTTTTTGTTTTTTTTAAAGCAAATACAATGATGAAAATATTTAGGATCTTTGTAATTATAATATCTTTAATAGGTGAAATAATAGCATCCGTAATAGTAAAACAGTAGAAAGTCATAAATTAACATTTTGAGAACAGAAAATATTTGATAGAATAGGTCTAGAATTGGAAGATTATATATTAAAATACTAAGTAAATATTTAAAAAACATGTAGTAGGGAAATATTCACAGCCTTCTCTCCCTGTCTCTTGTAATAAAATCTGAGGGTATTATTCACCTTCTGATTCGTTAATACTCCTGCCTGTTCCAATATCTGATCAAAAGTTGAGAAAAGGTTAATAAAATATGTTATTCTCTGATTTCAAGCGGCAGATGATGGACCAGAAGTGTCCATTAACAGACTTACCAGTTAAAATCAAAGCAAAATGCTTATCACATTCAGTGAAACAGTAGTTCTCTGTGTCACTAATCACACCACTGTGCTGGTGCTTAGGCTGTCCTGTTACAGAAGATCCAATCACACTAAAGAAATGGATAAAGTCATGAAACTAGGATAACAGCATGGTTATAAATAACACAGATTTGTAGTTTTCATACATGGCTGAATCTGTGTGACACTATCATATGTCCATGATAGTGCTTGCTTCTCTTGTCTTGCTTTCTTTATATCCTTTCCCACTTGCATTCTGATTTTCCAGCCTTGAGTGCTGAGGTGTCTCCACAAGCTTAATGAAATATGCTAAAAATTTTGAAATCTCCTCAACTATACAGTCCTACCACAGATTCAGTCCTCTCTCCCTTGACTCTACTAGAGGCAAAATATGATCTGTACTCTGACAGAGTAAACATTTGTTTTATCAGAAAGCATATTAGTGTGGGTATATCTCAGCATAATGTGTACCAGCACCTGAGATTATGACTAATTTGTTCTGCTATTAAGTGAAAGATAAATTTATTTCAGTACATAGATATGGAACATCACATTTCTTAGGAACTACTTGTTGCCTCATTCTAAGTCTGTGAGAGACTGGGAGCTTTTAGTGCATAAAATTATATTTAAGGGAAAGACTAGGCTTCACATAGAGAAGATAAAATTGTGATAAACAGGAATTATGCAAGAACATTGAAAGAGTTCAGTACTATAAACTCACATAGGTTTCACAGTTTGTCCTTTTGTCTTTTCTCAGTCTGGTATACAGAGGTAATAAAATTGGAAGATGAGAGACAGTGCTGTTTGTGAAGTTGTTTTGATTAAAGCACACAGAAACATGGAATAGTTAAGATAAGAAGAGTCTCAGAAGGTCATCTAGTTTCAACTCTCCTGCCATGAGCATCTACACATTCCACCAGGACAGGTTGCTCAAAGCCCCACTCAACCTGGCCTTGAACACTTTCAAGTATCCACAACTTGTCCGGGTAACAAGTTTCAGTGCCTCACCAACCCCATGGTAATGAATCTCTTCCTAACATCTAATCTAAGCCTGCTTTCACTTTAAAACCATTCAAAATTATACTGTCACTCCATGCATTTCTAGAAGATCTTAGCATGTCCTTTTAGAATGCCATCAGATAAAGGAGGACTGGCTGGGAATGTGAAGACTGGGGCCACTCTTGGCCAGAAGTGACCCATGGGATGGTGACATGGATGAGTGGAGAGAACAGAGCAATATGTATGAGTCTTCCCTGGACTTAAAGAAAGATATCTTTGGCTTCTTAAAGGAGCTATTCAGAGGAATCCTATGAGTTAGGTGTCTAGGACATAGGGGGATCCAAGAGATCTGGTTATGTCCTGGTTTAGGACAAATTTGGGAGAAAACCTCTGAATGGGGTCCCTCTGGGAAGCAAACCCAAGTGGCCCCATCCCCAACTGGTCTGGGAAAGAACTTCCTTGGAGAAAAGTGGAAAAAACTATTTATTCAACAAACAAAGTGCCCACAAGTATAAAAAAATGAATAACATGAAACAACAAGAGCTGTCATTGCTCTGAAGAGAGATGGCAAAACTGAGAGAAGTCCCTGCCGTGGGTTAGCTCAGCTCGCTCAGTCTCTTATCAGTTCTTCCCACACTGGAAAATGTCATCCTGGGCCCTGGTGCACCGCAGGTTTGAGATCCCAATGCTCTTGTAGGTTTTCAGTCCAGAACAGGTTTAAACAGTCCCAAGAAAAAGGAAAAACCAGTCTAGGGAACACCTCTGCCTCAGCCAGCTAAACTAACTAAAAAGCAAAGGAGAGCTCTCTCTCTGTCTGTCCATAGACAGCACAGTCCAGGAGAGGAATGTGTCAGAGTTAGTGCAGTTTCTGCAAACAAACTTAGCACTTCTTCTTTTCCCCCTCTTTGGTCTTGGAACCAGTCTTACAGGTAGAGAACACAATATCCAACACCATCAAAAAGTCACCCCAAGACAGGTTAATATTCAAATATCACTTCCTCCATGCTCAAGATTGGTTCGTCCGCATCAGTAGCACCAAGCAAGGAGGGCAGGAGACCTGGGTGGATGAGCAAGAAGTTTCTGGCAAAAACAGAAGGAAGTTTATGAAGCATGAAGAAGGAAGAGGGTGCTTTGAAGGAACAAAGGAATGTTGCCAAAGTATGCAGGGATGTGACAGAGATAGCTAAGGTCCTTTTGGAATTAAATCTCACACAGGATATTAAGAAGAACAAGAAAAGGCTTCTTCAAATGCACTAGCAGCAAGACTAGGGGAAATGTGGGTCCACTGCTGCATTGGGTGGGCTTCTTGGTATTGAAGAAAAGGTGGAGTTACTGAATGCCATCTTTGCATTGATCTTTACCAAGAGGGTAGAGCCAGACACTTTTCAGTGGTGTCCAGTAAAAGGAAAAATCGTAAAGGGCACAAACTAAAACACAGAAACTCCATCTGAACATAAGAAAGAACTTCATTTGAGGGTGACCTCAAACAACTCTGGAACAGGCTGCCCAGAGATTTTGTGGCATCCTCTTGTGTTAAGATATTCAAAACCCACCTGCAAAAGATCCTGTGCAACTTGCTCCACGTGAACCTGTTCTAGCAGCGTGGGGGTGCTGGATGATCTCCAGAGGACACTTCCAACCTGAACAATTACCATTCTGTGGTTCTGTGATTCTGTGATTTTTCAGATGCACTTGGACATGCATGTGAACAGCGGTGCCCATTATGTCTTCCAGTCTAATATTCAATGGACGCATTAAACAATAAGCCACTAAATCAAATCTGCATTAAAAACCTCTGGCCTGGAACAACAGGGAATGGCCTGAAGTTGTGTCAGAGAAGGTTTAGATTTGATATTAGGCAAAAGTAGTTCACCCAGAGGGTGGCTGGGCACTGGAGCAGGCTCCCAGAGAAGTGGTCTCAGCACCAAGACTGACAGAGTTAGAGTAGTGTTTGGACAGAACTCTCAGGGTGATGCGGTAACTCTTGGTGAGGTCCTGTGCAGGGCTAGAAGCTGGACTTTATGACTCGTGGGTCCTTTCTAACTTAGGATATTCTCTGATTCTCTGAGACTAAAGCCAGCAGAGTTGTGTTAATTATATACTGGTTTCAATACAAATGTATATTTAGGCTGCTGCGCAAGAAAGCTAATGTGCTGATGCTGTGTTAAGCTGCAGCTTTCACTGCAGCTTACCTTTCCGAGAAAGTCCATGACCCCGTTAGAAGACTTAGGTCCAAATGCCTTGCACAACCTAAATGCGTGAGTGGAGTTCCAGTGGATAGGATTCAAGATTACAGACCCCACACAACCCACACAATGTTATTTCAAATGCTGGATTCATCTGCCAGGCAGATTTTCACTTGGGACCTACACATAGTGTTACTGGGTCCTGAAGCCCACCAAGATACATTCATCATAACTGCTCTTCCTACCAGAGACAGGGTGCTACAACTCCAGGAATCCCAGACGGCATAGGCAGTTCTTTTCATTTCAGAAACACAGAATTTAGAGTCAGAAAAAGAATGTATGATATATGTGGTAAAAGGAGGAGTGATTTAAAGAATTAGAGTCCCACTACAATGCTAATAAGTCTGCTTCCATCTCACTTTCCTCCGCAGTTCTTATGGAAACAATAAGATCAGCCAGCACTTGAAAATTTTATTACCTCCTTCTCCTGGATTCCTTAGTGAAGCCTTTCTCCAATTACTGTAAATTAAGTCCTTAGCAGAAAACTGAAAATACTAGAAATAGTACTCAATTTAGTATTTCATCAGGTTACAAAAATGTCTTCCACTTATACATTGTAGGAAGGAAAAGTATGTTTTTGTCATAGTCATTTCTCATCCAAACAGTTATCTAGAGTAAGTTTTTGGTCTTATAAACCCCATCATTTCTTCTTTAATAAAAAAATGTCCAATGCACTGAAAAAAGGCTAACAAGCTTTCTAGTTAAAATATTACTTCATGCCTTACTTGAAACCAACAGTTAACACTTAGTTCATCTCCAATCTACCTGAATATCCAATCAACATTTCCAAGACAGTATGTTTTCTATGTTATTTTATATAACAAAGTTGCCACTCTTTAAATGCCATTTTTTTTTTCCTAGTAGAATTTTGTAGGACCTTGTAAAACTATGGTACAGCAAAAGACATGCTCATATTGAGGTTTTTTGTGATCTATCTTTACTAATATTCATATTTTATCTACACTTTATCTTCCATAACTGCTAATATGCTAAGGAAAAAAGATTGTTTAAGGAAGACCAAGGAGTGGCATTTGGAAACTAAGCACAACCGATTGTATGTTTACATTATTGTAATCTGAAGATGTATAAATACATATATAAGAAGATCTATAAAATGCATATATAAATGGTCCATTAGAGAATCTGTATACATGCAAATTTAATTAAAAGCCAATGCAATTTCACAGAGGTGAAAATACTCAAATGTTTCAACAGCACAGTAATATTTTCTAAGGCAAGTTTTTAATAAAGAGGACATCCTATGAGACTGCCATGCATATGTTCATGGTAGAAGGACCTATAGTAGGAATATCAATAAGAAAGAAAATGGTCATTGTAGGACACTAGTTGCTAGACTGCTGTTTTAAACTTCTCCCAGCTACCTTGAATACACTGTTAACCATTGTCCTGTTTAGTTTCTGAGTGTTGCTAGGGTAACAACACTGCTAGAATTTAAGTACAGCATGATGTTGTTGCATTCTCAGGTACAGAGTTAATGCTGAATATTTCATCTACAGGAGATACCGACAGAGAAGTAAATATAGTAAGACCAAACCTAAGAACTATAAGAAAAATAATTATTTTCTCTGTGGCAGAATAGCACAAATCTGCTTCAGACAGAAGTCCCGGGAGCACAGGGCTTCGGGGATAAACCAGAAATTTCAGGCTAATCTGAAGCACTTGACATGGTGCATGGAGCTGCATTCTGACCCCTGTCCACTGGTTTCCTTCACAATAGAACAAAGATTTGAGGGTGGTGGGTTTGGAAACAGACCCAGACCAAAGTCCTCACCTCAATCTCAGCACAGAAATCTAGTGCAGATAAAACACACACCTGAAGAATGATTTGGCAGCTACTGCTGGGCACTTCATATTTCATTCTGACTGCAGGGCATTTGACACTATAAAGGAATATCTGTTAAGATTGAAGAACAGGAGAATAGGTGAAACTAGGATTCACAAGTATTGATAAAAATTGAGAGAAAAGACAAGGGGATAATTAATATGCAGAGAATAAATCAGTAAAAATATGTGACTATTATTTGAGAGGAGTAACGCACATTCTTCCAGCTTCTATAACAAAGGAAATATTCCAGACCAACCACCATAGCCACGAATATTTTGAGAAGAAAATAAACACAGGCCATGATGTTCTATTTCTCATTTGCTTTCTTGTAACTGTCTGAAATCTAAATGACTGGAGCTTTCTAAACTACCATGGAGAGACTTCCTTTGAGACATTTTCTGAAAACTTGAGATATATATCTGTTTCACAAGAATGATGGTAACTTATGTTCTTTAAGCTTTTCTGAATGATCTGAAAACACTAAAATGTTTTTTTAGATCCAGTACCAAGGATGGTGTTATTACAGCAACTGCATGAAACAAACCATATATGTGAGACATAGCATAATGAACTGAATTTCAAATAGTGACACTTCTTACTGCAAAACCGCTAGATAAGTGGGGAAACAGAAGGAAGTGAAGCATATACAAAAATAATTTAACTGTCAAAATGTAGGACTTTGGATGAGGGGCAATGCATCCTATCAGTCTTCACCCTCCAAAATTTACTTCCTTTTATGGTAACTTCTGTTTATGGTAACTTCTTTTTATGGTCTTATAGCCCACTTTAAGTGTGAAAAAAGCAGTGTTTAATTAATTTATTAATTACGCAATCCACACAATAAGGCGCATGAGCAATACGGAAAACCAGCTTACTGCTAATACTAAATTTGAAATGGACTCACATTTGATTTAATAAGTGTACCTCCTGGAATCACACCTCGTTTCCTAAAAATTCTTCTCCTATGCTTTTAAATTCAACTCAGAAATATCTAAATGTTAATGGCTTGCCTAAGACCCAAAATGGCAGTTCTAGAGGAAAACAGGTGAGGTTTCCATTTGTGTTATTTTCCAGCTATAGTCAACGGTTCACAGACTGATCATGGCCCATGAGTCTGAACTGTTTTTCCAGTAAACTCACTGTAAATCTTCTTGGTCTACTTTGCAAAGTAAATTATTTTGCATAGAGTTCACTGATGATTAGGTAACACTCACAGAGAAATAACAAAATCATCCTATAAAAACAAAGTAATTGTGAATTTTTATTTTAAATTACAATAGCAACAAAAACATACACATATTAAAAAAACCCCAAAACTCACACAAAAAACCCTCCCACAACCCCCCAGCATCAACAACACTTTATTTTCTTTTTTTTTTTCTTCCCCTCTTTCTTTTTTACAGCAGAATATCTGAACTGTGTGTAGTATCTTGGCTACCGTTGATGCACAAGTTCTGATGTACTTGAGAAGTGGCTTACTGGGAAGGTTTATGGAACTTGAAAGATATGCCAAGGCTAGTCTATAAATAATATTAAATAGTAACCCGTTTTTCCCTATCTCCCTTTCTGTGAAATGTTGCCTGAATTTGAATAATAAGTCTGGAAAGGGAAAACTCTGTTGGTGTCTGAAAACTCACTGATACATTTTTGAGCCTACAGAGAGTATATTTTCTGAACTAGAAAGGTTTTGCCTATTTTGAACTGAAAAGCTGTATAATATAAGGAAGCTGTATCATTCAAGTGACATGAAATAAATCTCATTAGCATAAACTCCACAGTAATTTAACCCAGACTGTCTTTTAGCATAGTAAAATTGATTAAATGAGAATCAAAGGAAAGTATGTGGTATTTTATCTGCAAAGTTAGAACAATTGCAAAGGATAAAGTATCTAAAGAAACATTAAAATCCCAGTTATGACCTTGTACAACATTCACATGATCTTTTATATCTAAAATACTTGATTCTGAGCATTTTGTTTCCCACTTACACCAACTGTTCCATTTTCCAATAGCAATAAAACTGAATATGTCAGTCAATTAAATTTAAGGAGCACAAGCTGTAACTCTGTATTATTTAGTTTTCAACAAAAAAAAGGTCTAAATTCTGGAAGCATGATCCCTAAATTTTCATTAATACCAGAGACTAAATGATGACTATTGTAAAGAAACCTCAATTCTAAAGCAAGACTCAGAGCCATGTACAAGAACATAAATTCGTAAAATTCAAGATTAAATCTCAGGGATTCCTAGAAAATGGAAAATAAAAAGGTGAATGAGAGGCATGGATTGTTTTCCTTTTTTCTAAGCATCTGGTTTAAACTCAGAAATGTAAGTGTGCAAGGAGTTGAAATGGTCCAAATCATAATCTTTGGCTGTACCAGGATTTGAGCCCAGGAAGGACTCCTATCTCTAACAGATGAAGAGGGTACTGTCTTTTCTGGGTGAGTTTCTGGCGTCTATATTTTTTTTCAGATTTAAAAGACACCTTATGATGGCATGGAGATGAACACCAATATCACATACAAGAAATGGCAGTAGAAATGCATTTTAACAGGGTAGAAAGATCATTTTGGGATAGTAGAGCTAGTACCAAAGCTGAGTTTTAAGACTGGTGATTCTTCTATGATAGAGGCAGTAATTATTCCTTAAGTAGGGGCAGTAATTATGCCACGCATAAAGGAATGCATTCAAAGACAGAAAACAAACACGCGATAGCGAAGATTTTTTTCCTGAAGTCATTCAGGAACACAACTCCAACAGTATTTTCTACTGACAATTACACTGATACAGACCAAGGTTCCAGACCACTTTTTCCTAAGTCAGTGCACCCTGAATTTGAAGGCTTTCTTTTTCATGTGGAATTCAGATCCAGTGTTTTCTTGGGAAGTGAGTGTTTTTCTCTCCTTGACAACTTGATACGTGACATGTGGCAGAGTAAGGGAAGTAAAAGGAGGATTTTGGAAAGTTTTCATAAGGTTCGAGCAGTGCAGACATGATGAATTTCCTCAATTTTTCTTCTGCAAGTAGAATATTTCTGTGCCAATTTGATTCACTTAGTTACAAATTTAGGCAAATGTAAGTGAAGAATCATTACGAATTACAACTTTTTGTACCTCTTCATGGGCACACCAGATTACATAGGCAAATACTCTTTAATATCCACAAAACATGTAATGAAAATGAATTGCTTGTAATAGAGTAAACAAGGAACAAAGTTTGTAATTTTTAAAATATAATAGGAATGCTTTTCTTGTTGAACATTGACACAGTTCATTCATGATAGTTCATGTGTTCAATCATGTTTTCCCTAATTACTTTTTCTTTTTAAAGAATTGCCGTAGTTTGAATTTTCCCACTAGTATAGTGTGACTTGCAAGTTTTGTTTAGTAATTTCCTGTTGACAATCTATGTATGGTTCCAGAAGATACCAGCTCAATGCAGAGTTAAACCATACCTGAAGAATTGTTTCCTCAGACTTCTGTCCGCCACATTAAAACATGCTGAGGCTGATAGTAATTGAAATCAACTGTATAATATCACAATGCCATAGAAACAGAGATGAGATCATATTTTGCAAACAAAATTGGCAGCTAAATGAGACTCACTATCAGTGGCCATGCCATTCCTACAAAATGGTTTGGAGAAAATCATGATATGGCAATATGATAAGGAACACAGATAAAAGCCATGAAAAAGAAGAATTCAGTTGAACTTTCAACACTATTATGGAAAAAGAAAATTCCTTTTCCTTCAGTTGGAAGAACACAGTTTTATCTTTTTCTTCTCTCTCTTCTTTTTTTTCCCTGAATGCTGCATTTTATAATTTTGTTTTTTCATGATTTTGCTTTAGGAATCTCATCAGAAGACACCAATCATTTAATTTATTTAAAATTTATTGAAGCAAAGTAACTGATTCATTGATTAGAATAATATAACACAATAAGCTGAAAATTATTCTTATTTATTTGGTGTCCATTTGTCAGTTTTCTGATGGAATAGTTTAAAAAGTGTTCCTGCTGCATAGAAATGCAAGTTAATCACTTTCAATCTGTCATATTATTTCTTGCACTTCTTACAACTACACAGCTGAGTTTCAACTCTGATATAATTTCTCTTTCAGATGTAGTATGCTCCTGACTACTATACATATAGATACATATATATGCTGGAATTATCCATATTTTTAAATTGTTCAATATTTATAACAACAATAATGATAATAATCTTTGTAAGGACTTTGAGAGAAACAGAGATATCTAAATATAATAGGAAAAATCTAGTACAGAGAAATTAAGTCAAAAAGAACCCTAAATTGGTTGTAGCTGTGAATCTGTCCAGGAGTCCTGAAAATACTTTTAAAAAGGAATGTTCGTGTAATTTAACACACTATTTTAATCCCATGCCTCTTTCTTATTTAACTGGCAAATATGGAAAGGCTATCATCACACTATTTGCACCACTTTATCAAAAATTGGCAAATAGTACAATTAAGTAAGTAACAATGGGTTCCTTGTGCTACTGTACAAATAAAATGTGTAATGGGTATTAAATTAGGGATTAAAAAATTTCCCAGGAATACACATGTTGCTCTGTCAGAACACATTTAAGACTTATTATAAGCTCTAAGTTATTCCTCCCATTTAATCTAAAATATCCAAATCCACTGTTGCTTCGGTATACTGTGCCTGGTTTACCTGTTTCCATCATGATGCCACATACATGGCACTTGTTCAGTGTCATTTGGGTCTGTCAATTCCAACAATACACTCACTGAACACCAACACATGTTAGATTGCTTTCTCTGCTTTTTATTTTCATTACTGTTAGAAATGTAATGCTTAAGGAGATTTTGTGCTGTTGTTGCAAATTCTTTTTTCATGTTTCTTATTTATAGAGATTTTCAAAATTTTTTTTTTATTTTATTTTTTTATTTTTAACATAACAGCTTTTTTCAGGTTTGATATTATTTTGTTTACATGTGGTATTAATCTGTTTAAATGTGTTGTTGTATGTGTTATCAAAAAAAAGGTCATCAGTAATAGGCAAAGGCAGAAATAATGTGCATGATGTAAGGGGTCAGACAGGGTGATTTCAAAATCAGATATTGGACATGAATTAGTAACAAAGAAGACAAATGAGAGGAAAGAAAATAATAAGTAATTTCCTTAAAAATGTTCCCCTTTTGTAATGATGCATAGTATTAAGTTGGATATTCAGTGATCCTTGTTACTGAAATTTGAGCTCCAAGCATATTTTGCTTTGTGGATAGGCAGACAAGATTGCTAAGTTATTTAGACACGCACAAGGTTATAAAGCAATTATATGGAAAAAGCTGTATTCTCCTACTCCTGAAAATTAAACTTCTGATTAATCATCTATTTCTGTTGATGAAATATCCTTAACCTTTTACTACAATAAATGTGCACTTATACACCCACTCACATGAGTAAGCAGTTCAGAAATAGCAAATGCAAAGAAAGGTGAAAGAGGATAAGAAGGAACAAAGAGCTTTTATTCCTCACGTTGTCTAGTAGATAACATTTTCTTTCTTTGCCACATCAGAAGGAACTGGGGTTGACAGCTTTTCCTGCGATTTGTTCTTGGTTTCAAATAAATTCATAGTTGTCCTAACGAGAAGTATGGTTGCTAGACACATGAAAAATCTTGACTCAAAGATGCATCAGTGTTATTGATTTGCTAGATTAACATATCAGGATTTAAATAAATATATGAAAAAGAGTCCCAGGAGTAATGCTCAAAAAACCTTCTTTACACAGTTTTATGAATACAGTCCTACCAGATGTTTTTCTAGTTTATCCCATGTGCAACTTTCCACCGATATTACTAATGTGTTTGTTATTATCAATATTGTCAGTTGATATTAATAGTATATTTACAAGCAAATATTTTGCATTTACGCAGTTCAGTTTTCATAGTTCCTAGATCACTTACCACGTCTGAAAAATGCATGGACTTCACAGTATGTTTAGCAAGAGGTTGAATTCAGAAAGCTGCAGTGGGTTTTGCCTATGCACCTCTCTACACTAATCTTACAATTTTACAGCTTTGTTAATTCTACTGACTATTATCGTTCCTCTTCCTTGTTTTTTTCTGGCTACTCTCATCACAGCTCCATGGTTTCTTTTCTAAATAGTCAGTTAAGAAAGAATATAAATATAAAGGTACAGAGGCAGGTAAATAGAGTGATTGGTGATGTGGAAAATCTTGCAGCGGGAGAAGAATTAAATAAGAGAAATTCAGCAGGAAGGTGATATGTTGAAATTCATCTCTCCCTTGATCTTTTATACTACTTAGATTTCACCAAAAACAATAGCTTCCACATTTTTTTCCCCTGCTATGATTTGAGGACTCTTATGAAAACAAAAGCCAATAATCAAGGAAGCAGAGAGAGAGTATAGCACTGCTGTGGGTTGCTAGTGAGTTATAGATTGCAGTAAATATTTAGAAACAAAAAAAGCAGTGGTTTTGGATTGTCTCATTTAACATTGCTTTGTACAAATCTTTGAGTCATGGCAGTTGAGAGAAAGAGAAGCCACTCAGAAAGTTCACAACAGTTGAAATTAAAAAAACCAGCAGTTTTCCCTCGTCATCACCTGAATGCAGTATTTTATATTTCAGTCAGATACACCCAACCAAACTACCTACCAATGTAAATTATATGACCTTTAAGGAAAATATCTTTAATTTCTAAATCTAGAGCATAGACTGAAGACATAAAGAAGAAGAAATTACAGATTTGTTAAAGACAATGCTGTATTTACAGGCAATATGGAAGGATGAGTGAATTGCTACACTCATTATAAAAGAATACCTGTTTTATTATCTAAATATTTGAGTATTTGTTAATCCAGCCCTACTGAATGTGTTAATACAACTACTCCAAAGGATGATTTTTGAAATTTTCTTTTATAGGTCAAACTGACTTCACAATGGAAATATACATTTGGCATATAGAAAGAGTGATCTTTTAGTGGTGATAATGAGTACATAATGTTTCTCTCAAAATGAAACACATATGTAAAGTTATGACATGATAAATATAATTGTCTAACATATATAGCTTTCCATCAACATGTTAATACAGACACCTGCTATTAGGATGAATACATTTTGCAACTGAGACAGTCTAGGCTTTCACTGTGACTGAAGGAGAGAGATACAACTCTCTTCTCTATCCTAATCCACATCTTCCTCATTTCTTCTGCTTCCTTGGCTTTGACTTTCTTCAAATCTTTTCTCAGAATATTAAATTCAGTTCCTAATACACTCTTAGAAAAATCCTGTTCACCTTTATTTTAGTTTTATTTTCTTCAGGTTCAATAGCTGAAAGACCTTTGAAAGCAAGATCTATCAGCTGCCAGAACCAGTCGGAAAAGACTCTGGAGTAAAAAGTCAGGATATCTCTCCAAGAAGCTAGACCAGGTTCTTCTTATTTGAGCAATGGGAAGACACTAGACTGGGTAAAGTCATCGTTGTGTAAACTTACAGTCTTCTAGTCAGAAAAACAAAACATAATAGGATCCAAATTAACTCAGTCTACTATCACTTAAATACTGCCATCCATATTGTGCTGAAGGGGAAGTCAATGCATGACAAAGAAATACTTTATACAATGACATATTAATAATTTTTTGCAATGAGAGTGTAAGTTTTCCATATTTTTTGTCTTTTGATTTACTTAGAAACTTGTCCTTGATTATGGTCAACATTCTGTCAGTTGGGGGATAAATGTACCTCTTCATATAGTTTGGTGCTCTTTATATTAAAACTACTTGAAAAGAGATTCCATGCTGCGTGTGAAAGTGAAGAGTCATGGTTACTAAATCATATTGACTGCCTACCTGCAACCACAAGGTCTAACCAATTTGGACACATGATATTTCCATCAGGGTATACAAAGTTCATTGTGTCGTTTTTAATTTTTACTCTCCATACAAAGGGGGATTAGCATAACTCCTCTTAGGGGACTAAATACCATCTTAATGTTACTCATCAATTCCTGTATTTTGTCCAAGCCTGAGTCACTCTGAATATAAAAACTGGTACTCAGATACACAAACAATGCCAGGGTTATCACAATTTATTGCACACATCTAGTTCAGAATGTGGTAGTATCATCAAAGAAATGAAATAGTAAATTCATAAGGCAAATGAGAAAATTCCAAAACATGCATCACACCGGGAAAATGGTAGTTTAAGCAGTTATTGTGTCATTAACTAAGCCATTCTAGCTTTCAGTCATTTCTTCAGCTATTTTTCATACCATCTAGTCTTCATTTCTGTGACTTTAAGTCCTGGTCACCTTATTGACACTAAAATATACTTTATTCACAATAACCTTTCTTCTGGGCTAGGGTTTGTTGGGTTTTTAGGCTTTGTTTTGGGGTTTTTACATACATTTACTAAAATCAATTTTTAAGATTACTTCCTTGTCTCAGGCAGGAATCTTATTATTGATGTAGGTGGACTCAGTCAGACTACAATAGCTTCAGAGGGACATATGAGAGAACTCATATAACCACTCTTATATCTGCAGTAGTAAAATGTCATATGAACTTAGCAAAATCAAAAATTGTACATATTTTAGGGGACATTTCAAGGTGCTGTGCACAAAGAACAAAAATCATAATAATAACTCAGCTCAGATTTCAGCTGTCTTTCAAGAACATATTTTGAGTTTGTACGGTTTTCCTGAGGCAATCTCCCTACTGAAATTTGTAAAGGTAGCCCTTAATGTTCTTAATACATACTAATTTTAGTATATAATCCTATAGCACTGAGGAATCTTCAGGATAGGCACTATTCATGAGCATACAGTTAAAAAGAGAACAGAATAGGAATCAAGAACAAAAACAAACAGTAAAGTGACCTATAATCTTTCTGAAGAATGAGAATTTGATTTGGACGTCCTTGTTCCCTATTCAATTCATATATTCCTCTGTGGATTGCATCAATGGCTATGGTCCACCTCTTATCCAGAGTGGACCTCCTTTCCCCAGATGGATCAGCAGCACATGACATGGAATAGGAGACACCCAAAGGGCATGATAGGCTCTAGGGGAATGGATTACAATTGCTTGGCACCTTTCCACCTTGGATACAGGCCCAAGCATGGTTAGAATAATCACTTGAAAACTCTGCCTCATCTTACTGAAATATTCCACAAAGAACAGTCCTCTGTCAAATTGTCTTCACCATATAGGCACTAAGAGAGCTAGGCTGATACCTTACAGCCAAGTAAACATTGATGGGGCACTTGCAACTACAGATGCAATTCAGTCTGTGCAGCTGTAACATCATTCTCTGCCTTAAATGGCAATTCCTTCAAGCAAATGTATATCCATGCTCCTGTGCACTTATCTGTTATTTTCTCCTTGGGACAAAGCCAGGACTGAAAGTATTGCTTAAGAAGAAATTAAAAAAAAAAAAAAAAAAAAAAAAAAAAGTAGCAGAAATTTCACAAGAAACAGTCTCCACACTCCCGCTGCCAACAGAGGCAAAATTCTGCCAAAGCAGTGCTCTTTCATCCACACACAGAGATGAGGCACAAGGACTTGAGGCTACAGCAATATTTTCTTGTTTTTTTCCACAGGAAAAAAACACCCCTCATTTATTGTTGTGAGAAATAAAAATTCTTCATGCATCAGGGTTTTTTTATCATGGTATTATATTCAGGAAAAGAATAGGTTATATCTGTTGATCCATTTGAAGCTCACTCTATCTCTCAGTTAAGGAGAAAGCTCTTATGGGTTTCTATTATACTCCTTCACCATTTACTTATGTTCTCATATCAAGTAAAGGGCTTTACAGCTCTTTAAAAAGCACAATTTACCAATAACTCCCAGAACCAACCCCAAAAAAATCTGTCCAAGAGAGCAAATATAGATCCTTTCCTTTCCTTTCTAAGGTAGGTAGACTGATAAAATAGAATTTCTTTTACAGACCCAGGGAACTAAAAAAGACAAGGGGAGCAAGAAAAGGGAGAGAAAAGAAAAAAAGGCAATTAAGCTAATGCACATTGGGTATCACAAGGTTATAGATATTTCAAGAGCTGAGCAATTTACCGTCTGGAAAGGGAGAAGAGCTCTTGCATAAAATGTCCCCCAGCTCAGATTTATTATGCTTTTACTTGCATTATATGTGATACAATTAGCAGGAGGTGCCAATAAGGCATTCTCTCAAGGACGTGGTCATTTCATACCATCTGTTATTAATTGCATTGTCCTTTCCACCACCAAATAGAGGGGAAAAAGTTCTCTGAGAACCACCTGCAAATTCTGACTGTATGATGACTGGAATTTAAAAATATCTAACCAGATTATGGTTAGACAGATGAAAAGTACCAGAGAAAAAATGTTTTCCAAAAATTCAGGGAAAAAAATCATTAATATAAGGCCCAGTATAATGTATTTTTTTTTTTCAGTTTTCAACTACAATGATACTTATATGCAGAAATTAAAAAGGAGCAATTAAACTTGACCACCTAAGATATAGCTGTACTGGGTCTAGTTTTTTGAAAGCATGGTTGGGGTTTTTTTGTTTGGGTTTTTTTTTTTTTTATTTGCATGTTCCCTAAGTTGCTCATAAAATCAAAGATAATACAGATTGTCTGCTTAATTTTTTTTTAAGAAAAGTAGAGAAGTACTGAACACAAGAAAGGCAGTAAAAACAGAAAGTTCAGGGTGAAATCTCAGATAGAGTAGCCTGTGTGGCAGATTCCAGGGGAACAAAAATACAAGCTACATATAAAAACTTCTGTACCCCTCAATTTCAATACAGTAACCTGATTGTAAAATATATGATAAAAATGTTTAAAAAAAATCAAATAGATTAAATAAAATTTTGATTATGTAGTAATTTTTTTCAGCATTCTAATTCTTAAAGGTGCTGAAATCTTTGGAAAGCCATGTTTCAGTAGAAGTTGAGGAAGATTATCATCATAATTAGGAGCACAGAGCAGACCATCACAGTAGGATCAAACAAAAGTATTACAAATATGAGAAAACGAAAGAGATGAGACTTTGTTTGTTTGGGTTTAAATAGCCTTGGTTTCTTTTTGGCACCATATATCAACCAAGCAGGCCAAGCAGGAATTTTAATTGCACTGCAGATGAAAATATGAGAGATAGGAGGAGGAATTTGAGGGAACAGGATAAAGTTATCTGACTTCCAGGAAGAAAAAAATACTTTTCATATCTAGAAGACAATATAAAGTATATTATAAAATATTATAGCCCAAGACCTTAATTATAAGGTGCCTACCATCTAAGCATGAACACTCAAAACTGAGATAACATTTTTAGAAGACAGTACAAAAGTTGGGTTTATCTGGCTTATGATTTTCATTCTAGGTATTAAGGTGTCCATTTTCCCAACAGTGTAGACATTTTGATATTATTTTAATATGTGAAGTCACAAAATATTCTCCACAGTGTGTTCTGGAAACTAATATAACTAATATACATGATACTTGATGATTCATCTTCTTAAACATTTTACCTTTTATTTTAGCCTTGAAATTAAGTGCTAGCATAGCTAGCTTCTCCTTATTAAATTTTTATATTGTGTGTGCCTTATGTAACATTTCAAAAGAGTAATTTAGGACTTTAACCTTAGATATAAAATGCTGCGATATTTAAGTTAACTGTATCATATTTCTATACATATATTAAATTAATGTTTATATCCAAAATCATACAAGTCTGTGAGATCTTTCCAACATTTTTTTCATGAAAAACTGTTTGTGTTTTTTTCTGATGGACACCTCATAGGCTACAGAAAATCAGATGTGAATTTTATATCATCTTGATACTTTGTATTTAACAAAAGTATTATTTATACTCTTGTTTTATTTTGCAAACACAAACAGAAGAAAACAACTTTATTCTCCTTCAAATCAGGCAGAAGTGGTTTTCACTCTTTCCCAGGGATACCCTCTTCCACTCTGGAACTGTTCCTAGCCTTATTGTCTTGATCCATGTTCAGCAGGAAGCTTTTTATATCTAACTAGGTTTCTATTTCATTAATTATTTATCCCACTAGTCAGGGGTAGATGCCCTTTCCATCCTCATAATACTGTTAATGCATGCTCTGCACTAGAAGCACACAGCAAGTTCTCTATAGCTAGCTTAAACTTCAGTACAATTATGACTGAATTATGAGCTTCCATCACTGATGTTCTATGTGGATACTAAAAATCCATAGACATGTGCACTGCTCTTGTTAAAAAATGAGATGCACATGTGAAGAGTGTAAAAATCTAACATTGCATACAGAGCTCCGATTACAAACATTGTTAGTTATGTCAAACCCTGGTATCATTAAGAAGTCCTTTGAAACTGAAGCCATAATCTCACCATCTGATGTGGAAACCAAAGGAGAAGAAGATTTGCCCCAGATAATGGCAAAGATTGTTCAACAAATCTGTTGAAATCTACCTCCTTTTCCCCCATGTGTGCTGACAGTCCCAGAGTCACAATAACACTGACATGAGCAAAACTTGGTGTGAGGCGTCCCATGACTGGTGTGCCATGATGAACATTTACACACCCTTTGGGAGGGATCGATGGGGCAGGAGAGGTAAGGGGGTTCTCTGCATAAGGGAGGATGTGGATTGTGTGGCATTTTCAATTGCCATGGACAGAGGAAAGGACAAGAACAAGGGGGAAAGCAAATAGAGAATATGTTGTTGTGGAGTGTACTATCTCCTGCCCAACCAGGATGATGACACTGATAAATTATTCCACAGAGAATTAAAGATACTTCTAGACCATCCTTTGTTGTCCTTACAGGCGATTTTAACTTCCCAGCCATCAACTGGGAGTGTCACAAACAGGTCCTGGAAATTTCTGGCAAATCTTGCAGGTACTAAGGGAGCCAAGTAAGAAGGGTACCTGCCTAGATTTGCTCTTTGTGAACAGATAAGAAAATGGTGGGCAAAATAGTGATTTCTTGGCTGTCTTGATCAATGGACCATAAACTAGTTGAATTTCAAGTTATTAGCAATAGGAGCAAAACTTTAACCCTGGATATGGGGAGAGCAGATTTAAGCTGATAAAAGAATTCCTTAGAAAGGTCTCCTGAGAATCTGCTTTTGAAAGTATTGTGGTCCATGAATTCTGGTCAGTTTTTCAGAGACACTTGTGAAGACCACAAAAGCAGGCAATTCCACAGTGCTGAAAGTCAAGCAAGTGGGGCAGAAGAACAGTTTGGCTGAGCAGGAAAAGGAAAGTATATGGACATTGCAAGCAAGGACTGGTGACATCAGAGGACAGAGAGGTCTTACAGAGATACTTGGATAGAATAGAGAGCTGGGCTATCAACAATCATTGAAGTTTGAGGTGAGAAATTGACAATTTCTGTGCCTGGGAAGGATGGTTCTGGTTAAACATACAAAATGGGAAAGAGAGACAGGAGAGCAGCCCTGCAGATGAGATCTGGGGGTTTGGGCTTGTTATTTTCAGTGCAGTTTCAGATTATTCTCAACTTCTTGCTGCTTGTTGCACTGTTTCCCAGAAGATGTCAGTGTGACTGAAGTCCCTCAGCAAGATTATGCCCTATGAGAATGATGCTTCCTATAGTTCTTCATCAACAACCTCCCCTCGATTGAATGACCTGTAGGAAACATGAACCATAGATTCCTTTGCTATCCCAGTCTCTAATATTCACTCATAAATTCCCAACATGTGTGTATATTTTTCATAAACAGAACTGTGCAGTCAATCCTTTATTTACTTTTTAAAAAAAATTTAGAGGACAATGCCCTCCTTTTCTTTCCTACTTGTCCCTCCTGAACAGTTAATAGCCATTGATTGCAGCACTCCAAGCATGTGACTCATCCCACCAAGTTTCCAAAATAACAAATAGATTGTACTTTTCCAGCAGCACAGTGGGAAAACTCACTATTTTCTCCTTTCTTTGCCTGCATTACTGTACTACTGCTGAAGATGTCCTTCGAGCAGCACTCATAAGTTGAATGAAATTGGAAGTGAATTGAAAACTTTCTCATATGGAGAAAGTCATGTACTATTAAATTACACATTGTTAAATTTCATCACATAACACAGACCTTTAAAAATGTCTAATAAATACATATTTCTTACCATTTTACCAACATGTTATATTTGAATGCAACAATTTAGCCTAAAATAAACCCCAGATGTCTGTAGTCAGATTCCATTATGGATCCTGATGTTAAGACATGCCTAGGCTATTCCTCACACATTATTCTTGAGTGCAACTATATATCATCTCTTTAGAAGGCAGCACCTCTGATTGTGGCAGTATGCTTTTGGTTGTCTGCATCCATTATACACTTTCCAGATTGTTCTTCTACTCTTTGGTTCATTCCATGTATCCCTTTGGTTAGTTTCCCTTTGGTTTGCCCCTGTTACAGTTATCTGTCAGTTATCTATTATGTAACCTCCGGGTCCTGTCTGTCACTTTGGGGCCTCACCCTGCATCTGGAAAGTTCCAGGGAGAGCTTTGAGTGATTGGACAAGATCCTGGTTTCCCCCTCCTACTCTCTTGGGTCATTGTATATGCCCATTATGTTCAGAGCCACGCCCATGTTGCTCCCCATTGGTCCATAGGATAATCCATCCCTCTGTTCCACCTCCATATAAAAGTTACTGTACTCAGGTGCTCCTGGTCTCACCCTGAGGTGAGGTCTCCCCAGTCGGGAGTTCCAATAAACTCAGTTGGTTGTACCCTCTTCAGAGTCCCCTCTTTATTTCCTGTAGAGCAGTAGTTGTGCTCTGCTTCCGGACAAACCAAGACTCACAGGGTTGTGCAGGTGTCCAGGACACTGAATCATACCTTGCTTGCCGTGGTGCCAGGGCTGGCCGGGGTAAGCAGATGCTGGCACTGCGACCTCTTATGAGACTGGTTTCTCTTCCATGAAAAGAAGATCTTGTAGGCATATCCAGAGATCAATAGCCACCTCAATACAGTAGGTTATAACCTACTACTGGAGTATTTAAGGCAGCTCCCTAAATTGCAAAAGTGACAAACAAATAAACACACAGACCTATCTTACTAGTTTTGCATTCCCCAAGTTATTTGTAGCCATATTTTCAGCACTTACTGCAAAACATTCCCATTTATGTATGCTTTGTTGAAATATGCATGCTATGGAAAAGAGAACTCTTTGGGGAATGCTATAATCTTTTCTGTGTGCATTACATGTGGTTCTTACAACAGTAAAATACCACAGTAAAAGATAGGGAGAAGAATACTTAATGTAAAACCTCCACCAGTGTGGAGGTATTACCAATGTAATACAAAGTCAGAAGCACAAACAGCTGAGAAAGCTGTATTTAAACATGCCTATATTTGAATTTAATGTTTATAGAAGGTATTGCAGCAGCAGTCCTAGAGATGGATTCTTTTTATTCAGCCACACCAGGGGAAAGCCCATATGCTTCCTTCTGCTTCATTGAACAGACAGCAGCAGATGGGCACTTCTTTTTGCCTAAGAAAGCTTAGGAAGATCATACTCAAGGGAAATGCAGCTAGATGACTAGATGTTACTGTACTAAATAAACACCAGCAGACACAGCACATGCTATAAATCCCGTATGGATGATCAGTGAGGAATGAAAAATAACTGCTACTGTCCCTTTTGGGGTGAGGGGGGAACTATAGAAATGTTAAAGGATGTTGTTAGGTCATGCAGAAAGAAAATTAAGAGGGGGGAAAGCTCAGAATTTAATCTGACCACTGCTGTAAGGATAATAAAAATGCTTTTATAAATACATTAATAACAAAAGGAGGGACAAGGAAAACCTCCATTCTTATTGGACAAGGGGGGAACTGTACTCATCAAAGATGAGGAAAAAGCTAAGGTACCTAACAGATTTCTGCATCAGTCTTCAACAGTAAAGCAGGTTATCCTCAGGATTATTGTCCTCCTGAGCTGGTGGGTAAGGACAGAGAATAGTGGAATAAGGCCCCTAAAATCCAGGAAGAGGTAGTTACTGACCCGCTAAGACATCTAGATGCTCACAACTCTATGGGCCTGGATGGAATTCATCCTAGGATTATGAGGGAGCTGGCAGAAGAACTCAGTAACCTGTCTCCATTGTTTATCATCAGTTCTGGCTCACCAAGGAGGTCGGGAGGTCCCAGACAAGTGGAGGTTAACCAATGTGAAACCCATTCACAAGAAGTGTTGGAAGGAGGAGCCAGGGAGTGACAGGCCTGTCAGCCTGACCTCAATGCCTGGCAAGGTTATGGAGCAGATCTCCATGAGTGTGATCATGTGGACCCACAGGACAGCTGGGAGATCAGACCCAGCTGTTACAGGTATAGCAAATGCAGATCCTGCCTGACCAACCTGATCTCCTTTTGCAGCTAGATGACTCACCTAGAGGATGAGGCACAGCCTGTGGATGTTGTCTATCTGGATTTCAGCAAAGCATCTGACACTGTCTCCTAGAGCATTCACCTGGAAAACTTGTCAGTCCATGGCCTGGACTCTTTCCAGGTGCACTCTTTCCAGGTTTAAGGATGGGCCCAGAGAGTGTAGATAAGTGGTGCTGCATCCTCATTGTTGACCCCAGTCCTGTTTGATATTTTTAATCTGTATGAGGGGACTGAGTCTACCATTAGCAAATTCATGGCGAACACCAATGAGTTGGACTATCCATCTGGTGAGCAGAAAGCTCTGCAGAAGAACCTGGATAGCCTGTATCAATGGGGCATGAGGTTCAATGAGACAAAGTGCTAGGCACTACATTATATCTACAACAAGCCTATGCAGAGCTATAGGCTAGGGGCAGAGTGGCTGGAAAACTGCCACCAGGCAGGACCAAGTCAGTTAAAGTTTTACATTCAAAGACATTTTGGTAACTGCAGGCAATCACAGGTGGCTTAGTCTGCTGTTGTCTATGTAGGGTCCTCATTAAGTAGACCTCTCGATTTACTTCTCTCTTGACATGTGAAGTGTGTGCAACAGAGTGCACTTTTGAGGGTATTGGGAAAGGTGTGCTGTGTCTAAACCTGTCTGTGAGAGGACAAGCAGAGTATGAGTCTGCTATTAGTGTGCTCATCCCTTTTCGTAGTACCTAACAGATGTGGATCAGGCACTCCTGCACAAAACCAAAGGCATCAGCTTCGTGGAAAACCTCAGGTAAGCTGAAGAGCTGCACCAACAAGGTGAGATCAGATGGGGAAAACTGCAAATGTGTGAGGGAAGAACACAGCAGAGAGAACATTAATGCTGAGAGAGCATGAGATATTAAGTTCAGGGTTGTTATGGGAGAAGCAACAAGTTTTATCCATCAAAGAGAGAAGTTCATTGATGCCATGAATTATCTGCCTTAAGTTTATAGAAATATGTTTTTCATGGACTATATTATGAAATTTTCCTGTTATTCATAATGGTTTATCCATGATGGAAAGAGGGGACGTAAGGACTGAGCCCTTCTTCTTTGTTTGGTTAGCATTTTACATAATGTTTTCACACCCCCCACTTCTGCCAAGTCTCACTTCCTTGCCATGGAAGTTGGTATTTCAGCATTGATCTGTATGAAGACTACATCCAGAAGGTCATACTTATCCTGTGGAGGATATTTAGGGTGATTCTCAGAAAACCTTTCCATTGATGTACATTTTCATCAACTGATACCCATCCCATAGCCCTACCATATTTCTCGTAGACATGCTGAATACCTTTGTAATCACATCAGTTTACCACCAATTTGCACATCACAGAATTTGTTGAATTCTTTCAGCATCTTGGTCTATCAGATGTTAATTTTACTAAATAAGATTTTCAGGTCACCTTCTTCATTAGTGTCTCATGTATTTGGGCAAGAAACTAATAATACCTTTGTCACTCCATCTAACTTTTCTTCAGTAAATTAATCTCTGGATGATTATGGCCAGACCATCACTCAAACAGCATTCTAGGGTGAGTTTCTCTAGGTCTTTATCTACAATATCTTCACAGACAAAATTAAATAACTTCTAAATCCAAACTTTAACACTGAGAAAGTTTGATTATAGGAACCTAAAATGTAGTTATTTAACATTCTACTGAAGAAAACGGAGCCACGAGGGCAGGCTGAGTGGGGAAAAAAAAGGGTTCCAAACACAACCTTCCCTCTGTCCACAGGTTACTCCACCAAGGAACTTTCTACTTAGTGACACACTCCTCATTCCCACATGGACCACTGAAAATTGCTTCCTCTTTTCACCCATCCTTTGAGGCCCCACCGGCTGCACCTTCTACTTGTTACACTCCATCTGCAGTTTCTTAGTACTTGTCTCTCTTCCTCTCTCTTTCCCTTCCATGTCCTTTGCTTCCTCATGTCAGCATGGTCTCTTTTCCCCAAGGAAATCAACTATCTCCCTTCCACCACACCCTGACCCTCAATCCAGTCATCCTCCTTTTGTTCTGGAAACACATCATGAATCAAGAGGTACACAAGCCAGTCACAGTAGCCTTCTACCACATCTTCATTAGGTCTAAATTGGGACAAATTATTTATTATTCAAACTATATTTGATGTGATGACTGTACCAAAAGAGGTTTGGTTTTCTTTTCTGTGTTAGAAATTGGGCATATAATACTGAAAAATGTAAATTTATCCTCAAAATTTGTAATCTAGTTTAAAAATAGCAAGCTGGTTAGTGTTTTTAGCAGTGAGTGCTATTAATGATTTGTATTTGTTCCTTAGTCAATCCCCAATGTAGCAGAAGTAAAAGAATGGTGGCAAGAAGAAAGGTGGCTCTTCTTGCCACCAGTATTTACAATCTGTGGAAAGTGGCATGAGAAGAGGTCCTGGACAAATTGCTCTGCCATGCTGTGCTTTCAGTCCTGTAATACTGTTTCAACTACATCTCACAGACGAACAGGAATCTCCAAGAATTTTTTACTATTTCAAAAGCTTTGTGTCATTAGATCTGCTGCTTTCCTGTGGTAAGGTCTCTTCTTTCTGCTATTCCTAACAGACTCGTTGATGAGTTCCTTAAGAGTTTTACTGTGAATATCTCAGTGTAAGGAGACAAAAAGCCCTCATTAGCTTTATGCATGCTTGAAGACAATACCTGCTATAGAGGGATGTTTTGCCACTTTTGACTGTACTTCTGCTGTTTAACCACAGTCACATAGAGAGAGATACTGCAAATAAACTGGAAATGCTATGTGCTGTGGCACAACAAGGCCTAGAGAGTGACCAGCGTGTTCTGAGCATCCCTGATGAAAAATGACTGATGATTTAGATGCAGGAAGGGTCCTTGTGTAGGTATCTGATAACTGTTTATTGTAACAGGGTACAGCCTCAAAGGAGTCTAGGGACGAGGATCACATTGGGCTGAGGGCACAAGATTAAAAACGGGGCAAAAAGCGTGGGTCTGAGGGTCAAGTTCCAATGGGGACAATATAAAAGAAAGTTTTATTGTTCAATTTCACGTCACAGCTGTTATTGGTTGTAATTTGTTTCAGTGGGGTTTTTTGTAGATTTAGAAGATAAAGTGGTGCAGAGGAGTGGTTATGAACTGGAAGAGCCAATAGAATAACAGGGGTGGAGATATGCAGTAAAACTAGACCAGTGGGGATTAAGGGAAGGAGGAACATTCTAGGGAAAGCACATAAATGGCAAACGGGAACTGAACAGTGATGGCATCAACTGACAAAACAGTAGAATAACAGAACCTGAAAGATATTAACTTGTTGCTGCGAAGGCCCGTGGGGGAAAGGCTCTTCTCACCCTAAACCAGAGGGGCATTTCTCTTCACTTGCTCCAGCCCCTCCAAGGTTGAGGTATAAGAACTTTGGTGGCAGGCTCCTGGGCCTCCACAGCTGTGCTCCCCAGGGAAGCTGTCCTAAGACATTGTCACAGCAAACAAAAAAGATTGTTTCCAAATAATAACAAAATAACTATGCCAGGTATTTCGCTTTCAGACGAATAATGGGACAACTTTACTATGAGAAGGACAATGATATACTGAAATGAGTTTTGCCACTTTAGTCTTTAATAAAAATTACAAATTACTTCCCCCCATGAAGAATCTCGCTAGGTAACTAAAGTTTATCAGTTACAAAATCCATTTATTTCTTTATTACAAAAAGCCAACACCTCAAACAAAGCTGCATCTTTCTCCAATCAAATTTTTACCTTCATACCTCTCAGTAAGGAGAGTTCCTTTCAAACATGAATTAATTTCTCATAACACTATATGACACCACAGGAACTTTCAGATTAAATTTTATCAGGTTTTAAGAGAGACCAGTTCAAAATACTTTTAATTTAATTTTCAATAAACTAAGATAATTTTGGAATTTTCACTACATTAGGACACATAGTGGTCATTAATTTATTTAGAACAGAAATATTGGATGATAAATGAAACTTTATACACTGCTAAAGTAAAATTAATATTTTTGAGTTATATCTTCTTTAAGCCCCCATGGCTACTAAGGAGATAAAGAAAAGAGAAGAGTCTGAGTTCCCTGGTGCCGCATTTTCATATTTCTTGTTTTCAGTACCTTGAAGAACTTTAGTTCTTTGCTACTGAATATTTTAAGGTGTATATTTATTCAAAGAGTGTAATAAAGTGTACATCAATACAGGGTCAGGCTTAATTCAGCATTTTTGTTAGGATGGAAGGGGTATTGCTGATTTTTTTTTTTAGCAATTGCTTTAAAATATATATTTCACTTATGTCAACCACACAAACAAAAGACTTAACTGAATTTTCAAGCCCTCTGTATATAAATTGAACTACTATATGTTAAATGAACCATTACTGTAAATATTGCTATAAATATGGCTTTAAGAACAGACATATTAAAACAGACTGTTCTTGATTAATAGATTATACTGAGGCTAAATTGCCTTTTAAAAAAATCGTTTTCTCCATATTAATCCTATTAAAATACCTCTGAATTTAATTAACATTTAATATAGAAATTGTGTTTGGTAATTGGCTTGATGTTTTTACTAATTAGTTATATATTAAATACTTATTTTCCAAGAACACTTTTCATTACAATAGAATAATAATTCTAGTGAAAAAAATTAATCCTTTTCTTGGGGAGATTATTCTTTTTGAGTTAATAAGACAAACATTTTTGTTGAATCACCTATAAGTTAGGATTACTATGGCAAATCGGTTCTCTTAATTCTTGATTGTAGCTGCCAGTGCATTATACTTTATTGAAATACATTGGTGAAATCAACAGCAAAAATTTGTTCTTAGGAAAATAGTCTGTCTTAATTTAAACAACAGTAGTTAACAGCCACAGATGCTTGCATGGTTAAATTCTTAATACTAGTATTTACTTGTACAAACAAAAACATTATTTTTCTTTTCAAATAAGCTAAGCCTTATGATCAACACCAATACAGACCTTTTTATTACTACTTTTGATTTTATTTTAAGAATCATTTACACACTTTTGATTTTATTAGGACATTGTGTTAATGAATAAATATCTTATGGAAGAATGCTTAGGAAAAAAAATCTTTAATTGAAAAAGCATTGCTAAGGTGTTAGAAACAATGAAAATAAATTGCCTTGAAATGTGTTCTCTTCTGCAACACAGGACAAAATAAAGTACTTTTTCCTCTCAGCTGATGATAACAGGAAGAGATTCCTTTTCAGGTTTAAAATCTAAAATCTCAGTCCTGCAAAGTTTGTATCTCCCAAACAATAGACAAAAAAAATTTGCTGAATTCAAAAATTAGTGAAAAAAATTATACGAACAATGCCCACCTAGGCCATTTTACATGCATCGTTTTGCTTTAAGGAGCACAAGAGAAATGGGCCAGAGATTACAACCAACAAGTAGGAATAGAAGTCAAGTTCTTTAAATGCCAGATATCTGTAGGTAATTCTGATAACAGGCAAACGACTGAAGTACTGCCTTCTGTGTCAATGAAAGTGATTACAGGAACATCAGCCTCACACCTAGTCTGCTCTGGAATCTCTAAGTGTGTTGCTCTGAACTTTTGTGCATGATCAACTTATGACTGTCCCATGCCATTTTTTTCTTCTGTGCATATTCCTGTATCCCTGATTTGTAATTGGAGTCTAGCACTGCACAAGTGATCACTGAAGTGTAACCTCCAAATTGGACTAATGATTGCCACAAGCACAGATCAGTTAGGTATGGGTGAAACTTAACGTGCATAATTTGGTAATTTGGCTAATGTTAGGAAAAAAAAATTGTGTATGTGTAAAGGTGGATATGTTACAAAATCTTTGTTTATTGGCCTACACAAGATAAGTCTTCAGTCCTTCTCTTCTACCTTTTTTAAGATGACCTTCTAAATTTTGTTCCCCTGAAAGGAATTGTATGAACTAGATGTCTGCACTGTCTTTTTGCATATTCAAACATAGATTTTTTGGCCTTATGCCTTGCTTTTGCTTCAAGTTATACTTCACAGTTTACTGTCCCTGACTGTCCAGCTCCTTCTGTCCCACCCTTTGGTGCCCAGTTCCAGTACACCCTGTACATGGAAAAAGTATGTGACTCATGCAAACTTCACACACCTCCCAGAGTGCAGGCCTAATCTGGCACATCACTACTCTTCCACCACCAGTTCATTGGAAAAATAATAGTTCTTAAATTGCACATTTTTTGGTGTATATGATGTATTTTTTACCCTACAGTTACTGTTTTAAATTCTTCTTAGCAGATGCAAAATTTTTCTTGGTTTTGTAGTTATCTGCCACCACTGAAAGCAGTGTTTTTGCATTATTTCATATGTATTATGGCAATGTCCCATTGTTAAATATTAAATATTTCACACCTTTGAGTGTTTCTTATTCAAAGATTCATGCAATATTTGCCTGAAGTATGTCTAATGAGCCCTGTATAAACACTGAAAACTCTCTCTTACAAAGTCTCAGGCAGGTATGAGAGTAATTTTTGAAACTTGCCCTTCACCATAAAGTCCTTTGGCAGTGCTTGACAGTTTTCATATGCTAAATAAATTACCAGTGTGTCAATCTGAAATAAACATAAATTATCAAATTTCTTCCCCGTTATTTAAGGCCTGATTAATGCATTTCAGGAGTTGTTTCTGCTAGAGTAAGGGAATGCCTTTTGTTTCAAAACAAAACTAATATTGATGGATTCCCTTAAACTGTTGAACCTTGAGTTAAAATGCAAAGATCATCCCTGCCTGAAAACACTGTTAGCCTGTTTCCTTGACTAAAAAACTTGAGGAGTACATGCCAGATTTGCAGTTTCCTACCTCTTAAAAATTCTGCTGCTCTAAGGAAAATTAAGTTGAAAAATTAAAACTGACTTCAAACTCCCTTCCCTAAAGATGCTCAGGGAAAAGCAGGACAAGTTCTATAGAGCCATTTGAACAGGCACCTACCTATCACGTGTCAATTATCACTTGTAAAAAGTATTTTAGGATTGAATGCTGAAAACTGAGACCAAGTGAGTCATTATGAGAGATATTTAATATATGATGTGGTAGTCTTACCAACCTTTCTAGCTACCAGTGTGAAGCTTGGGAAGATGAGCTGGTGTAGGGAAAATGAACTTATCCCAGCCAGACGCAATATGTATGATCAAGGTGAAATGAATCTTCTTAATTAGTATATTAATTGAACATTTTTATGTTTATTTAAATATTATGTTTATATTTAAATATTATGTTCATTTAAATAAATATTCTATTATGATAGAGCTCTACGCATGACATTTTCCTAGGTAGATCAAAAAACATCCCTTCAGCTCTCTGGCAGAAAGACACTGCTCAAGAGTGGAAGACAAGTGCTATAAACAAAGAGGACTGCAACATCAGACAGATTAATAAGAAAATAAATTTCTAATAGTTCTGCCCTGTAAATTGATGAAACTCTGGAGTGCCATTGAGATGTGATTAGCCAGAAAGGCAACCTAGTTAGAACAGAAAAAGATAATGAAAAAAATTTGGCCTGAAAACAGAAAATGTCATTGTCTGGATGCTTGATATTCTGGTGTCCTACATCCTTTTAAGTCTCTTGAATAGTAAAAGGATTCAATTTTTATCCACAATTGAGCTTTTCTCTCTGAGAACTTCCCAAACATCACATCTTTTTTTTTTCTTTCCTACACAGATTGAAACATGCACAAGATTTCTGCAGCATTTTGGGTTCTCTCCAAGGATGTTTGAGTGCCTCCAGGCACTGGTTTTGGATCTTCTTTGCAGTGAGACACTGTCTGTTATTTTATTGTTCTCCCTTTGGACCTATTTTGGTACTAATTTGGTTTGTGTTTTGGAGCTGGGGTGGGAGGGGTTAGGGAAAGGAAGGGGTATTGGATCCTCCTTTGAGATTGGTTTGTTTTCATTCTGGAGGGGCTTGGTACTTTATATAATCTGTCTAATTTTTATTCATCTCAATATAATATATATATATATAATTATTCTAAAACCTTCCTTAACTAATGATAATTGAAATCCTGTAATACATCTACTTGGTTATTTTTTGTTTTGGTCATTGCTGTAATAGTGATTGTGAAAGAAGGTTAATTTCTGTACAATACTCTGTTTTAGTCATATGTATGTTGGTTCTCCCTGCCACATGCCTCTCCTATATTTCTGAGGGAGGCAAGGCCATTGGACAAAAAGTCTCAGACTTGGTTTTCCACAATTAAATAAAGAGATACCTTACAGCTCATTTCCAGTATGAATGTGGTGTAGAGTTGTTTAAAAAGTGACTTTATTCAGAAACTGTTATGACGTCATTCATAGGTGTACTTTTGTGTATAAACAGTACTTTTCTACATGCTCAATGGAGAAAACATTTTGAGTACAATATTTCAAGTTAACAACCATAAATTATTATTTAATGGACTGTGTGATTAATGGAATATAACATGGTTCATTCATCAATAAATTTTTCATGTTATGCTTTACGTAGAGATATTAATTGTGTTTATTCTGAACTTTTTCACAGTTCTCAGTATGTGACTTTTTTCTATTAAGTAGGTTAAATATTTTAAATATTTACCTACATATCTATATATAATTAAAGCATAGTAAAAAAATATAAACTCCAATGAAGCCCACACCAGGGGTCCCAGATGATTCTAGATGCCAAATTTTTTTTCAGCAAGACACCCACTTTAAGTCATACCCAAGATATTTCAAAATCTCTGGTTCTTTGCTAGTTGGTATGGTTTCCAGTAATTCAGTCAAATTTTTTTTGAAAGTTTATTACACAACTAACAATTTGCCTTCTCTTGAGCATTAATCTTTTACTGTATGGAGACCTCACATGGTAGATCTGGGTCACAGTACAAGAAAGGGAGAGTTGACACTCATAGAGTCAATGCAGCCAAACCAGGAACCTACAGCTAAGCTATGCAGACCACATTACTAGTTTGTTTCACTACTCCCCATGTTTTGGATAGCATAATCTTTGTGTGGAAATAGCATATAAACTAGTACAGGAAAATCTAGGTATTTGAGTGAGAGTCAATTCAGATTCTGTAGACAACTGAGACAAATTAAAAAATGCAATTTCTGAAGTGGTGAAAATTCAAAGAAAGCAAAACAAGAAAACAACCTTCTGAAATCTATGACAGAGGAGAGACCCAATTATTATTTTTTCTGTTAACAGGAAATCTCCTCTGGCACTAGTAACATTAAAATTTCATTGTGATCTCTTTTTACTTCTGTTCAAACCAGCATCTTTTGCACTTGTTCTTGATGTTTTGTAGTCAAGTTAAATGAGTTTGACACTGGGATATGTATATACAAAACACTCCTTTTAAAAACCTATCTTCTTTACATTCCTGGGTTTGGGGATTACTTGTTTTCTCTTTTAAATGGGATTCTTTGAGACAGAATTCTTTTTCTCCATTTATAGATACAAATATTTTTATATTTCAGATATGCAGAATATTAATTATTATAATGTTTGTCTTTTATTGAACAAATTTAGGTATTTTATAAATAAAATAAATCTATATAGTCTAGTAGCCTTATACATCAGTGTTGGGTTATGCAGCACTAATGCTATTTTTCAGGATTGTATTATGACTTTGCGGCATCAATTTTGATTCTGACTGTCTGAAGCTGCATTTTAGTGTCTGCTTATGGAATCCAGTGGAATCATGCTAGTTGTATCAGCCGAGAATTTTGCAGGATCACCATACATCAATCTAATGCAACACTAAATTAGCAATGTCTGAGTTGACAGAAATGAATCCAACCTACAGCATCTTTGTAAGTTTTGCAACTACTGCATTACAGGCAGGAAAACACACACAATGTAATGTAATCAAATGTAATGAATGTGATCAAACAATACCAACTGCAAAAGCAATTCCAGTAGAGCTTTTGTGAGGGGGGGAGGGAGTGGGTGTCAAAATTCAGATGTCTGTTAAATAATGCAGCCTTACAAAGTAAAATATATATGCTTGCATCACAATACATAGAGAGCAATTAACAGTGATTCATATCTCTGACTACTTGGATTTAGTTTGCAACTGTTAACAACTAATTCGGGAAAATAAATATAAATTTATTTCCTGAGTTTTGGAACAAATCTAATTCTAAAAATGGCTTCCTATTGGCTGGAGACCATGGGCCATGATTTTGAATTAATACCAAGAGTATATCCTGATTTCTCATTTGAAGTAAAAGCATCTGGATTGATTTCACCACCAAACCATTCCCAAGATCTAATTGCTTCTTGCACTTCTAAGAGTTCTCTCTATCTTGGTTGGGTTTTTTTTTTCCTTTAATCCCAGCTATCAATTTCCTGTGACCACCTTAATTTTTTTCCCCATTTTTCCAGACTTTATGCCACATTTCTAAGAGTTTCCTTCACTTTGATTTCTTTGGGTATTAGAATATTGCTTTGCTAACCCTACTAACTCTGATACCTTTTGTACATTTGAAGTCTGCTGCACTGAAAGGCATTTTCTCTCTCTCTCTCCTATTACATGGTATTTTATGTGATAATACATCAGAGATGGCAGTATAACAGAATATGAAACAGAAAAGACAGATTTCAAGTTAATGATAGGTTTGGTTTAGACAAATGTGATCAAAGCAAAAAAGGAGAAGGGGGAAACCCTTATTTTGAATTCAAGAGGTAATGAGCAGTTCAAACAACCAATAAAGGTATTGGGAAGAAATACAATATTAAACAATTTTGAAGAAGGGGAAAAAAGCCTCACCTCAAGGTTATAAATAGTTATGGGTATACATCTGACCAAGAAAATAGGAAGGCAGAGGAAGACAATAATGTGATTACTCAGTGGTAATGATATGCATTTGATACATTAGAGGAAAAAAATAATCCATACTTAACACAGCCAATCCACTTATTGATTTTTCTTAATGGTAAAAAACCTTCTCCAAAACCAAAAGCAGATATATAAACTTTTTTATATTCTCCCTCACTTATGAGCCCCATCTCCACAATCTCCTTGATTAAGAGCAGTAGACAGAGATAATAGAGTAATATATATCAAATCTCACACCTACCTGGGCCAGGTTTGGGTTTTATGTAAAAGTTGGCCAGATCACTGTTGCTATTGAAAAGAAAATGTATGAATAGCAAAAGATGACAATACCAAGTATTCCTTTTGCTTGACACATTGATTAATTTTATTTTGCTTCATTTATATTCTTTCATAATACTCCCTAAGTACATATAGCATATACTTGCAATGAATTAATCTGACTGCAAATCTAGGTGAACTTCACTGACAGGGTTTCAAAGTCTTAGCACTCCTTATCACAACTCAATACAACTAGACTTTGAACAAACCTGCAAAATACAGATTAACCAAAACTTCACCTTCTATGTTGCCATATCCTGTTTTCAATAATTAGAAAGGTGTCTGGCACACAGACTCAAATCCAGCTCTAGAGCAAACTAAAGTTTTGGTCTTGACTCTTTTCAATGACAAGAACAAAACCACTTAATAGATACATAAAAAGAGCACAGCTAAGTCAAAAGTCACTTGTATGATTGATCTGATCAATTGGTAAAATCAAAACATTTGTAGCAAACATTTCTATTATTTTCATTCCTACTCACTTCAAGTCTCATTTTCTGAGTACAGAGAGAATAAATGAGCCCTATATTGTGTTGTTATTCCATGAGCAGATTAATTTCATCTTTTCACAGGCTTTTGGGTTTATTCAAGATAACATAGACCTGATCAACTACAGAGAGTAGGCATCTTCATTTACAGAGAAAAAAGTGATTGCACAGAGAAGCAGCAGAAGACATGGAGATGCCAAACCAATAGTCTGAACTGGTCAATAGGGTATGCAAAAGAGTGTAGCATGCAGAACTGTCCTTGAAGTGAAGAAAAAAACATGAATGGTGAGGACTATCAAAACCAACCAAACTGATGACTGCGAGTGGAGGAGGAAAGCTCTGGCAATACAGGAAACAGGGAGCAAGAAAAAAAGGTTGAAAACCTGAATACCAATTGAAAAGATGAAGAGAAAAAAAGAAGGTAGAAAAAGGATGACTAAATGCAAAAAAAGGCGATAAGATTTGGGAACAAAATTCTGTCTTGTGAAGAGCAAATAGAAGGAGTTTTGTGCAGAAAAAAACTCTACCAGCAGAATGGCAGGGAAGGCGGTCCTGAAGCATTATTCTTTACCTATTTTCCCCCAGGACTGCAGCTTGTATATTCTTTTAAGAAATGTTTGAATTTTCTACTTACGACCTAAGTAAATTTAATATTTAGAAATTATACTACTTCTGTAATTAGACAAATATGAGGCACTTGTAGGAATGTGGAGATCTCTCAGTCGATTTTAACTCCAAGATTTTTTAGACTGATTTAGAAAACCGGATTATTTTAAAATTGCAATTTATTTTTTTCTCCAATTTTTACTTACATGAGAGGTGTGCAACAAGACCAAACCAAAATCCCACCACTAAATAACAGGAAAAAAGACTTGTTTTCATCTCCCACGTCTCAGCTGGGTAATCCATCCTGTCTCTAAGGTTTAGTCTTTGAAGAAATCATAGGGGAAGAAACAAGTGCCTCAGTAAGGCCAAGAAGTTTACTTGTTTCTTCCATCTCCATCCTGGATTCAATGGAAATACTGATATAGATTTCAAACCTTTTCAGCCATGCTCTTCATTCACTTGAACATCAACTGCAACCACTAAATCTACTCCAGTGTGCAGGTGTAAAACCAGAAAAAAAAAGCACTAAAGACTTGAAAATATTGAGGGTGGGGATTGAGCCGCCTTCTTACCTTATCTCTAGTTCTGATCAAATTTCTCTGAACAAAATCAATTTAAGACTATCCTAGGATAGTCACACATTCTAAAATAAACTGAATTTTGTGTATTCTTGTACAACTGTTGTATAAAGAAAACTAGAAGACTTTTCACATCACAGGCTGTAGTTTCATCAACCTGCAAAACTATTGTTTTACATGTTTCTGCAATATGGCTCAGACCCTTTTCCTGAGTTATTAAATGATTGAGATTATTTTTTGTGAACATATGTTGGGGGTTAGGTTTGTTCTTTTTTTACTTTAAAGAATTTTTTCCCCATAAGTTACTAAGGAGACTAAGTGTTGGATACTTAAGAGTACTTGACCAAAACAAAGAGATGGCCAAAGCCTGGTTGGGGATATTTTTCTTTATCTGTTGAAGGGAGGAGGTAACTGCCTTCTCTGATAACAAGCCAGCTGTTAAAAACCAGGTAGGGGTATTGTTTCTTATCTCTGCTCAGTCTTCCCCTACCCCTATAGGAATATCTTCTGTTAATGGACCATTAAAGCTGACCAGTGGCATGACACATTTCATCATCCTATTGTGAGATGCTCCACCCAGGGGAAGGAACCAAACCATTTCCACCTAGATAAAAAGGAGCCACAAGTATCACCAGGCACTCCGGTGTTTCGACAGGACTCCCAAAGGAAGACCAGACCCATCTCAGCACCCCTAGCTCCACAGGACCATCTCTGCTTCCAACAGGGCCACATCTGTCACTCCAGGAGGGCTGACTTTGGACTGTTTCCAACACCCTGATTAACAGGGTGTCAGGTTGTATTTCTGACTCTGTCAGGGTTTTCTGGGATTCCTTGTTTGTTTGTTTGCTTATTCTTTGTACTACAACATTTGTATTTTTAATATCCCTAGTAAAGAACTGCTCTGCCTATTCCCAAAATCTTTGCCTGACAGACTTTTAATTGCAAGTTTATAACAATTTGGAAAGGTGGGGGGGGCGGGGGGCTTACATTCCAAGGGAGACTCCAATCTTCCTTGGCAGATACCTGTCTATCCAAACTAAAACAACACATAAGAAAATCTTTCTCTGCCTTATAATCTGTTCATTTTCACTATCATTAAAATGAAAAGACAGGGAATTTCCATTAAAATATGACAGTACTGCTAGGAAGAAGCAAAAATATATTGAATATAAAAGAAGTGAAACAAGGAAAAATACTTGGCCAATTTTTTTTAATTAGTATTATATATCTATAAATTTAAACCATTTTATGAGTTTAAGCTAATAAAGCAGAGAAATATAAAAGAACGAAGAGTTAATTTTTAAGGACTAAATAGTGAGAATAATAAGGAAACCTGCAATTAAATCATTACTTACAAATCTAAAGATTTTTTGCATTTTAAATATTAAAAGCTACCACTATTTAATGGTATAATATTAGATTATGTTTTTAGTAATCTTTATTTGTAACTTTGCCATATTTAAAAATTATTTCTAGTTTAGACAGAGATTCCAAAGATGGAATGCTGTTCTTAACCAATTGCATTCCAAACGTGGATAGAGAACTTCAGTAAAAAAATTTTATTGTTCTCACATCTTCCTCACCTATAAATACCCAGGAAACTTTGATTCTACATTTTCTTCAATCCATCTTTAAATGCTAGGCATTCAAACTAGAACTGATAATTTTATTTTGAAATACACACTGGAAATACAGGTGTTGATGTTTGTTCTCCTATAAAAGCATTTTTATTGAATGAAAAAAATTCCTTAGATGGACTTCTACAATTTTTTTAAAGCAGCCTATAAGAATGCCATTTACCTTCTACCCCACTCATTCCCCTACTCTTTCATACCCTTCCTTAAAATGACATTGTGGACGTTTGAAGTTATCAATTCCTACAAGCAATGGAACTATAAAGAATAAATAGATTCCATGTGATTAAAAAATCAGACAAAATTGTAAAATTATTAAACATTCATGTCCACCTGCTTAACTCATATTAATAATATCAAAATATCAAAAAAAACCACATTGAAAACACATAAAGTCACATAGCCTTAAATATAAGAAAACCTTATTTGTTGCCACTGGGCTTCCCAGGTTAACATATATGCCTCCCAGGTTAATATACATCTTAAACACACAATTTTGATCACACATGACTAAAAAAAAAATAATTTTTCTTATATTTTAATACAAGCATGATTTTGTCAGAATATGACTTTTCTGCAACAATAACCAAGGTGCAAATCAAATGGGGAAGAATGATGAAAAATCTATGCATTAAAAACAATAATACAACCATCTCACTCAGACCTATGATTCCTATGAAAGTAAAAAAATACCAAATTAACTTAGCTACATATGTCATGTTTAATGTGTTAAGTAACAATGTCTTAATGAAAGCAAAAAATTTGAAAAAGTGCTTAAGGGATTTGTGATTGTTGCTATACATGTTGAGTCTCAGCTTTTTTTTTTTTTTTTATAATCTTAACATCATATGTTATTCAAAAGAAAAACTGTTTATTTGGAAAGTATAAATTTTAATACTTTTCTTAGCACTCCTCTTTCTACTGTTCTGTATTATTATTATCTGCTCCTTGCAGAGCAGTTTGCATTTGCAGCAACTCTACAAGCTTGCATTGTGGCTTGTTTTTACAACGGAGAAATATAAAACTAGTGTTTTTATTTCCACAAAAAGAAATAACCAGCTTTTTTACTGTCCAGTATCCCTTGCTAGCACTGGTAAAAACGAAGACCCTCTGCTGTCCTTCACATTGAGGTTGGCTTCTATATTTTGGCTGGTGGTCCTGAATTACTGCTTCTTCTGCAGGATAACCAGCTAAGGAAAAGTGAAATTTAGCTAAAGAGATTGGTATTTCAGCTTCCTCCTGGACCTCTATGCAGCTGGAAACCCAGGGATGGTTTAGCATCTGCTCTGACCACAACTGTTATGGTGTCTTATCAATTACATCTTTTAGTGTAGCTGTAAAACCCTACCGAGGTGACCTTACAGTGTTTCAGAGGAGGCTGAGCACTAATTTTTTACACGAAGTCTGCCTGTGTGTCTAGAAGCAGAGAGGAGTGGAGGAAGCAGCCCCAGGGCTGGCTGCAGAAGCTCCTCCAGTCATTCCTCCCTGCCATAGAGAAGTGGAGCTGAAGCACATTCTTGTGTCTTGGGAAACAGCTCCTACTCCTCTCTTTGTCATGAACTGGATAGATCAGCTTTCATTTACAATGACGCTTTTCACACAACATGCAAAGATCTGCCGTGCATTTACAGCCTGGTGCAGCACCGTACAGTGGCAGAAGTGAAGTGCTGCAGCCTAATGAAATGCTTTAAAATCTATTTCTCTGGAGGAAAAAAAAAATTTTGTTTGCAAAGAAAACAGAGAACATGAGAGCACCTGAGGCTCCCAAAACTGATTTTTTTATTAATAGAAGATATAAAATCTCCTATTTGATAAAAATAGAGTTGTGTTTATGATTTCGGAAGTGATAGGTGGATATAGGGATACACTGTAAAAACATTGAAAATAAACTCTTCTACTAAGTTAAATGTTTTCATGATAATACATTCAGATTTGGGTAAAGATCTATATATACATGAGCTATGCTTTAATTCAATTTTGGGGGACAGACACTCATTAATTTTGTATTTCACATAATATGTAGATCTATACTTAGGTTGCTATTGCTTCAGTAAAAATCTTAGTTTAAAAAATAAAAATTAAAATTTTAAAAGTCATATTAAAATTCATATTTAAATTTTAAAGTTCATCTGAAGCACTAAGAGAGTAAAATGAAATATGATGTACTTTCCTCTAACTTGTAATCAGCATAGTTTAGTAAAGGAGAAATTATGTGCAAGTGAACTAACAGTTGGGTTACCATTGCTGCTGTCAAAATCCTAGGCAACTACCTGAAAATGGATTCATACAGATCCCACATTTTTTGTTGAGACATAAAATATTGATTCACGGAAGATCTTGAGAGAAGTTAATTGAATAAATCTTAGAGAGATATTCAGATCAGGCAATGAAATATATTTCTCATTCTCTTGCATGGCTGTACGTGTGAGTGCACATAAAATGCAAAACTCTGAAAACATTCTTTTTGCATCCTGCACATTGCTCCAATGCCAAAGAAAAGCTAATGTGTAGAAATAGCACAGTACCCCTGGAAAATACCTTAAAATTTTTGCACACTTTTCTACTAAGACATATGATAAGGAAGAATCAGTGAAATGATAATAGAAAAGAGATCATTTCCCCATAAGAGGGCAAAGTTAGCATTAAAAGGAGCCCAATTATGTCTTCAGGGTAAAAGATCTGCTGGCAGTAGCTAAGCAAATTTGATTGAAAGCAGTTAAAAATCCCAAGTGTATAAATATTAGACTGCTTGTACTGACAGAAATTATATTTCATTTGATGATCTAATTCTTGAAATGTATAGCAGAAATGCAGAATGAACAAAAAGGGTTGAAGCCAGCTCCAGGCAGGCACTCAGCTAGCAAGTCTCTGACTTCCAATAATTCTTGGCACATTCTTCACATTTCAAAAGACATGCAAATACTGACAATTTTGAAAACTGTACACCACAAACCTGAATACGAGGTTTCACACCTGAACTATGTGTGAAAATATAGCCTGTAGATATGCCATGATGAGTAAAAGAATATTCTGTATGCTCCAAAACACAAAACCAACATGGCAAATTGATTTGTACAGTGATATTAGAGTAAAATGTTAGAATTAGCAAGACTTTACAGACCTATTACTGTTTGTCCCCCCTTCTTCACAGGATCCCTTGCGCTCCTGCATTTTCATTCAAGCAGTGATGCTTAAAAGTTTTCATGATTAATTACATGAGGTTGCACATTGGTATGTGACATGAGTAAAGGAAAGACATCAGAGTAACTATCTCTTCGTATGCCCAATCCTCCTTAAAAAAGAAAGAATTTTGACGTTGTGTCAATATCACAGTGATGTTCTGGTTGTGACCTTTGCACTATCAGCTATTTTTGCCATTGCAGAATGATGGTGAATTCTATTGATTGATATTGTACAGCCACTGTTAGCTGCACCAGCAGCTTGAGGCCATGAAAGCACTTTTCAGCTTCTCTTGTAGCATTTCCATTTAAACTCCTGGCTGTGCCAATAAAATAAGATAAAATATGATTGTTCAAAATCAGATATAAAATCTTGCAATATTACAGTAATAATTTATAAATTAAAAAGAAAAAATAAGAAAGGAAAAAAGAAAAAGGAAAAAATAAAAATAAGAAAAAGAAGGAGAAGGAGGAGAAGAAGGAGAAGGAGGAAGAGGAGGAAAAGAAAAAGGAAAAAAAGAAAAAAAAAAGAAAAAGAAAAAAAGAAAAAGAATAAATTTATTGATTTATTTATGCATGCACTGGAGATGTCTTGACTCTCTCATGGTGAAGGATAACCGTTTGGAGTCTAGGGTCTGGTCTGCCATCAAAGCTTTGGGGCTTAGGATGCTTCACTGTCATTGGCACTACAGGTGCTCTGTAACTACTTGTATCAATGGGAGGAAGATCCTACAGAAATGGGTTGTTGAACAGGTAAAAGGATTATAGCTAAATAGTTGCTAATTGGTGCAAATGATCTTATTTTTTTCTTGTCCTCAGCTGACCACTGAAAACCAGAACAGAATGCTTTTACAGACACAAAATCACCTGATATATACTGACAGTTCTCTCTAGTTTTCTAAGTACAGAAATGTTGTGCATTCTTTTGGGAAACATCATGCTTTCTTGTCTGCATGATCTGGTGAGGTGGTGGAGTTGTCCAGATTAGAGAGACCTTCCAGACCCTACATTTGAATTGTCAAACAAGAAACACTCCAAATGCATGGCCACATAGATCTTAACCATTAATTATTAACCATAAATGTCTAAAATGCACATGACACACTAAACTTGGAACTACACGGACCACTCTCCCTGAGCAGTGATGTATTTGGCCCATTTTTGCAAGGCACTCTATGAAAACAACTTATGCACAGCCAGCAATGGAAAAAAAGAAATGTATTAGATTCACAGATATGACTCATAGTTTTGCATTATATATTTTTGTCTACATACACCTTTAAAGTACTGAATCTAGAATGTGTGGCTACTTGGATGTATAGAACTTAGATGATGGTCACATTAAAAACAGTAGAAAAATATCTGCAATGCAAGAGAAATAAATGACATTTTCTTAAAAGACAAGCCAGCTGTGACATTTTTATAGTCATTTTTCTCCCTCTCTTTAATTCAAACCACAAACCACCACAGCAGCTGCTGTAGAGGCAAGCTGCTGGGAAAGGCAGAGTCCAAACCAGCCTACTATTTAATTACTATCCTTAGTTATGAATCAGTGAACAGGCACTACACAGTGTTTTTGCCTTCCAGATTGAATTTCCCCCTTTGTAATAATTGCTTTTAGCACCAAGAACATTATGTTCCAGAAAACAATCTCATCAAGAGACTAAGTCCCCAGCTGGGACGTGAACTTGTGATGCTGAAGTGCAAGGGAAGAAGTGCATCGAAGCAGTGACAGAGCTTTGTCTCATTAAAATAAGAGCTGATGCTCTTCTGTAATTAACTCAGTGCTGGCTGATTCCCCATGTTTGCCCTCAACACAAGGGGATGTTGTACACTAGCTTGAGAAATGATAGGCCTCTCATTTACACACGAAAAGCTATTCTCTGCTGGAGCTCATCAGGGCAGACTGCAGTGCTGGATATGACAACGTACAGCCAGGGCTTGGATGACTGCTCTCCTCCCTCACATGACACCCCAGCAGTCTGCCCATTGTCTCATTGCAATGGGCCCTGCACCCACACCAGATTCCTGTTTGACCCTAGTTGGGATAGTTTTTTTCCATAATGATTGTTTGAAATATAACTTTTCACTGAGTATCCAGTTCAAGAGCTGTTTGAAGAGCTGAGAGGCAGAAGATGCCAGCTGCTTTGGGTACTGCAGGGCTCATCTCAGAAAAGTATTTTATTTGCCTGAGTTCTCTTCTAGAGAACAAGGTCTTCTAGGCACTGTTGCTGTGTAAAATATTTATATCAACACAACAAGCTGTGATTTTTCCCAAGCTGACCAGAGCTAAATTAGGTTAATAATGTGAAACATAGAGAGACCTTGTTTTGAAATGTTTTCCTCCTTTACTTTCACTATAAACACCTGTGCTATCTCAGAAAAAAAAAAAAAATCCCTGAAGATAGCTACAATTCCAGTTGCAAAAGCTTTTTTTTTTTTTTTTTTTTTTTTTTCAAATACATAAATTAGGATTACACCAGTATTGCTGAATTGCACCCATCTAAGGGATTTTTCTCCTTTACCTCTGGGAAAGAAAGTAGATTCAAAGAGAATATCTATACTACCTCCAGCTGGTGTAACAACATGCTACAGAGGAGGTTAAACAGAGCAACCAAAAGAATATTTACTATTCTTTCTATGATTCAATTACTAGAATAATGAGACTCATTCCATATAAAGATACCTTATTTCCTCCCCAGAAAACATACATAAAGCTGTCTTCAAAATTATTATAACACAAAATAAAAAGGAAAACAGTATTTTTTCTGAAATTATTTGTAGAAGCTTATTTCATAAGCACTTTATTTTTGCCTATTATTTTGCCTTTCTATAAAAGTGGTTTTTTCCAAGGAAATATATTTTCCTTTTTTTCTTGTCTTAGTGCTTTTTAAACAGTGTATTAAGCATTTCTACTCTGTGATGGTGAAAGAGTCCTCTATTTATTTGTTTGCAGGACTTGTATACTGACTTGTATCAAAGTAGGAAATGAGCATGAGCCAAATGAAATAAATAATGCAAAATAAAACTAAACAAACTGAAATACTGGTGAAAAAGTAACATTTGCCCACAAACTTATTACTGCATGAAAACTGAGATGCAGCAATTAGTTTGTATTCTAATTTACTGATGGGAGCAGAAGTAGGCAGTATCTTTGGTCACTTCTTCCTTTTCAGAGGAAACATTTCCTTTACAAGCATTTTTATGACCTTTTAGAAATATGCTGCAGAATTACTTTGATCTTCAGTATGACTTTGACATTTATCCAGGCAGCAGTTCCCAAGTTTTCTGAGTTTCAGTTTAGGAATGAATTTTTTCAAAGCAAACTTGCACTTCTGTTCACATTTTTCCTCTGTTACTATGGTCAATTAAGACCAGATACATAAGATTATTCAAAATTCTAAAGATACTAAGAGTGGCACGGGAGGCTAATACTTAGTACCTGATGCCTTTTTTTGCGTAGGTTTTTTTGTTTGGTTGGTTGGTTTGGGTTTTTTTTGTGTGTGTGTGTACAATGACACAAGTGTTTCCATTCTATTTGTCACATTTATTTGCATCAATGCATGAAGTCTTGAAATGTCACATATTCATAATCAGCTTGGATATTAGACAACAGCAATCAGCAACCTTATCTACTTATGTGATTTGGTGAAGGAGTTGATGAACAAGCACAGAGTGTTCCTCACGTGGGCCTCCAGATGGGACTTATGCTTATTGTTCAAAACAGGCATTTTGAATTCAGAAAAAGCCAGAGTCTGAAGATGCATTTCCAATCTTGCATTTATGCAAGCCAAACAGCTCATCTTATTCACAGAAAGAAGACAGTAAGGAAAACTCCTTAAAGTTGTGCAGAGGTACTGTGATTTAAGACCAAAAGCTGCATCATGCCTGATTTAGCATAATTTTTGGACAATATCTCAAATATTAACATGCCTGCAAAAATAATAGAAAAAAAAATCTCTAATTCCTTGATGAAGAGCAGAGCACCCTGCAGTTAATTGTTCTTGGCTTTGAGCCAATGATCTCCCCCAATATCAAAGGGAAGATCTGCATTCTTTCAGTTGGCCTGGTCTCCGGATGGGAAGTCCTTGTCTTGTTCTCATGTCTATGCTGTGTTTGCACCATGAATCTGGAAAACGTCAAACTTTTTGGAACTTTATAAACCAGAAGGGCATGATAATAGCCTACTTATTCCTACATGCCAACAAGTAATACTGTTTGACCCTTAAAGATCTGTACTTTAAACACAAGCTACAACTTTCTCTGTACTTCTGACAATTTCAAACAGCTGAATTATTAGCCAAGATTATTAATTCTACAGAAATTTCTATGGTAGTATCTTTTTAATATCTGTTGGCAGGTGTTGGCTAGAGAATTTAGATGTTTTCAACAATTGAGCTAAATATATTTTGAAGTGTTCTTTACAGCAAAATGTATCCATTTTGCCATAATTAGGGAGCCAAAAGAACTGAAAACTCTGGATGGTTACTGTTAGTTACTTAATATTGTTACTTGCCACAAAAACATAAAGATGTCTTGACTGGGTCAACTATTAATAAGTTGTCCTCATAGCTGAAGTTATGACTTCCCCCCACTATATATAGGATAAGGTGCTATGGTTAGCTCTCAGTATTTGTGTGCCATCAATGGGATTTCCTTAGCTTGTGTCAAGCTAAACAAAACTCAGACACCTATAATCCACCACATCTAGGCAAAAACTTTCACAGATCGGTAACTCAATGAATAAGAAATCACTGTTTTCCAGTTTTCCTGGATCTGGTTTCATTTGTTTCAGAAGTTGTAGGCCCATCTTTCCCAACAAGAAGTCAGATGACCATCCAAGTCCTCCAAGGTCTCTTAGACTTCTGTGTTGTTCCCTTCAACTGTTTCTTCTCCAGATCAGAGCCTTACCTTATCCACTAGTCTCTCTTTTAGAAAGTATTTAATGTCTTTGATCATTATTACTGCATTTCTCTGAACTTCACTGAATTCAACAGGTATTAAACTTTGGAAAGGCTAAATAATACTTTATGAAGGAAAATGTAGTGATATTTCAGGGAGCTTGAGAAGTCATAGTAAGGAAGAGGAAAATAATAGGCTAGAATTCAAATGTAATCAAAACAGACAGTAAATGTGCAAAGTAAAATATACACCCCAACTAATATACAGATCAAGGAATCTATTCCACAAATTCCTAGTAACATGATCTAATGAAGAATAAACAATCACTTTCAGGACACACTCCTATTCGATGTGGTGGTGCGGTTGTGATGTTCGGACCAGTTCTTGTTGTTTGTATTTCCAGTTATGCTATATCATTTATAGTTATGCCTATTGTTCAAAATGGCTTCCCCTTCCCTCAGGATTTTCCCGCCTTTCCCCTGTTACCTTGACTACCGATATCCCATAATAGTTGTTTATCACAGTTCGGTTAAGTGTCAATCTTTTAGTTATATAACCTTCCCCACCCCCTGTTACATAACCAGCCTTTCCCTATTGGCCCAAAGTTTTATCACCCCACTGTTAGAGTTTGTTCTTGAAAGTTGATTCGTTATTAGAGAGACCACCCCTGTTCCCACCCCCTGTGTGATGTTAATAAAAAGCCGTGGCAACCCCAGGTTGATGTCTCTCTGGGACGCAGCCTTGGGGCACACGCACCCCCTGGTTCGCTAACTAGAGAGTCCCGCCTTTTCTTTCCTGCGCTTCCCGCGACGTTGGTTTGGTTTGCTTGGCCCTCTGGATAAAAGGCCCCCGGGTTGTGGTGGCAGCTGGGCTGGCCGGAGCCACTTCCCATTGGGCTGACCACCGCACTATTCCACATAGGAAACATGATACTTTTACTGCATAAACTGAAGTATAAACTTCCTCTGCATTTACTCATGATTATATTGATATTTTTATCTAGATTTCAACAGAAACATATTCAAGTGGCAGCAAAATCTCTACAACATTCCAATTAGCTGCTAAATATTTTTAGGTGTGTAGTAATCAGCAATCTTATGAATGTTGCACACTGACTCAGCCCATTACCCATGGGCATCTCTTAGAAAGAAGTCAAGTTTTTGGGTGAGGATCTCAAAAATTCCTACCATATATCTAAAGGATGATATCAATGAAATCAAATTATACCAAAAGGCACAATTTTGTTAAACCTTTGAGAATATGATATAAAAAAACAAAACAAAATCCTAGGAGTGAAATAATGTGCTTCCTAATGTAAGAACAGCACTGATGGTACTAGTGGCAGTAATGGACAAGAAATTATGAAAGTCTCACTAGCACATAAATTTCTCATCTCAACTTTTTCCAAGATTATTCATTTTTTAATCTTAATTTTTATATAAAAATTATTCTAAATCAGAATAATATTTTTCCAGTGAAAATTCCAAAGTACTGTAGAAAGACCACCACACTAAGGGATCTTCAGAAGTTTATAACCTCAGTAAAAAATAAGAACAGGCTAAAAAATAATTTAGAATCATTAATTGAAAAGAAACACTAAGATTTTTCAAAAATCATTATTGTTGATTGAAGAAAACCTGTGGTTATATTTTATTGTTACTTCAGACAAGTATGGAAGAAAAGGAAAAACATTTACTTACATGTGTAAACTTTTTAAAACCTACATAAAAATTTTTTAAAAATATTTTTTATTTGCTGTGTGAAAGAAGATTTTGACACATTATTCTTTGAATGATTATTTAAATCATTATTCAAAGTATTCTTTGAACCTGGTAAATCAATGATTGCTATTCATTAATTCTTCACAGCTAGATCAAACAAATCAGGAATATACATGCTTCTAAGCAGTCATAACAGCAAAAAATTATTTAGTCCTTGTAGGTATAGATATAGTTTACTTAGGGAATGTCTTTATTGTACTTTATATTTACTGTACTTTATATTTATTGTACTTTAAGTACAATTTATAAGAAAAAGGCAAGTGCTAGAAAACAGGAGAAATTATTGTCTGAATCCCCTACTTCTCTCTATTTTAGCAAAGTGGGTTGGTCTAAATATATTTGATGATGATAGTACAAATGTGCATCTCAACTATAGTCCTTCTGTGCACTAGGTTACCTTTATGACTTCGGAGTCTATCATTGCTGAGACTCTGCAGCCTGTGCTTATTCTCACCAAATCAGTCTTGCTTGATTCCTACACAGGTAATTTTCTAAGTCCCCAGTCAGATTGGTCAGATTTTTCTGTTCAGATTTTTCATGCCTTTACATCACAGATACAGATGCCTAATTTTAAGAAAGAAAAATGGATTACCAGCTGCTTGTACTCCTCCTCATCTATCACTTAACCCACAGGCTTCCCCCTATCTTCTTTTTATCATGTCCTGACTCATTTTTTGTACATATATAAAACCAAAATGAAAAAGTTCCTGACAAAAAGCTTCTGTGATGCAAAATACATGTACTCCCTTCACAACAGTGCAATACAAACAGGATTTCTGTTTCACAGTGGGTGGATTGCACGACTAGAGCAAGATCAAGCAGAGAAACATAGGAAAGAAATAGGTGAGAGATGAAGTATACAAAGGTAAAGCAGTGCAGTGAAAAACGGGAGAAGGAGAAAGGTGTTAATTTCATTAGCCCTGTAGACAAAGGAAGTCATTAGGAAGTCTGCATGATCCACGTGTAATGATAAAGAAAAAGATTGTGCATCTGCTTCATTACAGTTCCTATTATTCCCTGCAATTTTTTTTTCCAAAAAGGGACGAAGAGACAGACTGACTACATCAGTTTCGCAGAAACATTTTACACAAGAATTACATTAAGACTGAGGCATAAGAAGAAAATTATATGGATTGTGCAGAATGTGAAAATTGAACTGTATGGCAAATCACTTTAAGCAGTTGTCACTGACATTAACCAGTTTGGGATTTTACTGTCTAAAATATAGGCAAAAGTAAAAGCATTAGGCTTAACATTTTGGTTCCTCTTCCCTTGTTTTGGCTATAGAAAAAAGCAGTATTGTCCTACCCAGAAGAACACTGATCATAAGACAGTAATTTCTAATCAGATTTTTACATGCAAGATATGCTTTGGTGTGATTAAATTAATATGCAAATAGAACATCTGACTTAAGAATTATGTTTTTATTACTGACTTAAGAATTATGTTTTTATTACTTCTGTACACCATATTTCTCTTTATGATAATGCAATATTTATTACATTGGCAAACATTTCACATCATGTCCTTTCTCAGTACTTGAGCTTAAATGGAGGTGTAACCTTTTGTACCTAATTGTTTTCTTCTTTTTGTTTCTCCTCACTGTATTGTATATTCATTGTTTTTCCCCTAGACAGGAACAAATGGTTCTGCCAAAAGAAGAAGCTCTAAACTTTAATGAAGTTTCTGGATGGCATCCGTGATTGATTTTAAACTAATCCAATATCTTGTGGAGACTATGTATCTCTTATAACATCACAGCATCTGACATCACAACCAGTCAAAATCATCTCACACATGAGGGATGAACAGCCTCAGAAGTGTCGTGGTGTCAGTGTCTCTCTGCCTCGGCCAGTCCTGACACCTCGACAGTAAAGGGCACAGTTTGGTAGCAGGATGAACCTCACCGATCCCTTGGGTTCTGGTTTGCCCGAAGGAGTGAAGCGACAACAGCAGGAAAGAAGGAGGGAGTCTGCTCAGGGTTAACTACTGGCTTTATCCATTCCCCAGTGGGGATAACCTCAGTTCAGGGTATCTGCCTCAGCAGACACCCCTCAGCAGAAGAAGCCCCTTAGCAGAAAAGAGGCAGGAAACCCCCAAAATGCAGCATCTTTTATTGGGGGAGGAACTTGGGGAGGAGTTTAACTGAGGACAAATCAGGGATCATGTGGGTATGGCTCTGCAGGTAAATGACACATATTAGAACAAATCAATAACTTGGGCAGGGAGACAGCCAAAGTCTTGTCCAATCACTCGAGGCCCTCACTGGAATTTTCCAGACTTTTGGGAGAGATCCCAAAGTGACAGACAAGGCCCAGGGGCTGTATAACTTATGATTGACACATAACTGGGGTTGGGGTAAAACCAGGAAGGGTTGAATATGGATGACATGGGGCAAACCATTACAACTTATAAAAACCAATATAAAACGAGGAACAAATACATACATAAAACTGATAAAACCAAAATCACACCACTACACAGAAGTACCACAGAGACTCAGTGCTTTTCAGAGGGATGTCAGGAAAGGAAGGCTTTGTCTCCTGTACAGGAAATCTGTTTGTGAATAGTGTCTGTTATTTTAAAATTCAAAAATATCTCAATAGTGGGTTTTGCAGACAGATTTTTTGCAGTCTTATTCTTCTGACTCAAAGCAAATTAAAAAATTAATGTGAACTATCAGGGCTCATGATTATAAACTCTGCTTTTTATGTTCTGAATCTGCTTCTGGGGAAATGTAAATGGAGGGAGCTACAATGTGCTTCAGTTATGACTACTGTGTCCTTATATCCGAAGGTAAAGTCCACTAACCTCTATGACTCTACTTTCTCTATTCACTCTGACAAAAAATCTAGAGACAATATTTCCAGAAACTTCAACAGAAGCTTACACCTGCTTGAAAATTATTCACGCAAAGCGACTTGAGGGCAATAATAATTTAATACTAAGTTTTGAAATAAAATCATAACATTTCATCAGTATTTTCATTTCTTCCCTCCTCTCTTACGTATCTTTCTCCTAAGCTTTAAAAAAATCAGATTGTTATTGAGATATTTTAACAGTGACTATATCAAAGCTACTCCCCTAAAGTTCCAGGGCTGTGGGGTTTTAGTTAAAGATTTAAAATGTTTTCAAAGGTATGATCCACAGCTCAATGATTCTTCATCACTCACCCTACACTCACAGTATACTTATTTATAAAAATGTCCATTTGATGTTTAAGCTCTAAGTAAAAGAATAAATTAGCACAACACGCAATACATGAACAAGTTCTAGCAGTAGGGGAACAATCCATTAAATCAACTGTACCATCTACCCAAGCCACTATCAAGCTCTTAACATTGATGCCATCACAACTGACATCTCCTAAGGATTTACAGCAAAATATGAGGTTAGAAGTCATACTAATAGACAATAGTGAATTAAGAAAATCTTCCTGTTCTCATTCTTAGAATTAAAATTATAGAAAAATAGGACTGGAAAAGACCCGAGGAATAGCCATTATTTTCACTGTTTAAAACATATGATAAATTACATCATTTTTTGAATTACACAGACTCCCCAACTTTTTAAGTGATTCATTGTATTCTTTTGTTACCTTTATGAACTGAAATAGAAATGAACTGAAATAAAAATGAACTGAAAAATTCTATGTGATTTTTCGTTCTGTCTTAAGCCAATATACTCTTTCTGATCTTTTGCAAAAGCCTTTGTATACCTGACTTCTGTTTTGCTCCTCTGTATTCTTTATCTTCAGAATTAAAAAGCCCCAGGCTCTTTAACTTCCTTGCAGAAGTGACTTATTTCATACCCCTAATCTGCCTCATACAGCTCTTTCAGATCTCTTTTAGTGATCCATACGTTCTTCAAAATGTAGCACATAATTCTCAAGCTGCATAAAACAAGGAAAAAAAACCCTACCAACACAATGCCTTACTAATGGTAAACATTTCCTTAAAAGGAACAATTCTTTAACATTTATGACAACCTCTATTGACATTTCATCCTACATTTCATCATACAACCTAGTATCTTATTTTATGGCCTTGATCATTCATTGCTAACTTCTTGATCATCATCATCTGAAAAAATCATTTCTTCAATATTTTTTTCTAAAGAGCTAATAGTACACTGAATTTTGTAGAGTCGCAAAATATTCAGGGATTTGTCCTGGTTTAGGGCCAGTTTGGGACAAAATGCCTGAAATAGGGTTCCTCCGGAGAGAAACCTCAATCGGCCCATCCCCCAAGCCAGTCCAGGAAAAGAACTTTCTCAGAGAAAAAACAAACAAATGGGATGAAGGGGGTTTTTATACACTTGGCTAACTCAGGGTGGGTACAAACACAACCAATAACATTAACTCGGGGAGTGGCTGCATGCATGACAGGAACAAATCACAACAAACTGGGAGGGGAGCGCTGGGACCCATCCAGTCACCCACTGTCCCCTGGGGGAGGTTCCCCTGCTTGGGGGACAAGCCTGAGGGTGACTGACAGGAGGAGGCGAAGTAACCAGGAGAGATTGACACTTTACAAAGGTGGGAAAGGAAAACCAATGGGGAGCTGTCTCTGAGGCAGAGTAGGAGAGAACGCATAACATATAACAACAGAGGGCTAAGAATAACGCGGGAGAGGGGAGCAACCAAGATGGGGTACAAAGAGCAACTTACAGAACACTACAAGGAAGCCATTTTAAACTCTAACAATAAAGTTGTTTTAAATGAACACCCACAGAAGTCCTTGCCATGGGTGTATCTCAGCTCACTCAGTCTCTCACCAGTCTCAGTCCCTCTGGAGGTCCAGGCCCAGAGTGCCACAGGTCAAGCCCTCAGTGCTCCTCTGGGTTTTTCAGTCCAGAGCAGATTTAAGCAGCCCCAAGAGAAAGGAAAAAAATCCAGTCCAGGAAGCTTCTTTTCCTCAGCTAGCAAAGAAACTAACTACAAGCAAAAAAAAAACATTTCTGTCCAGCCACTACCTGTGCCTCTGATGAACGCACTGTCCCGAGAAAGAAAAAAATGCAGAAGAGTGAATGCTGCTTTTCAAAACAAACCGTGCTTCTTCTTTCCTTGCCTTGCTCTCATAACCAGTCTTAAAAGCACAGAACTCAATATACAGCACAAACAGAACAAGTGACTGGGGATACAAGCATCATAAAGCCCACCCTAGGACAGGATCCAGTTTCCTCTTAAGACCATTTATTGCCAACTCCTCTACCATTATGGAGACATTACAACCAGACAAGGTTGGTCAGACCCTGACCCACCCTGGCCTTGAACACAGCCAGGATTGGGACATCCACAACCTTGCTGGACAATCTGTGTTTAACCACCCTCACAGTAAAAAAAATCCTTCATAATAGCTAACCTAAATTACCTCTTTTTCAGCTTGTACACATTCCTTCTTGTCCTACCACTACAACTCCCAGTGAAAAGTCCCTCTCCAGCTTTCTTGTAGGCCCATTCAGTCACTGGGAAGTTGCTGTGAGGTCTCTATGCAACCTTCTCTCCTCCAGGCTTAACAGCCCCAATTTTACCAGGCTATTTTTGTAAAGGAGGTGCTCCAGTCCTCTTATCAATTTATTTCCCCTCCTTTGGACTTGCTCCAACAGTTCCATGTCTTTCTTGTTTTAGGGGCACCAGACCTAGATGCAGGGTTCCAGGTGGGATCTCACCAGTGTAAAAGTAAAAGGGCAGAATCCCCCTCTTCAATCTTCTTCTCCTTCCAAGGCATGCTGCCTTGGATGCAGCCCAGATTTCCATTGGTTTTCTGGGCTGTGAGCACATCCTGCCGGTTCATGTTGAGGTTTTCATCAACCATCCCTGCCTAGGCTCTGAAGGACTTTTATCAATTGTTTCTCCACTCAACCTGTAAATATTTCTGGGATTGTCCAGACCCAAGTGCAGGACCTTGTGTTTTTAAACTTTTTTAGGTTTTCACTGACTTACCTCTCAAGCTTGTCAAGGTCTCTCTGGATGTATCCCTTCCCTCCAGTGTGTAGACTGCTGTTTATTTTTACCACACAAATAAAGGTCTTCATATATATCTTATTAAATTCTGTCCTATATCCCATATCATATCTCTGATTTTTCAAGGTGATTTTGAATTTTAAACCTTTTCTCCAGTGCAGTTCTTAGTCCAGCTTTTTTTTTTTTCTGCAGTATATTTATTACATAAACTTTTAATTCCCTCATCCAAGCACTTAAAAGTATCAAGAAGTACCTCTGCAGATGATCACATTCTTCTATTTATTAGACTACCAATTCCCATTCCATGTTGGTCATATATTGTACGTACACAACAGAGTTGGTGGTGTTTTTTATTTTAATTTCATATTTTATTTATTTTAGAATGAGTGTTGTGAAAGACAAGTTTTGGCCTGTGATTTAGTTTATTTCTAGTACGCCACCATACTAGAATCAACATAGATTCCAAATGTATGATAGTGATTGATCTGGTTTGCTGCCACTCTTGATCTAATCATTCTGTAAGGCCACTTGTGGGTGGTCCATATACAGTGCGAATCTCAGGTCATAAGGAGGAAGGAGCAGATTGCCATAACTCATGCCCTCAAAAAAACCTAAACTAACCCAAAGATTTGGCAAATGCAAACTTCTTTCTTCTGAAAGAAGGGAATCCACAAAGCTTTTTTCCAATATGTGTTCTCATTCTTTCATCTTTATTGTAATAAACTAAGTAACAATGGAATTTGTACTTCTTTAAACAGGGATACAAGAAGCAGGTTGCTGCCAGCACTTCCCTATAACATTCTAGACATTCTAGACTGATTCACAGGAAGTATCATCTATCCATCTATCTATCTATCTATCTATCTATCTATCTATCTATCTATCTATCTATCTATCTATCATCTCTCATTCTGTGAAACTGTATCTCTCAAACTGTGAAACTGTGAAATAAAGTATTATTCAGTGCAATGGAGGCAGAATCTATTCCTGAGGTAATGCAGCATCATATGTGTTCAAAGAAAGGACTTAAACACATACAAGGACAATAAAAGAAAGGCAGAGACCCTAAAGTTCTTAAACAAAATTTAATTTCTCTTTACTGTTTTAAACTAAACCAATTGCTTTACTGTCACAGGCAAAATTCATCTCAGACAAGTGCAGAAAAAAAATTGCTATGAGCATTCAAAAGAAAGACTACTTTACTCTAAGCTGTCTCCTAATACTCTGCATTAGGTGGCAGAAAAGTTAAGTATACACCAGTCACTGCTTTCAAATTAAGTGGTAATAAATACAGATTTTCATGAAGATACCACAAGTTAGTAATTACAGTTTTATTGAAATTGGAAATGGTGAAATAAAGTCAGTCTCCATTGTCCCATACATGTAATTGATGAGTTAATTTGTCCTCAGCACTCACACAATTTTAATATTTCTCCACCAATATCATGAAAATGAATAGGATACAAAATGTATAAAATCATATTCCCTGCAAAACCACTGTTTTCTAACTGTGAAGCATATTTATTTTATTTGCCCTTGGTGTGGGCTCAACATTTTTCCTTTTTCTTTTTTCCTATTTCTTTTTCCTTTTTTCCTTTTTCTTTTTCATTTTTTTTTCCTTTTTAGTTTTATTTCTTCCCTCAGTGACATCTTTGAGCCTTGGCATTTTGTGGCATTTTCTGTTTCATATTGATGGCACTCTCTCTGCAGAATTAAAAGTAGACCCAAAGGAAAATTACATTCAGGCACATTATCCAAAGCTTACATGGGCTCTTTTTTCTAATAAATATTTACAAAAAGACTGCTTTCCTATGAAAAGGCTAAGCTGATTTTTTCCTTTTGCTTTTGTCTTAGTCATGGTTTCTGTCAAGATTCGCCTCATTTTGCAAAACTTTTGACTCCATTACATTCCTCTGGGATTCAATCAAGCAATAATAGACCGGAATAAAAGAAAGTAGTCTACGTTTGCACCAACTGAAGGGAGACAAATAATCCTCATAGAGGAATTTCTCTAAATCTCTGTTCTGCATACATCTGAGGAATGACCACTATTGCTATTTTTTTGGCAAGAGTATGTAATCTAAATTTCTGCAAAGGGTTACTAAGGTTCCACTCCTTCCTGTGCAGACAATGGCTTCCATAGCCAACCACCATATTTGGAGATTTCGGCTATGTAACTTGATTTTAATTGATACATAGTGTGAAATGCTTCATCACTTAACCTTCAGAAAAGTGAGAAAATTAGGTTCTCTTTATGGGAAGGGATGAATTTGCACCTGCTACAACTAATTTATTTCAAAGAAAAATTTCTTAGTAATTTCTTTTAGATCAGTGGTAAAAAGACAAGATACTCATCTGTCTGACCTGCAGGGATATTTGCTCCAAGGTCTGAATGTTGGAATCCGTATATATCTGCAGGCTGAGTTCAAATTTAAATGCCATAAATAAATAAGATCTTCATATATTATTTCCCTTTTTTTTTCCTAACTGCTTATTGACATGAAGTTATTCTTACATATACATAAGCTCTAGATGGTTTTATTCCTGAAACAGAATGGCTTTTCTGCTGTACAAGAATGTTGGTGGTACCCCGTATTTCTTTCTATTTCCTTCTGAAAACAATAATATTGCTGAAGCAATTGGTTTTGTTGTTGGTTTCAGCTGTTAAAAGATAATAGGAAAAATGTTAAAGAAAAACTCAGGAGTTTTAGTATAAAGGAAAGGCATCATACGCAATTAGGAAAGGCATCATAGCCAATTAGGCAAATAGGAAAGGCAAATTATTTTTCATCATGCACTATGAGATAGAAAAATTAATGAATACTGTTAGTTTTCCAAACAAATATTTAGCCTAGGTAGAGATGACATGGGATAGGAAGGGGAGGTGGGGTGTGCTGGAGCAACTTGGTATGCAACAGATATTTAGCCAAGGTCAACCCACCATGTGCTTAAACTCTGCAGAATACCTTACTGAATCTTAATTCAGAAAGACATCTGACAAGAAAAAGCTCAACAAAGTACCATGTCTCTTTTTTTCTTTACTGTGTGTTTCCCCTAAGTAAGCATACTGAGATATAAATAGTAAAGTAGAGAAAATAGCAAAATAAAAGTCTAGAAACAGGCAACACTCACTGGCAGAAGATAAATTTACTTTTACCTTGCTGATGCTCCTTGCTCCAATATGCTCCCTGTTCCCGCTTTTTTATGGAAGTCACTTAATGAAGGCGTAATCATTAAAAGTGGCAGGTCGAGGCTTAAGAAACAGTGAGATGGTCCTATGTTTTTATATCTACATAGATTTATCAAAAACCTCCCATCTAAGTTCCAGGCAATAGTATAAATTATAAATACAAGAATCAAATGGCTGAGAGACAGGGCAACCACTAATGGGGTTTAAACCTGCTGTATAGAGAAACACCCTGTAACTGGCCATCATGGTCCCCTCAGCCTATGCCTAGGTAAAATTACAAGGCTTGAGGGTATAAAACTGGATCCTGTACTAATCTACCAGTGAAAATTACAGCAGAATTTTGACCATTGCATAGACAGCAAAAAAATCTCCTTCCTTCAGGTTTATCTACAGAGCCACTGTGCCTCAGCTTCTCATGGATGAGGACTGGGAACTTGTCAGCATCAGTAAGGTTAAGCACAGCATTACTAATACATCTGTATAAATAATATGCATGAATGGTATATCAGACATATCAGGCACATTATTATTTGCATTTACAGCACTTTGGCTTTAATGATCATGCCATGAATTTTTTGGAGAAGTCTAAATATTTCCATTTTCTTATGAATTTAGTGAACATTCAAGTGTAAATGTTTTCCCCAATGCATCTGTCTCCTGTCTTTATCCTATTTTTTCTCTAGCAAATGCAATATTCTGTCAGCATACGTAACTCCATCTATTTCATTACTCTTCTATTTTGCTTCTGGATCTAATTACTTTATATATAGCAAAAATCATATCTGTTACAGATGAGAACTTCTTAAGCATGAAACCAAATTAATGCTTGTTTTTTCAGTTTCCCAATATGCAAGCAGGGCTCGAATTCTGTAAAGACAGTAAAATTTGACACCAAAATCCATGGGTCCTCACCAGAAGCCAGAAAAAAGTGAAAACTGACCTGTGACCTATAAGATAACCTATATGTCAAATGAAAAAAGCATATTTTTGTGTTATGGTATCTTTCCTCAGAGAGGTTTGGACCATGAATAAAAACACAGTGTTTTTAATCTTTAATCATCTTAAACTAATAAAGTAGAAAAAGAGCAGCACCAATCATCAATAAATAATTAAAATGGGAGGAAAAAATTAAAAAGCAGTAACGTGAAGGTAAACAAATCATCTATCAACATACAAGTTACACAAAACATGCAATTTCAGTCAGATAAATGATAAGTAATATTTTTGAAGTCACACTTTGTTCTCAGTATTCAGCAACAAAAAAAGAATAGGGACAATGTAGGTATACCTCCATCTTTTGAAAAAAATTTTAAAATCCCTTCCTCTATTCATCAAAAATGAGCCAAAAAGAGTTAAGTTTGATTTAAAATACTAAGCAAACAGTCTCACACAGATCAGAATTATATTGTATTGGAGAGAAGCAATATCCTTTTTAAAAGGTAGCATTTGGTTCTGTGTACTATCTCCTGCTTCTATGTAAACTCTTAGGGAAAGGGTGCACTGCACCAAAATTCACCTGTAATTGCGAATTCAAATAAAAATGAAAAATAAAACTGTAAACTAACCAATGAAAAGAACACTCTGATAAATGCTTCTTAGGTAATGAAGCAAAATTTCTTAGGAAATAAAGGCAAAAAAAACCACCAGAAAACAAAGTTTAAAAATTCATTGGTTAAAACAATCCTTAATTAATGAGATATTTATTATGGATTCAATTTTTTTTTCAAAATACGTTACTTCTCTTTGCTTAAGGGTAAGAAGGATCAGCTCAGAGTCCATCATAAAATGAGCTTCGAAATAATACAGGCAGACTTAATGGGCACAATGATATTCATAAATGCAACCAAAGCTCGAAAGAAACAAGCCCCACAGGTTCCTATCAGAGATAGGTGTGATCAGATTCACACTATGTTTTGGGTTTTGTCTCTTGTGTCCATTTTTCATAGTGTCCATTTCTGATCTGGTGACATGTCGTTACATAGCCACATGCAGCCTTGGCTTTCACTGTCCTTCCTCTCGGGGTTATTCACATTTTTTTCCTTCACTGGTTTTGATGAAAACCTTTTGATCAGTTCTGATAACCTGATGAAATAACCTCCTTTCATGCATTTCTGCAACCACCCCGTTCCTTGGTCCTGCAAAACAGTTCCTGCAAAGGGAAGCTGGCAGTGGTTTGTCTCCTCTGACAGAGACACCCCTTGTGCAGTAGCAGCCCTGCATGTCCAGTGTTCATTGCAGCTCCTAGCTGTCAGCAGCATGCCAGCAAAGCATCCTGGTACTATCCAACAGATTGTTAAGAAAATGGCCAAACCCCTTTGCACTCTTTATTTTGTGCTCTATCACAACCATGGCAACTTGTAATTTTCATTATGGAAGGCCTGCCAGAGAAACAAACCTGAATCTTGGTCACTGCTCCTTCAAGGGATTTTTTTGACATAGCAATCTTTTAGCTATTAAATCTAATAACAAAGCTTTTTACCTGTAAGGAATTTACAGGTTGAGAAATTTATAAATTTCATCACAAATGCTAGTCCAGGTGGGCACAGCAGAATGGCAATGCGTCTTTGTTAACTGTGAGGTAAAAGATAGGACTGAAGGATTGACTGGAAAAATCTTTGGCACCAATTCATCTTATAGCAACAATTTAGAAAAATTTTTGCGCTAAGTTATTTCATTCAGGGGAATGTGAAATATACACTGCTGGAAAAAAAAAAAAATCTCAATTTCTTTAAGTGATATCCAAGTACTTTTTTAGTACATTAAATTAATTTTACATTGGCAAAGCACTTCACATATGCCTAAATCTCTCTTAACTGATAACTACATCTTTACAGTAAAGATTCTACTTGCACGTATTTTGATCACATAGATTTCTTTTTCCATATTTCAGATTGTGTGTATTTCAGATCATGGGACTTTGCTTGTATAAAAAGAAAGCAGTTCACTGTGTAGATTTGACCTCTTGTGTGATAAGGAATACCCAGTGGTGTTGAGTTCACTGGTTTCAACAAAACACAGCTGGAAGACATGCAGATGTAAAATATGTTCTCCTAGAATTATGGTTCACTTTAGCAAAAGCAGAAACTTTTTTTTTTAATCTACTTAAAGCTAATGCCAGAAAAGCAATTACAGCTAAGGAAGTAGTGTGAAATAGTGGTCTGAGACAGGTATTAGCTTGATCATTATGCACATGTTGGGCTTGGTTTTACAGTAGGAGGTTTTTTTTGGCGCTTCTCTGCTTTTTATACAAATGTCTGTTTTCATTATTAAATCTGAACAAAACACCAGGCATTTGCTACTTATTTTGGGCCTTTTGCATTTGAATTTTAATAGTTTAAATAGTAGACAGATTTTATTAAAGGATGTACCCTTCTTTCCTTTTAAGTGTCTGACTATCTTCACTTAGCATCTGGTGAACTAGATGCTAACTAGGGTAAGGTTATTGCAAATGTGTAAATAGAAATCTGCAATTTTATGTAAACATTAATTAAGGATTTACATTATGCTTTCAGCACACTGAGTGGTACTTGAATTGCAGCCCCACAACAGTTCTTTTCCTAATCTCTATAAATAATTATAAGGATTTTTCTGTAACTAAATGCTTGTGGCAAAGGTAATATCTGCAAATTGTAATAAACATTATGGACCAAATCAAAGCCACACTGTTAACAAAAAGAGGCAAGGATTTTTTCATTCCACTTGCTTCCACATTTACCAAAGCTATCAGCAGACCTTTCCAACCCTTTCCAGCTGGGCGATCTGATAGATGGCAAGGAAAGGATTTTGTGATTTGCACAAAACACCACCCACAGAAAGGAACATTATTTACAATTTAAGGTTATTGCATACTAATGATTATTAAATTCACCTGAATTTGCAAGTAAACACATGGTCTCTGATTTGTTCTTCTCTTCTGATTTATGAATCATAAATAATCAGCAAGAAAGATGTTCTTTCTTCACCAGCCTTCTTGGCTAACCACAAATTCCCTTCCTATCCATGGAAATAAAAGAAATCTGTCCAATAAGTATTGCCAGCCTCTAAGCTTCTTGAGTTCATTCCAGCTATTAACATTTTCTAGGAAGAAGAGTGTGTTCACTGGTACTTGGCAAAGTACAGAAATCCAGGGATATCTGTTTGGCTGTACTATCAGAAAAAAATAGTAACTGGAAAATTCATTTCTTGTGATGCCAAATAAACCAATTGGATTAAATTAAGCATTTTAAACCAAGAAAACAATAAATCTGTAATAAATCAGATAAGTTATCTGTCAATTCATACATCACAGCAAGCATAGGAAAGGCCATTGATACTGAGTAGCATGTGGCCAGAGTGTAATAAGCCACGTGCTAATATATCAATCTCTGAGGGGCCAGCCTTCTGCAGAGAAGTTGCTAAAATTACTTAGTGAGACTCCTCCTCAGGGGTGTTTTGTAAATCAGAAAGTTTAATAAGGAAAATTATCAAAATAACAAACGTTACAGAAAACAATTAATAAAGCCATGCACAGGTGTCTGGGAAACCTCTAACACCTTACTAAGACACCCCAAAAAGCTTTTACTTCTTTTTTTCTTGTCCTTCCTAAATACTGAATGTTCTAGGAGGGATAACCTGGCTTGCAGCCAATAAGATCACCAAGAGGCTTTGAGTTATACTTTCAGAGCCCCATCCATGTTCTTGTGCTGGCACTGAGCCAATTACTGTCACAAGGAAATGGAAGTTTCTAGGTAAACTTCCTAATACATCTAAAGGTAAACTGAAACTCTTTCCCTATTTGGAAGCACCTGCTGGGTGTATGGAGGATGCTTTATTACAGGCCACAATCCTGAAAAGGATAAAAAATAAAGACAAGTTGGGTTTTAGATGAAATTGTATATGCAGCACATTGATATAGAACCCTAACAAGATAAAAATTTCATAGATTAAGCAGTTAAAATTATGCTACTGAAAATAGTATACATGTGGATATTATAAAACAGAAATAGAGACGATTCTGTTATATACTATTTTTTCTCTCAGATTAACCATGAAAGTTTGGTGACATGATCATGTTTTTAAAAAACTTCCATTTAGATTCCAACCCGTAGGCTATCTTATTGGTTTTTCTTGTGGATAAAGCAAAGAACTATTTTTACAATTATCTTAAACCTTGGGGGATTACTCCAAGAAACTATATAGGTACTATATTGTATTATTAAATCAAATTATATTCTGATTTTTAAAAGGTAATTCAAAGTAACTTTTACTGTGATCGAGACAAGCCAAGACAACTTTCTCAATGTTTATTTTCTTTCTCAATGCTTACTTTCTTTCTCATAGTCTGTCACAGTACAGCATAGAGTGCCATCAACCATTTGGACTTTTTTAATATGTTAATGGTTTCTAGAGACCAAAGATTTTATTCTATTAAAGACAAAAGTAAATTCTTCAACATTTCCCTTCCTTTGTCCCAATACCTTTTCCTATAACACCTTTCTTAAACATTCAAAAATTATTCTTTTACATGAAATAAATATAAAAAGCTGGGTAGTTTTGTTTTTAGCTTCAGGATTAAAATCTGAGCAACATCCATCTTTTATAATCTTCAGTTTAATCAGATTCTTTTTGAATAAATACACTGCTATTAGAAAAGAATGACTTTTTAATAAACTCAATTAAACTTCACTAAAAGTTACTTAATTGTCCATTAGGAAATTTTCCTTCTTTTTTTTAAAGAACAAACCAAGGAATTGCAACTGCCATGAGAATTAAAATATACCTCCTTACAGCAGTCAGACTGGTGACCACCCATGGGTAGAAACTTTAGTGAATGCAGCTGATTCTCTGAATGCTTTGTTGCCTCGACCAGCTCACCCATCTGCCTTATCCACCTGTTGCATGCTGCTTAAATCTTAGGCTGAAATCTCTAGAGTAAGGACTGCTTTGTGCCTTTTGTGAAACACTTAGGGCAATCGAATTCTGACTCTTGTTGAGATCTTTATGGACTTCCATCATTCATGCAATGAATATTTGTAATGAATATGCAATGAATAATTGTAAGATCAGAAATATAAGTTACTCTGTTGTGATGTCACATAGTCTCAGTCATAAACTTACTGGTTTTGGCCAAGTTTTTTTCTTATCAGCTATCAAAGGAGCTTAAAACCCCAGCACCTGAAATTCCAAAAGATAGCAAATAATTTACATCACATGGTCTAGGATGATCACCTTGAGAACCTTCTCAATCTTGAGAAAGGAATAGCTGCTTGAAATAAGTACGTCTCTATAAAGTGGATTTTTTCTTTCAGTCTTGGGATCAAAAGCAATTGTGCATAAATATTCTATAAACTAAAATCACTTTCCATGTTCTCCAATTTAACAGAAGCACGTCATCAAAAAATTCATCTTGGATTTAAAATTAAAATCTTGACTGATAACTCAGTAATATCATATAGCATTCAAATCTGAATTGCAGTGACTCTGTAATCCTGATTCAGTATGTTTTCTGAATTGTCCATTCAACCATAAAATAAAATGCTGGTGGAAAAAAACAGTGGTAATTTTATTTTTGACACCATCCAAAACCCCCCATGAAATTGAGTTAATATCTTTGTCCTTTAAAAATCAGAACTGAATTTACTTTTTTGGCAAATTATCTGAATTTACATGTCTTAAATTATGTATTATGTAAAGTTTGGGCTGAATGCTCACTGAGAAAGCAGCAAAATTACTTTTGTATTTTATATTTTTACTGGATGAATGGTGCATGTTAAGACTGCACATTTAGTACAAGGCATTAGCTGAAGCCAATTTGGAAGCAGGGTAGAAGAAAAAGAAAATATATTAAAACATTCAAAACACAGAAAAGGTATGAATAAGTCCTGACAGTCTGCAGATGTACCTAACATTGATGAAGTTTTGTTCTGACTTGACATCCAGAAAGCCTCTGAGTTTAAAAGTTTTGGTGAGCATCAAGAGTTGAAGAAACCACATTTGGAATTTTTCCCCTCTGCCAATAGCAATTACCATTTGGGCCATCCTTTAGCAAATAATATTTTTTTTGTTCAGTTTTTATAATCTGTCTGTAGTTGCCGTTGTCTGTTGCCATTGTAGTGACCAGTAAACACTTCCCAGTTCACTAATGTGTCTGCTGAGGTTATTTCTGTTGCTCTGTGTGGAAAGAAATGTCAGCTTCCATGATAGTTGTCTCTCTGGAAAGGTGAATGGCTTCCTCTCTCTAGTGAGAGCTTTTTACGTCCAGGTCAAACATGAACTGGAATGCCTGCTCTTGTATTTCTTCTTCAGAGAGGCAGTTTGTGTCCTTCATAAGCCCCCAAGCTTAGGAGTTTGTGATCTATATCGTAAGATACTAACTTCCAGAATTTAGAAATACTTAATAATTGTATACTGTATTTTTCATCTTCCTCACACAAGTTGAACTCCTTTGTGGCTTTAGACAGAAAGAAGGATGCTGCTTACAGACTGGTCTCACAAAATTATGTATTGTGCAGGTTTTATGTATTCTAGGATTTCAGAATCTTGTAGAATATTTTGGCTTAAATATATGAAATGAGCAATAAAACCTGTTAGCATCAGGAAACAACCTAAATTCCTCACCTCATCACACCAGCTTCTTAAGTCACGGACTTGGGAAAATAAGCAAGGATTGGTCAGTCTACACACAAATACTCTTTGGCAAAGATGTTTGGTTCCAAGATATCTTGCTGCTGGATGCTTTTGTATACTTTTGGGGGAAGAAAATGTCAAACTTTGATGCATGCGATTCCCCCCTGTTAACAAGAAAGTGATCTTGTTTTTGAACTAACTGCTGTTTTGAAAAAAAACGCAATGTAAGTAAGTAAACCAAAACAAAGTGGTGCCACCATGAAGATTTCGGAAAGTGGAATTTGTCAAAGATGTAAAGAAATCCCGTGCTTAGCAAAAAACCCAAACCAAACAACCCAATGGCCTTCATGCACAGATATATCTTGTTACTTGCTGTGTCTAGTGGTACTGTTTCCTTAAAAAAAAAAACAACCCAACATTTTCTTTGATATTGAGAAAGGTAAAATTAGCCAATGAACATAATTTATAATATTAATTGAGTATAGAAGACAATTTATTCATTAGTATTTTTCTTGCCTCTTTAACATATACATTTTTCTATTCCTCTTTTTAATACTATTTTTGCTTTGTTGGATCTTCTTCTTCCAAAGCAAATTAAAAACTCTGTGAAAATTTCATTTGGTTTTATTTTCCCAGGTGGTGGAATCAGTTGATGCTTTAATAGATTCAAATGGTTGCTTTCTAATTCTGGCATGCTAGAAAGAATTAGACAGAGCTGACATGGTAAGAGAACCCTGGGTATTACCACATACTACCAAATCTCCCCTGGGGTGCCTCACAGCCCTTTCAATTGGAGCGGGACCCGTGCCGTGTCCTGGTCTCCCCAGTGAGATGCAGAGGCAGGCCCTATCCCTGCTTCCAATCCTGCCACTGACCCTTGTCCTGGCTGACACTGGACCTGACTTCCTCCTGCCATGCCTGCCACACAGGTGTGCCTTATCACACATTAATTGTAAAATTGAACTCAAAATCTTGAACTGCATGCATATAAATGTAATGTTCATATCCACTAACAAGTACACAGCTCTGTCCTATGCTATGTTATGTCAATCCACAAGGTCAAGAGGCTGCTCAGACCCTGCCCACACAGCTATTGCAGGAGTGAACAGCAAGATATACCAGTAGCTATTTAAGTATTAGGAGACTAAGTATTTAGTCTTCAAACAAGCCCATCAATGCATAAATAAATTCAAGTGCATGTCTGCCTTTTTTTTTGATGACAAGAACAATTGTTAAAAGGTATTGAACACCTTGTGTGCCACAGCTGACATACTAATTTACAGGAAGAAAGGCTCCTGAGCAGAAGCATTTACTATACAAGAGTAGAAGTAGAAATGGCAACTTTCAGTCACAGTTGGATACAGCAAGATTATGAGATGAAAAATGTTACAGGGGAAGGTCACCCAAGCTGTTCCACCAACCCATATTTTCTTATTCCAACTCTCTTTTTTTTCCTCATCTGTGCAATATTATTGCAATTTCTTTCACCTTATAAAGATTAATTGCAGATGAGTTTTAATGTCTAAAAAAGAAGGAATTCTAAAACTGAGCAAAACCACTTTATCAAGAAAATGTGATAAATAAATACCCCTATATAAAAAAAGTATTATAAGTACTATTGCTCCAAATAAAACTGAAGAATAAAAAAAATCACACTAACATCAGCAATGGAAAGCTCAGTGAGAATCAATTTACCATCTTAAATAGGAGAATCATTGAGTGCTGAGTTCAGTGCACCTACAGGAAACCTGCCTTATTTTGGTAATTAAACTAAGGCAGAAAGTCAAAACTGAACAGAGAGGAAAGTAGGGAGCTACAGCTGGTGACTGCAGGACTCGTTTCCACTTCCATATTTAAACATATCAGTTCCGGGCAGCATCCACTGGCCTCTGTAAAAATGGATCTCCTGATTCTATATCCACCTGCTCTTTTTTCTGGAGGCATTTAATTCCATACCCAATTCCCTCTATTTTATCTAGGAATACTCTTCCACCCTTGATATACCTGGGTTTTAGGGTGGGTTAGGAAGTTCCATGCTGTGAAATTGGGGGTTGGCTTTAGGAGAAAGAAGGAAACATTACCTGCAAGTCTATTTTCTGGATAGACTGGTGACAGTCTGTCTTGACTGAGATTTGGAAGGATATGTAAGCTGGACTTCCTGGTATTTTTCTGAGTCTGGCTTCATTCCTACCTGAAGTCTCATGGGTAGTACCTACACACTCAGACTCCTGAAAAGCATTATCACAACTTCAGCATACAAAAAAAAGATATGTTATATCTTGCCAGTATTTATACTGGCAAGAGAAAGCTCTGGCATGTGCTACAGAAATACTTTTTTGTATTTCTTACTTAAAAAAGAAATTGGTCTTTTTAAACTCTGCATCACATTAATATCACAGAATCACAGAATCAGAATTGTTAGTGTTGGAAGTGACCACTGGAGATCATCCCATCCAACCCCTTAAAGGCAGGGTCACCTAAAACAGACTATACAGGAATGCATCCAGGTGAATTTAGAATGCCTCTAGAGAAGGAAACTCCACAAGTAGTCTATTCCAGTGCTCTGCCACCCTCAAGGTAAAGAAATTCTTATGTTTTAAGTTATGGCCATTTCTCCTTGTCCTATCCCTGGGCACCACTGAAAAGAGTCTGGCATCATCTTCTTGAGACCAACATCTAAAATATTTTTATGTGCTAATTAGATTCCCTTTCAGTCTTCTCTTCTCTAGACTAAATAGGCCCAACTCTCACAGTTTCTCCTCATGAGAGAGATGCTCCAGACCCCAAATCCCCTTTGTTGCCCTCTACTCAACCCTTTCCAGTACCTCTTTTTCTTTCTTGCACTGAGGAGCTGTCAGGTTCCGCAAATGTGTGCGGGGAACCTGATGGTTTGTTTTAAGGATCTCAGAACGCAAAAGGCACAGCGGGGGACAACTCATTTTACTGAATCAAAAATGCATTTTTATTTAGTGTCAACAAATGTGATAGTGGGGAGAGAACATAAGGAATAGTAAGAAAGGTAGAGAAAGAGGGGAAGGGGATTATAGCTACCAACGTGGAGGTACGAGTCCTTGAGGCCTAACAATGCCTATAGACGCAATCTTTTCAAGTGGGGTGTACACAAAAGTGAGCAGGGGTCTCCAGAGTTTTTATAGGTTGGTCAAGGTGGGAACCAAAGTGAGGGGCACAGAGCCAAAGGGAACCAAAGCAAAGGGCACAGAGCCGAAGTGGGAACTGCCTGTGTTGATGTTGGGTGCTCAGGAACAAGCTGCAAACTGTACCTCTGGTACAGACAGACCAGTTTGGACAAGCAGCCTCAGCTCAGTCCACTGTGACCAGTCCATTGCTCTTGCACTCCGTTCTCATGGAGATGCATTCCAGTCCTCCAAGACTTGGCAAGCGTTCCACCTCAGCCCGGCCAGGGGGTCCTTTCAGAGTCTGGGGTCTCAGTCCTCAATCATTGGAGACAGTAGTGGGGCATATCACATCCTTGGACAGACCCTGACAGAAGCCCATGACTAGAAACAGAGCTCCAGATATGGAATATGGTAACTCAGCTTTACCAGGGCTGAATAAAGGGGCAGGATTTCCTCCCTTGACCTGCTGGCCGCACTCCTCCCAATACTCTCCAAGATACCATTGGCCCTCCTGGCCTCAAGGACATTGTCAGCCTGTAGTTAGCTTGTAATACATCAAGACTCCCAGGTCCATCTGGGCAGAGCTGCTTTCCAGCAGGTCAGCCCCAGGCTCTGCTGGGATTTTGGGTTGTTCCTTCCCAGGTGCAGAATGCTACATTTGTCCTTGTGGGCATACCTCATTGTGTTTCTCTCCACCCAACTCTCCACCCTATCAAGGCCCAGCTGAATGGCAGCACAGCCTTCAGGTGTTATCAGCTGCTTCTCCTGGTTTTGTGTCATCAGCAAAATTGCTGAGGGTACACTACGTAGATTAAGCTGAGGTTACATTATATGGATTTCAGTGGGCCAGCTCAAAGGTGTGTGATGGCCTTGCTCCAGTCTGACTGAGATAATTGTCCTACTTGGGCATCCCCAGCACAGCTGCACAACCCCAGCTCAGATTTCACTGAGACACAGCAGACAGAAAGCAATGCACACGTGAGTTGGTGCTGTTAGGGATGCAAGTAAAGGAAGAGATTGGTCCATTTCTCAGGTGGTATGAATTGATACAGCTTCAGCATCCCACCAAATAGACAAACTACACAAAAAGCCAACAAGAACAACACCCTAAAACCAAGCAGTTATAGTAAATTGGGATGATGTTTTATGAATGGGATATCTGACTGTTAGGAACTGAACTGAAAGCACACCTTTCTGTGTGAAACAGAAACCATCTATAATTACTTTCAGACATCTTTTTCTCATTGTAGAATAAAGCCAACAGTTTGCAGATGAAAAGAATCCCACGTCCTCTGGAGCAGAAGGAACCAATACTAATCCCCTGAGTTCCAAAATTATTCTGCTGAAATATGCCAGAGTATCCATATCTTTCCAGCAAAAAAAATCGTTACCTATGGAAAACAAAAACCAAACCAAACAAAAAAACCCCACCAAACCCAAAACCAAACAAAAACAAACAAACAAAGAAGCAAAAGAAAAGAAAACCCACTGTGAAAATGAAAGCAAAAGTCAGTAAATATACTCTGTTTTCTTACAAGTTACATGTGAATCAATTAAAGTAATAAATAATATTTATTTCTTGGAATCTAAAATATTTGAGCCATTAAAATCTCATTCCATTCTTTTATGTCTGTATTTTTGTAGAAGTATGTTTCGTTCAAGATTATGTATGTGTTATTGTATAAAGTTACAATTTTATTCTAGAAAGAGCTTATATAGCAGCAGCCCTTTCATTAAATTGTATGCACCATAGAAACTACTGCTATCAATATTTTAATATCAGACTGAATGAGACTAAGAAAACTCCAAATATGCCATTCTAAGCAGATGGTTGTCATGGACTGCATACAACAACTAAGAGTTATGATGCAAGTTTATGCAACTTGATATCCTACAGACAGTTCCTGAGAATAAATACTGATTGAAATAAGCCTTGGGTAACACTTCAGTAAAAAATTAATTTTTATTGTTTTCCTCGTTCTCAAGATGTTTTTTTAACATTTCTAGATACGTGACAAATGGCCTGCCAAAGACTGTGTTCCCATCTTTTCACCAAGAGTGAAGAAACAATGTCCCTCCCACAGAGGGACTGCTGCAAGCTTTCCTTCGGGCCTGACAAGAGAAATTATGAGTTTGAAAATAAAATTATAAAGAAATGTAAGGACCACTAAATGGCTTTCTGAAATTTAACATAAGGCATTATCACTTTACTTCACCTCTTACTTTCTGAATTGTAGGAGTAATTGCAGAAAGAGCTCTATAAGGCAACAGAGGTCACATACATGGGCATACATGGAGACAGTCTGTGTTTCCCAAATATATGCATTAACTTTCAGGGGATTTAGGTAATTGTTTCACTGATAAGAAGGCAAGAGAATTTAGGTGAAAAGCCATGAAGTAGTAACACATTGTTTAGAAGCCTTTGTCCAAATACTTAAACTATATAAAACATTGATTTGACTACAGAATATTCTATCATTTTTTCAACTGCTACCAGCTGCATGCATTCCAAGAGCCTTTTGGATTGATTGTGCTACTTTTCCAAGAGATGTGGGGGTGTTTTGTAGCTGTAGCCAGAAGGCCTCATCAATAACTTCCCCTAGATCAGGGGCTTGCTTATTTATACCTGGTAAAAGCAATATTCTAAACACGAAGAATCTTTCTATTTGCCTTATGGAATATTTCCAAAAAAGTAATTGTATTTGTCTGGTTGTTTTGTGTATGGCATAGTTTCATTGAGCTGTTTTAAAAGATGGATAATCTTGTGAATACCAGCTCCAATGAGTATTAACATTTTCTTTTGAATGGATTCTCTCTTATTTTACTGAAGGCATCAATTCTATAACAAGGATGATGAAAGTATTGCTCAGTCATAAGTTACTATTAAAAAACCACCGCTTCTCTTCATAGTATCTGGATTAAACATGTTCTCCATAAATCCTGGATCTGTTGAAAAACCTAGCAGCAGAAAAAACTAGCAGCAGTAGGAGAAACTAACAGCAGTAGAAAAAACTAAGCACCTAGCAGAACAGGAGTTCAGCATGTGCAGTGGTTCAGAAATGACCTCTAAAATTCTGCTGTTGTCATTGCGGCAAAGCATCTAACATATAAGAAGAATGTCCGAATTCTGGATCTCAGGCAGACTTTGCAGTTTTCTGCCCTATTTCCTCTCAAATTCTATCATAAATCATAAATAGCAATAAACTGATGCTCATCAGTCTCTGTTTCCTCTGGAGCTGAAAGTGTTCATCCCTGCAGTGTGGAGCTGTGTGCAGAAGGTACAGAAAAGGGTAAGTAATGCCGGGGATACCAATAATAATAATAGAGGGTTGGACTGAACCAGCGCAGATCCGATCACTGTGGTTACTTCTACGTTGTTTGTTTATTACGTGCAGCACAGCGGCTTATATACAATCCTACATAGTTTATACACGTAATGACTTTTTCATTGGCACACAGCAGAAAAAAGAATGCAAACACACATTATTTAGTTTACTCTTAAGGTGGCTAACACATGCTCATTAATAACCCTATTCAGTGACCTTCAACAGTCCATTATTTTTCTCAGACACCTTAATATCTATTTGTAACTGTGCCACAACTTACTAAGGAATTTTAACTGCGTCACAGGCTTCAAGGCCTCAGCAAGGCCTCAGGTCAAGCCTCAGTCAGAGTAGTTCAGTAAATAGATACAAATCATGTCCTCTTTCCCTGAGGAAATCCGCAACAGGTAAGGAATGGAATGGCAATACCAAAGAATTTGCGAATGTCCTCATTCTGGCAGTAGCCAGGAGTGGCATGGCCAGGACCCAGAGATTGCTCTATACCAGCTCGTGCCATTTCTGGGTTCAGGGAAAGGGAATCCCTTCCAGGTGAGGCACCTTGGCAGGGTCAGGTGTTGCTGGGTGTTTCTCATGGTATAGTGATGATCACTTGCATGTGAATAATTCACCTCTTGAACAGTTTTGTTCTTAATATTGATACTGTTACTGTTCATCTTCTTATCTCAATGCTGTTTCCAGCAAGTTCCAGTAAATTATTCTTGTTACAGCCCATGATACCTTTTGTCCTTCCAGTTATCATCTCCAGCTTGCCATAAGAAGGGAGGGAATGAGAAATGAGCAAATAGTGCATTGTTTGGGGTGTTTCAGTGGGAACACTGAATGGGAAGTACCATTCCTAAACCATGAAAGTGAACCATGTGTGTAGAATACAGATTAGCAAAACGGACCATTTTCTCGTGTGCACTGCTCAGTCTACCAACTGATTTACACAAGCTGTCAATATGACTACAATATTTATTGTGCAGTTCTGTTCAAAAGCCTGTCATTTAAAAACCTACAAGTAGGCAAGCTGCTAGAAAATGAGACTATCAGAATTGGAGCTAACTTTCTAAACTGAGCAGAGTGCACACAGCATATGATTTAAATAAATTTTCTTATATGGATGCAGAAAATTGATGTATTTCCTGGATGGTTTTTTTTTTTTTTCCAATCATTTAAAGTACCCATGTGGCTGAAGAAAAACATATTTTACTTAGGCTTTTAAAACAGCAGGTCAGGAAGTATTTTTCTCCAGGGAATGCCTGTATATAAGTACTGTGCAAAGCCTTTCCTTTTTTCTGTAGTTCTCAAGTCTTCACAATAAAAGACACTGGCATATTCATCCACTCATTTGTTGAAAGAACTTCATAGGGACTTTTATAATGCCATAACTAGATACAAATAGCTTAGGTAAAGATTAATGTTTTGATTCCTCTTAGATCAGAACCTCTAAATTGTGCTCCTAATAATAAGAAGGTGAAGTGAATAATGACCTGAGTTTGGTGACCCACAAGTCACCACAAGAGAAATACAAATGATCAAAAATTCTAATGGATTTTTTTGACCTCTTTTAAGGATCTTGCAAATTTTTTGCCTTTTCATAGCTGAGATAAAAATCCAAAGATAAAATATTCCCGGTGGCATTTCCTTATTTTCCATAACTTTCTTGATAGATAATTTGAACAGAAAGTAGAGAAGACTAAAGGGTTTGAGTCTAAGCAAAAAATCATTTCTGAGGAATAGCCCTTACTTATAAAATGCTCGGTCAAAGAAGTTTTTGGAGCTGAAAAAAGGAAAAAAAGCAATCACACTACTTTATATTACCTCATTTACCTATTTCCATTTTGTAGTGAAGATTTGTCAAGTCATTTATCTTTGCAGATGTGCAGATCATTCCTGCATCATCTGCTTATGATGTGCTTTTTCACGTGCATATTTTTGCTTTCTCATGTGCATATTCTGCTTTCTTTCCACAGTGTTTCATATTTCTCTTTGATCTGTGTTACCCCAATTGCAGCATCCTCCAAAAAGCCTTGCAAAGTAATAGAGATGCTCTAGCAAAATATTGGTATTTATTACCTTTCCTCCTTGGGCTATTTGTCCCATTGCCTCCTGTATCTCCTGCAGTTCCAGATCATCTACTGGAAAGGCAAATGGCATCAGCAATGTTGGGATTTATATCAGTATGTGTGCATGTAAATTACATATGCACATTATATATGCATAAATATCCACCAAGTTCATTAGAATCATGTTTTCAGCTTTGATGCTTTCTTCTGCAGACTGTAGTCTTTCTAGATAACTCCTTTGCACATTCTTTAAGGCTGCAAAGCAAGAACAGTTTTGCACTTCAATATGACTTAGAACACAACACTGATTCTGATTGGCATGATCAGTTTGTACAAACATCAAATAATCTCCTGAATATAAGCATTTCATAGCCTTACTGAATGATATACGAATAAAGCCTGTATAAAGATCCACAAGTCTGAGCACAATTGAGTACTAAAACTTCATTTTTGCTAAGGCCTGCTAAACCAGCAGAAATTTCTTTTTGGTTTTTTTATTGTTCAACGTAGTACTATCAATGATAAACTTTCACTTTCTTAGAATATGCACTAGTTCTCCAGGATCCTGGAGATCTATCATATTTCCCCCCAGTCTCAGAGGCTGTGATGTGTTTCAGGTATACTTCCTGCACATGAGGTTCTGCAAGGAACCAGAACTCCTAGCACAAATACACCTTGGAAAACTTTTCTCATATAATCTCAGCTAATGATAGCTTGAGGAGACTGAAGACACAGCTTTGATGATGGTTTTATCAACAGATGGATGGATTAAGAGATTTTTCAGGCAGGTACCACTGGAGACTGTGAGAAGTCTCTTGAGTCCTCAGTTCCTTCCACACTGATTAGGGCTGTTGAGTCACTTTCCTTCATGGTTCTTCCATACCACAGCACAAACAGTGAAAAATCCCTCACAAAGACAGGACACATTTTTTCAATGTTTTTGCTTTGTCTAAAGGTATATTAGTTTTATTTTTTTTGAAAAACACCCTTCCCTTATCTGACTCATGCCCTTTTTTCCAAACAAGACTACTTTCTACATTAAATTTTCTCAGAAAACTTGTGAAGGCATTTTATTTTGTCTTTAACAGAGAGAACTCTTAATAGGTTTCAACAGAGTCTGATTGGTAAAAGTAGCACTTTCAAAATGTAGTCATAGATTGATTGCAGCATCACATTTTTAGATAATTTCTACATGTCATAATACTAATTGTTGGCTAGGCAAGATATCCTTGGAGAATGGCTATAAATATATGTGAGAAAAAAACCTTAGAAATTGAGAACATAGAGAGACACTCAGTGTCCACTAGTGAAAACTATCATAGGTGGATAGATACTAATCTTTATCCTTCTGTTAAAATAAAAGGAACCTAATTAATAGTTATTCCACATCCTTAATTACTGAAAATCTGGTTTATGAACACTGAAAATGATGGAGTAGAGTCATACAGTTGACACACTAAAAATGGCACATTGTCCTGTCTCTGATAAATATAAGAAAGACAGGAAAAGCAAAATATTGGCAATGTTGATAATGCTTTTAATTCAATTTTACTTTTGGAAGGATAGATAATGCTTATTACCTGAGCACACTGGTTCTTATACTGAATGAGTATATATTGATGATCCTACTGTAGACTTCGAGATCAATATCTTCCAATCACTGGCCAGTTAAACCTTCTTGGAACTGTGGTGACTGAGATGTGGAAAAGGATAGTGTCTGCTATTCTAAGGATAAAATTCTATATTAATAACCCACAATACAGATTAGGTGCAATATAAAATACATGTATCAACTACTACGTAACAACAGAATATTGAAAGTTTTTTTCCTCTTGTGCCATAAAGTCTAAACGAGGAAGGAGGCTCAGAAGAGACAGCTTGCTTGTTCTCACTTGCAGAATAGCCTTTTTTTTTCCTTAACTTTTTATTTATCAAAGAGATTTCAAGTCAATACACATATTAAAAAAAACACAACCAAGTAATTTTTAATATATAATTTCATTAATCCTACATGTTAGGTGAGAAGATTTTTTTGAAGCATTAATTTGGCTTTTACTTTTAGATGCCAGTGTATAAGTTTAATCACTTCATAGATAAAATTAAGTCTTAGATTATGACATGGTCTTCAATCTGTGTAACATCATGGCATAAACTAGGGCTGCTTGCTACAGACAAATATTAGGATTTGCTTGGGTAAATTCTTTATGTAATGTTCAGCTAGAAGGCAGTGCTAAAAACAATTCTATTATTGCACCTTATTTTAAAAAGTTTGAAAATAAAAATTATATATTATGAGGCAATACAAATAAATATAAGTAGGATTTGCTCTGTGCATGTTTCAAAGTCACAATGGACAAAGCTCACGTCTGATTTTTGGTCTGCTCCACATTCCTCGTGTACCCATACTAACTTAATCAGTGATCATGGTGTGTAAACAGTGACTGATGGGGCCCTTTAAATCTAATTCCCCCCAGCTGAACACTGATGACAGAAGGAGAAACAGGAGGCTCCCACAGCAAGTGAAGCAGAATCCCGCATTCTTCAGCAAATTTACACCAGGGATAAATAACTTGTCTGCTATGATTTAAAAAAAACATAAATATAAAAATGTGCAAATGACAGTGAAAAATTCTATGTATGCACAGAGGATAGAAAATTATTATTTATGTGGTTACTAAATTAATTACAGATATTACATAGCCTGTATAAGTTCATCTCTGTAGTTTACCAAAAAGTAGAAATCTAAATATTTATAAAGACAACATAGAGAGAAAAAAAAAATTAATATCTATATGAATATTAAATATCTATATAAAATGATCCTGTATGCTGAAGAATCTATAAAGTTTCCTTCCTTCACTGTAAAATGTGTTGCCAAACGTTGGACTGCCCATGAGAGCAGTGGAGTCACCATCCTCAGAGCTGTATGAGGCAAAGCTGTATGTGGTATGTGCTATAGTGTAGTCAACAAGGTGGTGATCTATCACAGTTTGGACTCAAAATCTTGGACATCTACTCCAACCTAAATGATTTTGCAATTCTCTGCTTATATTTTGCAGGTAACAGGGCAATCATAATTTGATCATATTAGAATTTACACATTCCTTTCCTGAAAAGGTTCTTCACTACATAAAATAGTAAAATTTTGACTGAACAAGAGAGTAAAAATATTTCCCTGTAATAAAATCATAATCCAGAGACCAATTCCATAATTTGAAATTAATTGTAAGACCACAGAACTGATTCCAGGGCATTTCAGGTCATTAGGGAGCACAGCAGGTCTCCTGTTCAATGCTCTGCTTGTTGACCTGGCTACTGAATATTTTATCCCAAGGAGGGATTGGACCAACTGATCCACCATTATCACTGGGAGAAATCTTCTCTTTGTTTTCAGCCCCTCTGTCCCTGCTGTGCTTTGTGCTGAACAGGACCCAGGACCTTCTCCCAAGAGCCTTCCCCAGTCCCCTAAGGACCTCTGTCAGGGCTCTGCCTGCCTAGGACATGGCCTCTGCAGTGCTCCTGCCCCAAGTGCACAGGGATTCTCTCAGCTCCTGGCACTTGCCAGTCTTGGTCCCAGTGAAAGGCAAATCCTATCTCATACATATTGACCCAGCACAAGGATTTAATATTTTTTGACTGATTGAATGAGTTATTAATGGTGTCCCAAATATTTAGCAATTTTTCATGGTCCGTAATGATAAAATAAGCTAATTAGTTAATTGTTTGCATATGAATTAAATAATCTTATAAATAAAGGATGTTTGGCATTCTGCCCTGTCAAGCCGGCAAGCATGACTGCCTTTCCCAGAAGAACAACTTCTGACACATATAGTACAACACAGACCAAGCCTGGCAGTGTGATATTATTCCAAGGAGAGACACACCAAGAAGATGGCATTGTGCTGGCAGGTGTGCATGAAGTTATACATACAGTTATTCTATTTATTTCAGTAGCTGACTGCTCTGGAGGGGGCTGCAAGCATTCAGATAAATTTTCAGGCCCTCCCTCTGAATTCTTCCACCTGCTGAAAATGCCTACAGCATACATAGTGTCACTCCTTCTGGTTCTCAGGAGTTGTGCAGAAATCCAGAGAGAAAATGAAAGTATGGGTGGAAAGACAGAGGAGCAGGGAGGCGAAGGGAAACAAGTTGGTTTTTCCTCTTTTCTCCTTTTTTCTTTTTCTGATTCCTTTTTTCTTTTTTTTTTTTCTTTTTTTTTTTTCCTTTTCCTTTTCCTTTTCCTTTTCCTTTTCCTTTTCCTTTTCCTCCTTCTTCTTCTTCTTTTCCTCCTCCTTCTTCTTCTTCTTCTTCTTCTTCTTCTTTTTCTTCTTCTAATTTATCATTACTAATAAATTAACCTAACAGCAATTTTTACAAATGCAGAGGGTAGTTATTTTCCATGAGCATAAGAGTTAATATTAGTAACAGTAGGTCTTATCCATAGCCACTGTTTTTTTTATAATTCTAAAGAGAGAGTAAGCCTTGAAATCTGACTGTCTCATTAAACAAGCTCTATTAAGAAACTATAAAATAATTTGCATTACTTATTCTTTTGAATCCAGATGAGATTGCAAACAATAATAGCCATTAACTCTGGGTGCATAATATAGCGAGATGCCTGATGGATTCAATTAAGAGTCAGGTAGCTGCATATACCTTTTCTATCAAAAAAAAAGAGTTATAAAGATAGGTAAACAAATTATATAGCACATGATGCAAACAGTTTACTGTTCTGAAAAAAAAAAATCATGATATGCTAGCCTGTGACATAAAAGAACTTCAGGAAACTCCATCTCAGGATTAAGGCACGGAAAATATGGCTATAGCTTAGGCTGCAAGTTTACAAGGAAACTTGAGAGAATTCAGGACAAGTTCTTCATCCCATGGGCAAATATCCAAGTATGTGACATGTTTGAACATGAACAACACTTTTCCTCTTACCACTTTTTCAATAAGGGGTGAATTTTATCAGCTTCATTTCCAGTGAAAATAAGATAATGTGAAATTTGAAAAGAACAAATACACAATAAAATATAAATACATAAAATGTTCCTGGGTGGGGAGGGGCATTAAACTGCCAGTATTTCAATAAGTCCCTAACACATTTTGAAAGGTATGCCCATTAAATACTGTATCCATCTGGAAACACAAGGTTTTCTTAATTTACAGAATCAGGTAAATGTAGACACATAAAAAGAGGCAAATTTGTCATTCTTCAGGAATAAAATGAAAAAATAAGTTAAATTTAGGATGGTGAAGTGTAAAACTATTTTATGCTCAATATATAGAAGACAATACTTTTCCAAAGAGTTTCAATTTGTGATTTCTGAAAATCGCCAGCTGAGATCTACAAATGACAACCAACACAAGGATAAAAATCTTTTCTCATTTGTTCTTTGCCATTTGATTTTAGAGAAAACAAGGAGAACTAAAATACAGTGAAGCATTACATGTTGGAAATGAAGTTTTTTTATTAGGGGAAAATAGATATTAAATTTTAAACAGTGAAAATATTATTGTGACAGTTGAATGATAAGTACAAAGGTAACTGGCTGATAAACCACTAAATGATGATTTAATGAGCTGTGAATTTGATCCACAAGCAGGGGATTAATTTAAATAATTTAATTATTTAAATTAATAATCTTTGAAATCAAATTCATGTTTCTTAATTAAAAGGGACATAGAAACATTCTTCTTGTTTTATTTCTTCTATTCAACATACCATTAGAACATGCATCATATTCAGGAAGAAGTTCTTCACAGAAAGGATGGCAAGGCATTGGAATGACCTCCCCAGGAAGGTTGGAAGGGTCACTGTCCCTGGAGGTGTTTAAAGAAATACTGGATGTGGCACAGAGTGCCACAGCCTTATTGAGGTGATGGTGTTCAGTCATAATCTGGACTTGAGGTCTTTTCCTACCTATTTGATTCTGTGAGTCTGTGATTCTGTGATTCTGTAAGATGTTTTTCACTTCTCACCTAAGATTCATCCCAAGCCAGAACAAGCACAGCAACATTTTCAGAATTGGAGACTAAAAAACAAGGAAATGTAATTTTGCAGAGAAGGAGGTGAAACATGGCTGAAGTACTACTGGTTCCTTCTTTATAGAGTTCATTTAGTTTTTTAATGCTCATATTAGTAAGGTGCACGTTCAAGTTAAAGTAATTGAAATGTTTAGAAATTATGGTGAAAGCTAGGAGACCAAAAAGGAGGTTTCAATAAACCTGTCAGTTCAGTAAATTTGAGATGGGGCAGAGCAATGTGAGATTATATTGTACCAATTTCGTGTTCCAGATTTTAGAAATTTACTACACTGCTAAAAGTCATAAATTTGTCAATATAACTTTAAATAATATTTGAGTAACACTGCTACCTTCAAGAAAAAAAACAATGTATTTGAGACTAACAGCTACTGTGCATGGCAAATCAATATTTGATGATGGCCAACAGGTGTAAGGAGAAACATATCAGATGGTAGTTAACTTTAAATATGATTTCTGACATTGTGAAGGTACAGGGCTACTGCTGTAGCAATGGGCTTTCCTCACTCTTCCATTCCTATCCATCTATCTGTTCTACACTACAGCATAGAACAATTTCCTATCCTCATTTTCTCAGTTCACATATCATGTGCGTGTATCTACCTGCTTTTTACATGTTCATCTGTGAAGAAAAGTGATAGAGGTGAAAAATTCATTGCCATTTATCTATAACAGACACCTGCTATGAATAGTGTTTGATTTGCTTGAGTCTTGAACTGGTCTCCTCTGAGAATACTGTAAGCAATTATTTTTAGTGTAAAAATTGACAAAATGCACCTGGAATTCTTGTTCATAAATACAATTTATCATCCACTTCAAAATTTTCAGCAAGTGATGAATAGAAAATTCCGAATTTATAAAAAAATGTAGTACCTGTTTTCGCACAGTACACAGTTCTGATTCAAATTTTTCTGCAACAGAATGGTTTTGAGGTGAAAAAAAAAACAAACAAATAAGGATTTATATGTCCAATAAATCTGGAACTGACCACTGTCAGAGACAATATCAGATAAGTAAATCCTGAATTACATGGCATGGCTTGTTACTTAAATCTTATACTATCCTCTGAACTGCCATAAAGGAACTCTAGCAGCAGATTTCCACCTCTATTATTGCTGGACTGTGTGTGCTCCTTGTAAAATTGCTAGCAGGGTCTGGAATGTCACTCTTAGACACTCTTAGATTTGAGTGATTCTTAATGACAACACATAGAAACCAGAAATGGTTTTAAAAGTGTTAGAACAATGAAGATCCTCCAGATGCATTGTAGAGACCAGAAAATATCCTGCTGCAGATTACAAAACCAAGTTGTAGCCATCATACTACAACCTGCCCTGTTTGACTCTTGTTAGAAATGCTGATAGCTTGATAGCAAGCCTGGAAGCAAATGAAGCAGATAGTTGTCATTTCAGACTCTTTCACCTTAGTGCAGAGAATGTCACACACCAAGGCATTTATCTGGGATATGGGAAATTCATTTCCCACTTCTGCTATCCAGAGTGGGTATTGGACCCAATTTTACCAATCCTTTGCAAAGTTTCACAACCACACATGTAGAAACTTATACTGTTTTTCTATTCTCTGGTTCATTTTATTTTCCAGTTCAACTGGTGATATTAAGCAAAGATGATCCAAGACTGTTCCAAAATCAAGTAGACTCTTGTTTTTGAACCCTAAACTCCTCTACTTCATAAGGCTCAAGGTATGATCAAGGGAGGAGGATTTTTTCCTCATTTTTACTTTCTTATAATTCAAAAAAGTCTTGGCATGTTAAATATTTCAATTTTATCTTCTAGCATATAGGTCTTTTAAGTTATATGAAACCATTGTCTCTATTACTAAGGCATTTTTTTACCTTGATATTTCTTATACAATATTTTTGTGGGACGAGAGTGCTGCATTGTTTCTTTTTCCTTCACTGTTTATAAATATTTGAATATTTGGTCTCCAAATGCCAAGAAAATGTCTGATGAATTTTAGAGATGTTAGAAATAATCACATTTTCATGCTTATTTATTTAATATAAAATCTGACTTCATATCATAGAATAGCTGTTTTACTTTCTGTTTTACCGAGCAGTCCAGTGAAAAAGCATTTCATACAGATCTTTTACTGTTTAAAACTTTTGAATAAAACATGCTAACCTTGTCATACTAACTGACAGATAGAAATGTCACCATTGTTTGCCTTGAACAAATAATCCATGTACTTTATGTATAATTCGTCTGATCTTTAAGAATGTTTAACAATATTGAATTTAGATACATTTCAATATTGTGTTGCATCAAACCCCTTTATCAATTTACATCTGCACCTCATCAACTTAAGTGTGTGCCTATATCACTCTAGCTCCACGTTAATCCTCATAGGTTTGGAGGTTGTTTTTTTAATAGTAGAGAGACACTGACATTTCCCAAGTTGTACCATTCGGGATCCTCCTTGTGGCCTTCTTGCTACCACTCTGAACTTGAGAATCCACAACAAACCAAGGCTGTACATCCATCACAGTGTCATTAGCTGCAGGGACACCTACCTAGTAGCTTTTTTTGCCTCAGAGCCATCAGACTCTAAAAAGGAATTGAAACACCAGTATAGATAAGACTTAAATTCCCTGGCCAAAATAGGATTCCAATTCCCTCCTAAAACTTAATGTACATCAAACTTGAAAAAAAAATAAATTTGAAAACAAAGTCTCTTGAGTTGCAGAGAGAGGGAAAGATGTTCCATAGTAAAATTCACATATGCACACAGATATATACACACACACAGATGCTTGCAGAGTCCTGCTAGCACTCTTCTGTCTCCAAAAGGAAAACATGTGGACCTAGCAGTTTTTAGGATAAGTTTTCTGTGAAAAGTACAAGCCCTGTACTCTCCATCTTGTATCAACCCAGAGCCAACACTTAGGGGGCTCTAATATGGCAGGATCAGAACATAAGGGTTGTGGATGGACATTTCTAAAGTGGAGTGATTTTTTTTTTTCCTAGAGACACCCAGCTGTTATTAAGTAAAGCAGGTGAAGGTTTCACGCAACAGAAGCACTAAATCATAAATAGGTTCTCTTTTTTCCAGTGCTTAACGAGTTTGCACGATGAACATAGCAATCCACAAATATGCACAAGTATGGAAGCTGGCAAGTGGGATGGAATCTCTGTTGGGATAAACAATGTTTTTTCTAAAATATTTTTTCCCCAAATAGCTTCTGAACTTGACAAAAACTTGCAACTTCATGTTGTTTCTATTTCCCTGGTGCCAAAACCAAAGAAACAAAAGAATACAAATTTTCAAAGAAGCACTACGCAGTATCTTCAGAGATTTTTATTGCTCTCTCCTGGATGGAGAAAATATAGTCCAAACAAATGTCTCCAAAGGGTTGTACTTTCAGCTACAAGTCTTTTAGACAACAAGAATCTGGCATAACAATTAAGTTCTTAACTCTTACCACCAAACTTTTCAAAGTAGCACGAATTATGTTGTATTTTACTGAAGTACATTCTGCTTCTATAAGAAAGAAAGAAAGAAAGAAAGAAAGAAAGAAAGAAAGAAAGAAAGAAAGAAAGAAAGAAAGAAAGAAAGAAAGAAAGAAAGAAAGAAAGAAAGAAAGAAAGAAAGAAAGAAAGAAAGAAAGAAAGAAAGAAAGAAAGAAAGAAAGAGAAAGCTTGTATTATTATTGGAAGTTTTATTTCTCCACTCACACACAAAAAGATTACTTTTTTTTTCTTTCTGTGAAGTTTGACTTAGGTTTGACCCTAATTTCATCCAGAATTAGCTTTGCACCAGAAAATCTCAGTAGTTCTTCAAGTTTTCCAGAGTCAATAGCCCACTTTCTGAATCACTTTTCCTCAGTATTATTATTATTATTATTATATATATGTTAGTACCTGCAGGTGAGCAGAAATGGGTGTTTACAAGTGCAGATGAAGAAGCAGTATTTATATTTACTACCACCACCAAAGGAAAACAAAGAAGTAAATATAAAAAGCCTATTTTTTTTTTTTTTTTTTTTTAATGAAACCTTATCAAACTAGTCAAGCAAGTGTTGCAACTTGTCTTACAGAGCGACAAAGAGGGAGAGAGAATAGCAAGGATTATTCCCATGTACCTCTTCCCTGCACATTTGTTTCAATCTTCCATCCAGGAATAAACTCACCTGAATTTGAAAACACAGATACAAGCTGGTGAAAGATTTCTTACACTTTTGTTTTGACATATCTAAGATTATCAAACAGTAGGAAGAGCATTTATAATTGGAAATCAAGGTCCTTGGTGTATCAAGGACCTCAGAATTACATGTATTGCCTAACACAAATTGGACAACACAATAATACAACTTGGTTCTGAAACCTTAAATATATAAGTATATATATAAAGATTTCATTTCTCTATTCGTCCTTCAAAAATTTGTTTTGATTTGCAGCCAGGGTACATGGAGGCTGCCAGGAATCCTAATACCTCTGAATTATGGAGACGGTGTTTGCTGATCTGGACAAACTCAAAACCAGAAGGTGAAGGTGAAGGAGAGAGTTTCTGAATATAATTTAGATGTGACTGCAAATCTGTATGGGTCATCTGCAGGCATATAAACAGAGATGGAAAATGACTCCTACATTTTACACAAAATCTTATCTTGAGTGATCTTGATTTACACCACTGCCCGGGCTTTTAAAATTTTTAATTACTCCACATATTAAGTACAAAAAAAAAAAAAGGATTATTCCAGCTGAGATTGAACCTCTTTGAACATAAGCATACGAAATAATGTAACTCTCAGCTGAGTGAATCATTTTACTCTCTCACTTAACAGTCATGTCCAAATTAAAAGATAAAGAAATAGTCAAAAATGCAGCAAATTCTGTGACAACAAATTGTTGTCTTTATTGCACAAAGAACTAAGATTCAGAAAATGAAATCAGACAGCTTTATTAATTTTATTTCTTCTCATTAATTTCCATGTCTTTCCTATCATAATCTACCTCACATGCTGGACTGCTTTATTTTTCTCAGTAGTAACACATTCCTTCACAGCAGATCAATAGCAAATAAAGAAGGTCAGCTCACAATAAAATGCTAAAACCATTGTCAACATTTCTATTCAGAAGAGATGCTTTGGATGGGATAGTTTTCCTTCAGAAAGAGATAATACTGTGGTTCCCTGTCAGAAGATATCTCAGACAGCTTTCCTTTAGCAATTTTATTGCGATAGCAAACAATATGCGTAACAATGTATTAATAAATTTTGAGTGGAACATCAAGATGTAATTATTGTTCCTTGAAATTAGAGTGACATTCTTGCATTGGTTGCAATTATGTTACCTTCAAAAATAAAAGATTGTTTTGGTATTGAGTTCCTCCTAATAATATACTGTAATCACTGCATCCTTGAAAATTTGCTCTGCCTCTACAGAAGCATCACATGAAACTTTTACTTATAAAATCTTAGCCTTTATAATATTAATAACAAAAGTACCAATAGGTATCTGAATCAAATTTAATAATTGGAAAATACTAGCTCAAATACAATTGAGTTTTCCCTATGAGTTGCATGAAGGGCTATAAGTAGAACTTAGTATTTCAGTTCGTTTCTTGAAATTTTTGTCAAAATTTCTGCTGGGGCTGGCAGAAACAAATTTGAAAGTGGAAGACTTATTGTCTAAGTATAGTGTATATTTAGCAATATATATATATATATATATATATATATATATATATATATATATATATATACAGCACGAGGACTAATTAAGGCCTTAATGTTCTCAGAAAATAATGCTGCCTTGAATTAAAGAATATAACCTTCTTCTAGGGATTATTACTCATAACACTTAACATCTGCACCAGTACAGAACACAGATCTATGTATATCTAAGTAGGAGTGTACTGTCTGAGTCACAGAAGAAAGAAACACCATTACGCTGGTCTTTTTTTTTTTTTTTTTTTTTTTTTTTAACTTCTTTGTTTCATTCACGTTACTCAGCATTTTGCTTGGATAAAAGCACAAACAAACTGGTAAAGATTCTCTTCAAGAAATTAATGAGATAGGCAAAGAGAATCCAGGAGAAAAATAATTATGTTTCTTTCTCGTTTTCAGACAGATCAACTCACTGGCTCTAAAATTCTCTAGTCTGTAAGGGTGAATATGCGCAATTAATCTGAGGAAAAGCATCTTGCTTTCTGTTTCTCCTGCAGCTGGAAATTTGTATAGAAAATCACTGCCTTTGACATCAGGGAAAAGGAGAAAAATGACCTGAAATATTTAAAATATGTACAACGATAAAGAATGATTTCAGAAATGAGTGGTAAGTCCTGAGTCTGATCCTGAGATGGTGGGCCCTCAGCTATGGTCATGCTGGGTGTCACAAGCATCCTAGAAAATTGAAAAATGGAACTGTACAAACCACGACCAACTGTTCACACATACACTTTCTTTAAAAATAAAGACATTTTTACTGAGAGGCAAATTCATTTTTATTACTTACCTAAATATTAATTTCTTTTTCCCCAAGGATTGTCCAGATTTTAAGCCCATTACCCAAATATCTATGCTTGGACATTCTTGGCAAGATTTAGCTTTTCATCTCAAGGCATTATCAAAATATTAACTCTAGTTTCTCAGTATGGGAGGGGAGCAGGTCATGGAGAACTATTGCCCTTTACTAGGTGAAATGAAAACTCGACATTCCTCACTGCAGTTGTGTGATTCTCAGTCAGATTACTTTTTAATTCTTTAATTTTGTAAAGGACAAATCTTAAAAGTATTTTTTCCATATTCCACAATGTATAAAATGTAAAAAAAGCCACATTCATCAATCAAACAGCCATAATTACACAAGGGTATGACTTCTGCTCTTGGTTCAAATTCAAATATCTCAGTGCTGAGTAAGTAATGGTTCTATAAAGAATGGCTGAGATGTACTCATTCAGTATCTCATTAAAATAGCAATAGTCATGATATATTTCTTTTAAAAGAAGCCATATCAGTCACATTTTAAAAGCATATATTTATGCAATATATACTTTACACATCCCCAAATACAACAAGAAAACAAATGCACAGACATGTCTTATATCTTTTCAAAATATGTAGCATATGTTTTTAACATATATCATTAAGAAGAGTAAATTAAGTTGTTTCAAATCAATCAAGACAGAGTTTGGGCATGAGGTTTTAAAATGGAGAATTGTTTCTGATTCATTTCCTCATATCAACTCTAAAAAGAACACACAACACAAAGAGGAGAGTGAGGGACAGTCTATTTTCAGCACAGCTGTAGCTGTCTCTATGGGGAACAAATACTATATCCCAGTTTGGCCAGGGACCTCCTCAGAGCACTATGAAGCAATTGGCTATGCTGTCCAAGAACATTGTTCTATCTTCCATGGAATTTCTGTCCTATTGTTTGCTTCTCAAGTGTTGCAGTCGAGCTCAAATTTTAGTTTTTCAGACTCTTGTTACTGGCCACGCTGGTAGCCACCCTGTCCCAGATATCTATAGATTTTCTCAGATAAATTTGGTTACAGTGTCTAATTTAAAAATACATGCATGGAAGGAAATATCATCTACAGAGGGTACTGCTTTATCTCCTTCATAAAGACGCACATTAGACACACGCACACACACACACACACAAACCTAGACACACTCCAGCAGCTGGTCATCCCTCAACCGTTCTATAGAGTTTTTACCAAGTACACAAACACAATTAAAGATCTTCATTCTTTCAGTCATAAGGAAAAATTAGAAATTCTCTTGTCAGTCCATTGAGGACTTACTGCAGAATTTATAAATCCTCTGTGCTCCATTAGTGATGTGATTTAAAGTTCAAAGAACTCAAAATTAACAGTTTGACATAAAGGAGCCATCAAGAACAAAATATCAAATCAGAAAGTTATTTCATAGAATGCTAAATAGGCCTAAAGTTGTTTCTTACTCCTCCCCACAGTGATTACACTATTAGTCCTTCACACGTCACTTTTACAAGCTGGCAAACACATTCTAAACAGCAAATGGTAGAAATTTATTAAAGATCAACTCGAGTATTTTCAAGATAGATATGTTACAGATCTATTATTTCATCCTTAAAATAAATTAATATTTTATTCCTTTATAATTTATGATACTTTTCATAACAATTATAAACAACTGTTTAGAAAACTGTATTAGATTAATCTTTTATAAGCATTTTAGTTGATGTGGGGACCCAGACTTTTTAAACAAAGCTGCACCAGAACTTTTCAGCTGTAGGGAGAAAGGAAAGTTGCAGGGGGAGTTTAACTCTTCAGATGGCTTCAGAAAATAAAATATTGATATATTTGTTAATAATTTTTTTCTAAACCAATTTACACAGTTTATTTTTCAGAGAATAAGGGGTTTTTTTTTCCTTTATTATAAAAAGACTCTGATCTACACACAGGCAAATAAATAGGCTCTCTAAAATCATTTTTAATGGATTAGAAAGGGTCTATATTTGGACATTTATGAAGTAAAACTAATTATTTTGTTTAGACCAAAAATAAATGTAACTTGGTCTAGACCAAAAAAAATATATTCTCACTGGCTTTATTCATCTGATCAGTGTTTAATTCAGAGATCAGAACTTCAAATAGCTAGTAGTAAAAAGGGTCTTGGCTCTCAAGTTGTCCTGATGAATTGCCTTCAGAGAACTCTGTGAAATGAGCATGTTCCTCATACTAGTTTCCAATGTTTTCATTTACAAGAGAGAAGACTTTCTACAGGATGACACGAGATGCTAAAGGATTTTGAATCCTTGGCATAAATGATAAAAATCGACTAAGCATGGAGAATAAACTTTCTGTTTGGTTAATGGCTGTATTCCCTACTGAAAGGATTTGTATCCCTGCAAGTAATCTTACAATGATTACATGTAAGTCTTTCTTTAAGAAGCATCCTAATCATGCTTTTAGCTTGATGCTAAAAAACTATTGATCCTCACATACAGAATGCACTGAGATTAGTACTGGAAATCAAGGATCCTAGTGGTTTTTTTTAATTGTGTATTTTTATAAAATATATTACTGAGGGGGATGTAGACTTAAATTAATAGAAAAACCACAATAATTTAATTTATTTAAGAATATGGTGAAAAGATGTGAAGGAAATTTAGACTCAGACTTGGAAGGCTGACCTGAAACAGAGACTGGACAGAGCTAGAGAATAAAGTAGGTATTTATTGAAAGGGTTTCAGGATCCACCTTGGGCAGGACAAGAGCCTGACCAGGGCTGCACCCAGGGCAGACTAAAAATAGTCACAAAATGGCTGACCAGTCACAAGATCTTATATTTTTATAAGTTTTGGTCCATTTGCATTTTGGGGTTTGATTCTCCAGTTACAGGTTCAGGTTGTGAAGTCCCATCCTTCTTGTTTTCTCTCTTCAGTCCACCATTGTGCATTCTGTGCTGCACCCCTAGGCAGCACAGAATCTGCAAATTTCAAATTTCATCTGCAAATGAAAGCTAAAGGCATCAATCAGCTACAGTTCTAATAGAAATTATCCCTTTTTTGCATTATAAGAGTTATAATAAGGAACGAGAAATTTACAGATCCAATCTGATGGACTTTGTTTCACTTTAGTCCAGCTAAGCTAGCTATAAATCTTGAGAACTTAATTTCAGGAAATTTCCTCAGTGCTTCCTGAATTACTCACCTTACCTCATCTAAAATTTGTGGAAACAGGGCACTGGGGGAAGTCTCATGGAGAGAAAAACGCTACACTTAAAAATAAAAATGCCTGTCATTTTTTTCAAGTATAGAGATTTCTCTAAACAAAAAGCAATGGCGGGTATACAAGCTATATTAAACCTAAACAAATTGAATACTAAATAAGGCCTGTTTTTTGGCAAGCTCCTTGGAAACAGCACAGCTAAATGTGCCACTCTTCCCTACACTCGTGGTAAGTATATTTCCTAAAGGTAATATTCATATCCTGCAACCTCCCTTTTGTGACCAATAGCTGAGTGATAAATCCTCAGATTCCTTTGTCCTCTGTAGTCTTTGAGATTGAAATCAGACCAGTTGTTTCTCTTAAATACTTTAACCATCCATTTCATTCTATTCTATTCCTTACTCCTTCCTTCAACTCAGTGCTTAGAAAAAGCAAAGAAATTGTCTTTTATTTTTCTTAAATATCAATATACAACTATTAATATATTCAGTTCTCAATCCATAATTCTTCACAAGGCTGAGATTTTCTTGGATGACTTTCTTTAAATTTCCATTTATAAAACTTACCTGCTTGTTCTTTTATACTAAAAAGTCATCAAGGCACATAGAAATCAATACAACAGCAGCCTTTTGTTTTCTGCAAAACAATACTTAGAGGTCAAGTAATTTCCTGTCTACTGAAATATGTTTATTATGTAACACACGCAGAGAAAAAAGGCACTCCTAGCTCATAAAAGCTGCATAAATAGGAAAAAATAACCTTGAAATTAAGTGGTAAATTAACCTGAGATTCTTATTCTTGTCTTGAATCCATCACTGCTGAAACATAGAATTATGTTATTGTAACAGAGGAGAAAAAGCTGACACCTTGCTTTGATTGAAAACTCTATTTAAATTACCACCCTGCAAATTAATATGATGCAATTTGGTATGGAATCTAAACCCAAAAGCTGCAGCATTCTTCAAATGCTCTTTGAGAATGTATAGGTATTTTCTGCTACCAGGTATCCTTCAAAAGTTTTGCCTATCATTGACAGACTACTTGAAATCTGAACAGGGACACCAATATGCAAAAAATGTGTAAGAAGAAAGCCTCACTTGTGAGGCCCAACTTTGATGTTTGACTGCTTATGCCAATAACCTTATTCCCTGAAAGCAAAAGCTGGTTGTGTAAAAAAAAGTAGCTGTTCTCCTCAAACCAAGACATGACGAAGAAGTGCATTCCTTTCAGAAATGCCTTCTCAGTTTCTCCTGTACTTTAAAATGGCCACTGACAAGGATTCAGATACAAGTAAAAAACAAATACACACACACACACACACACACACACACACACACTCCTTCAGGTCATAGTGGACAAAAGTCTGGAAATGGTTCAATAGGCATGGTTTCTTTTCAAAGGAGATAGCCCTTAAGACAGGACAAATAGCAATAATTTAAAAATACACTTATGTCTGTAAAGGTTTGAAATCTCCAGTAAATCTGACCTTTCTTGAAGTCTAAGTTTCTATACTTTCCAGGGATAATGAGAAGATAATATGGAAGTGAGCAACACTTAAGTACAAATATTCCAAGGTTTTTTTCTCTATACTATGTTTATCAAGATGTAAAAACATCTATTTAAAAACAAGTATTTATATTGAACTCTGAAATTTTATTCCTCAAAAACTTTTATCCTAATTGAAAACCTTCATTAATAATTACATATGTGAGCAAAATGTTATTGCATAACACAGTCAACTCCCATTGTAAGGTTTTCACATGAAGAAAACTTTCATTTATCTGTGAAAAAAAAGTCAGAAGAAGAAAAACAGATAGACTTTGCAGATAGATCAGTTTCTGAAGGGCTTGTTATAGTCCTATGTACTTTCTGAAAATAGATTAATGACAGAAATAGCAGCTGATTTAGTTTGGGTTATGTGATATAAATGTGTGATTGTCTGAGGAGTATAGTGGGACTCAAGTGAGATTTTAAAAGTTCACATATATTATGTAGAAGATTTGTGAACATAATGCACTTATTTGGGTTTTTTTTACCCAAGGATGCTGAGGAGCTCTTTGTTTTAAATTTTTAAATATATATAAATATACACTGCTCATCTTCCCAGCTCATTTTCAGAGACCTACAGAAATAAACTTACCAATCCATTTTAAAAACACAAATATCATAAACTGTAAGGGGGGGAAAAAAAGCCAACAGTCTCTTGAATCTACTGTTTAGTATAGTGCACCATTACAGTAGACAACATGAACAAGCACCAAAGCAAACATGAAAACTGACCCATTTGTTGCTGACTTCTGTTATATTACCACCTTGTAAATCCTTTCGGATGCTATTTTGTCTCCATGTCCTTACATACATGTTTACCACTACTTTAGAATTTACATGTTCATCCTGTGACTTGGCTTTGTTAAGTGATCCTGATTTAGCTCAAAGCAGTTCATTTTGGCCCAATGAGTGCTCTACAGAATCAGGTGAAAGGACGAAGAGGTGACCAACAAAACAATAAAAAAAAGGTTGCTAATTTTGAGCAGTTGAGAACTATGACCTCTGAATCCAGACTCTACTCAGTAGAAGCTCGCTTGGAAACTGAATAATATATAGAGATGTCACATTTGTTTAATGTCCTCAACACACCTTTCAAAAGTAGGTTCCTTTTGTTTCCACAAAAATAAACAAACACAATAACATTTAAGGACTGCTTGTCACAAAGATTCCATTCTGCAAAAATGAAGTTCAGAATTTAATTGATATTACTGCCTTTCAAGGACTGTAAGATTAGAATTTTAGCCATAGTGAAGTTTACCCTTTTGTAAAATTCTGATTTAACACTGCATGAAATCTTCATGGTTAACAAGACCATAAACCTTCAATGTCTAAGAATTTTTCTGCAGCCTTTGGCTTCGTCAGCATTCCCCACATCTACTTCTTCTACATCAAGATTTATATGACTGAGAGAAGATTCATGAGGTAGCACAAAATGCTGCACAAAGTCCACTTTTTTTTAAAAAAATATTTTTATCTGCATACAGTTGATTAAACACAAAAAACAAAGAAACAAAAAAAAAAAAAAAAAAAAAAAAAATCACCCAAAACACAAATTTAGAATCTTAAATGTAGACCATAGAATTTTTTAAGTTTTCAGTGAAAAAAGTTACACTCAAATAGAATCCATGTTTTTAACAAACTTTAATTTTATGTTACAGGTTCGAGGGTTATTTGGATAAACTTACTGCTAAAGGCTATGTAAAAATATGCATAGCACTCTGGGCATGGATATGTAACTTTCTACATACCAATACATATTTTGTATCTATTGTTAGTAATTGGAAAGTGTTTAGAAAAATCTTACAGGGCATCAAGTGCAATTTGTGGTATAAGTTCCTTAGCACCGAACATTTAGAAGATTGAAAATTAGATGCATGAACAACCATGGGTTTACTAGTCCTCGCTCCAGAATTTTGGATTTAGAATTCTTAAAAAATATGCTGTGAAGCTAATCTGGTTCATTTTCTAATTTCTCTAAATTAGAGAAATGAAGTAATGTTCAAAATCAACATAATCAGGCTCAACCTTGTTAGATTAGTTTTTATTTTTTACCTCTTATACATGTCTATCTCATTAATGCTGATCTGGTACCTGGAAGTGGAAGTGTTTACAAAAATTTAAAATGTCACCATGACATTATATCTATCCCACTGCCTGTTGATGGTATGGCTTTGAGCCTAATTTAATCTGGAAAACACCATTATAAAAAGAGTTTCTCAGTAATATCCCAGACCTGATACCTCACATGCAAGGTACCGAAAATGGCAAAAGTTATCACAGTGTGATGGAAATTCACATTTTACTGATAGACTTTTTGCAAATAATATTTCAGTGTAGGCTAGCTGAATCACCAAAGCACAATCACTGCAATTCTGAGATGTCTGCTTGGCTCAGCAGTTTTATTACACAGATCAATTTTGCATTACCTCCTTCTAGCTGTGAGTGCCTGCAAGTGCTCATAGAGTTAGGTCATAAAACATTTATAGGCCTAAGAACATAAATTGCAGGAAAGAGTGAATCCCCAATCTGTGGACAGACATTTGAAAGAGATTTTTCTGAGAAGTCTGTGGCAATCATTTGCCTCATTCCACACTGCATAAAATTCAGTTCTTCTCTAAGTGGTAAAGCAGACAGACAATTAAAGAAGAAAAAATAGAAATATTAGACTGACAAAACAGTATATAGTAGAACTCTGCAACACAAGGGCTGGTGTAGTTCAGATTAAATAGCAACAACAACAACAAAAAAGGTTATTTAGTTTTATTTCATGTTACAAAGTTCATTTTAAGTGCTAAAAAATATCCAATTTCTCCCTCAACATTTTGTTATTAAAATAAGAAAATCTTTTTAGTTAAAAATCCTATAGTCATTGATCTCCCAATTAAGAAGTCTATTTGAGGCCTTTGACCTCACAGCATGAACACTCAATCCTTTCTGAAAGTCTACAGTACAAAAATAGAACAAAGATTTCAAGTCCTGAAACATACATAATTCAGTAATAAGAAACCCACAGAATTCTCAGACTCTTTTGTATATGGACATCTTATGTGAATTTTGGAATGGCTTACTAATGTAATAAAAGGGACAAACTTGGCTGGAGAGGATCATTCCTCCTAGAAACCACTAATAATGAGTGTGACCATTGTGACAAATCAAAGCTAAAATTACTCTGTTAAGAACTGAGAACCAAGGAGAAAATAAACCGTGAAATAATCATACAAATGCTGTGTCTAACCATAATGACCCAGCTGGTTGCAGGTACTGTCGTCAACACACAATTCTGTTGGGAAGAAACTATGAAACAAGGAAGGTAAAAAAGTCCATAGTGCTGACAAATTCAATCAAGAGAACATCAAATGCAGCATACATCTTTATTTGTGTCAGAGGACTGATATACATATACATGAGAAAACTGAGTATTCTGTCCTACTGAACCCATGCTTCAACCTCCTCTCCCACAAATATTAAAAAGCTAAGCTATTAATTCAGAAACTAGAAAAATTCTAGTTTTGAATCTGATTATAATCAAATTACTGTGCATCAGGCAGGTATTCTATTCACATATACATGTTTTTAGGCATGGATACGTATTTTTATACATATTTTATACATATATACATGGACATGTTTTTTAAAAGGCTTTGGTCCATGGAAGTTCATGGAATCACAGGGAAGTTCAGCTTAGAAGGGACCTTTTGAAATGTTTTTGTACAACTCATACACCTTTTTTCCCACACCCAGTTGCGACTGAATTTCCTTCTTCATAGATACCTCAGCTGTTCCTTTCAATCCACTTTCTGCAAAGCAGTGAATTCCTATATTCAAATGCACAGAATCCATGAGAAAAAGAAGCAGCAATTTGCTGAGTTTAGTTAGAGTGACATTTATTAAGCTCTGAAAGTCTCATCTGCATGTCAGTGAATGTCATATACTGATTTTATAATATTTACTTCTTATATACTTTGTAGGTTGAAATGACATTTATATGATGCCTATGATACAGAAAATTGAAATTTAATGTTCAAAATGTCTTGCTTTTTTTCCCACAACTTACGAATAAAATTCGGGACCTTTAACCACAGATCGAGTTTGGCCTTAGCAATCACAAATGAAACCTTGAATATCTCTGCAGGGCAGGTACTGGAAGTATATGCAAATGCATAAATGCGGGAGACAGAACATACACTTTTTCTCCTTACCAACACCAAGGATTTCTGTTTTCTTTCAAATTTGGAAGCCATTAAGTCTTATTTGCATAATAGGTATAAAAGCTATTTGACAGGGTACTCAATAACAGATTCTATCCTTTGATCCCTGGTGATGCAAATAAGAGTTACACACCTTTCTTCCTCTGTCACCTTCAGCCTTTTTCATGAGTTATCATCTCCAGCTCAGCTCCTTACCTCTCATCTCAATCTGCTTCTCACTTTTTCTCAGTGCTGGGCTGTACTTACAGCTTTTTCTTGCCACCAAACTTTTCATTTCATTACCTGTTCTTGGCTAAGCTCTTTCCAAGGACTTATCAGTTATTTGCCTTTCTGGATTCTGTTATCTCCTATGGCAGCAAAACAAACATAACACCAAAAGCAAAAGTTTTCCTTAACCCTCTTAAACCCCAAGACAAAATATTTACAGAACAACCTATCTTTCACATTCCAAAATTAAAATCTCCATGAATCACATAAAAACTGTGGGTTTGGTTTTTTTAGTTGGTTGGTTGGTTAGTTGGTTGGTTGATCTGAGAGAAACACATAATCTAAACTAAACATGTACAACATTACACAAAGCTTAAAAAGGGTAGCTCAAAAGCTAAGTCTGCTATTCAAAGCAATGTGCTTATCTGAACCTCCTTAACAATATTGGATCATATATGACAGATCATAATTTTCAGCAAGAAGAGAGTTGCACTCCATAAAATCTATGAGTTGACTTTTAGAACTTTTTAAAGTTAAAATACTATTTTTTTTTTTTTTTTTTTTTGTTTTTTTTTTTTTTTTTTTGTTTTGTTTTGTTTTGTTTTGTTTTCTGATGACGCCAGAAATATAAGGGTGGGGAAATAATACAGTATTTTTGCAAAAAAATCTGGAGCAAAAAAATAAGAGCTGTTTTCACACTTCTACATTCTGATCCCAAACGCCAGTTTCTACATCAAAAGAACATATATATTCCTTTAACATTAATAATGGTACTGGTAGCAAGTGGTGATTTTTGTCCATCGCAGCACATCATTCAGATTCTGTTCTCAAGTTTGTCTGTTAAAGCTTACATTAAAGCTTATCAGTTCATGCAAGCATTCAAGATTATCATTCATTTCTACAACCAACACCAAGGAATTTTTCCCACCAAAGTGCATCCTCCCTTCTCTTCACTGAGAAGTGTAGGTGGGGTTTTTTGATCCCTCCAGATTATTTTCACACTTTGTCAAAAATTAGACCATGGAAGCAAAACAATGTCTGCTTATAACTAACTCAACAAGAACATCATATTTCAGTGCTTTGAGATGAATCATGAAGTGCCTGTAACTGTGAGAATCAGGGCAGAACATTTCAGAAAAGCTGTACAAAGTCCAGAGGTGTGACAGTTGTAGTTCCAGACAGCTTTGCTCCAAGAAAATCAAGAATGATAATTTATAATACTATTTTTAGGATTATTTTGGTCAAGGCAAGTCTTATGCTAGTATTTCTTTGTCCTTGGTGTTAGTTATGATATTCTAGCAAAGATGGAGTTGCGGTATTAAATATTAGTAGCCTGTGTATCAGGGAGTTACATGGGACTTCTATGGGACTATGGTAGAAAAAAAATGCACAAGTCTAGGAACAGAAGCTAATTTTTTAAAATTTTGATTTTTGAGATGAACTTTTCAAGAACCTTGGCAACTCCACAGGTATTGTCTGTTTATTGAATCACAAGTGCATGCCCACAGCCTTTGATAATTCAGTAGAGAAAGAAAGGTAAAAAGGATGAGTGGTGACTCACAAAGCTACTCTTCCAATAATTGGAACAAGCTGATAGGAGGCAGATTTTTACATGGGAGGAGAGATGAAGACATGATGGAGGAACAGAATTAAACCTTTTATCTTTGCTAAACAACGCTGAATTAACCCAGTCTTGCTCACTTTAGAAATTAACAGAGAATCTCAAGTCAAATATGATGTTTTCTGGGGAGAAGGAAAAGACATTGAAGAAATATTTTATAAACAGTAGAAATGAATTGGTAAGTAAGTTGAAATTTTAATGAGAGTAAGTCATTGCTTACACTGACTTTTCAGTTTGCTCATAGTTACTGTGGAATGAAAATATAATTCCACTGGATTTTTATAAGCACTATATTACATTTTTCCCTTCCTTTGGTTTATTTGTGTTTTAATATTTCTGGAAAGCTCTTTTCTGATATAAGTTTATCTCAATTTTGCCTTGTAGTATCATGTTTATATTATAAAAGGATTTCTGGTAGTTCTCATCCTTTCTCTTTTTTTTCCAACCAAAATGCATAATAATAATGCAATATCAAACACCTCTTTTGGGGAAATCTACAAGTAACACTAAATGGAAGAGCAGTTTTTGCTTTTTCTTTAACTATCCACCAGTAAACAGGTTCTCTGTCTTCCATTTAGTCTAGTATTTCCCTATTTTGTATTGTTCTCTTTTTTGTGTGTTAATCTTTCCTTATAACTCATGCATGCATTTTTTTTTAATTCTCTGTCTCTGCCTTCATCTTATTCAGTATTTTGTGACATAAAATATTGGTTTACATAAGCAAATACTATAGAGACAACAAAAGTTACTTCTAAAACAGATAATAAGAAAACTCCAAACTCTAATTAGTTTCATTTAAATGCATTCCCTGGAGGGTAAACAAGATAATTATAAATTCTCCTATTGAAGGCTCTTTCACATCTTTCTACCTCCAAATTTCTTGTTTACTCTTCTGAACCAGGGAATACATGAAGTGAACAATAAAATCATATGCTCTCTGGACTTCTCTAACATGACTTCTCTATTTCTAAGTTAAAAAAAAAGTATCCTTATCATTCTATAAATAGTATATTTATACATACATGCTATCCTAGGTTTTTTTTCTGAGACAATGACACTGATTATAAGGGTATTCTCATAACTGCTAGAATGAATGGATGGCCATATATCTTCCAAGTAATTTTGACTCTCTAGTCTGTATCTACTATTTTCCTGTGCTTCAAGAAGGATGGGATGAATTAACTTCCCTAGTCATTCACTGAAGTTTCATCCGGAAAGACTACTGAATTGACAATGGTTATAAAATTCTTGAGTTATCTATTCTGTGGAGGATGCACACTGCATTACAGTCAACAAGCATAAAGGTATCAGCATAAGCTAGAAAAGAAATTAATTCCCTGAAGTTTAAGTTGTGCAGGCATGGAAACTTTAAACACAAAAGGCCAGGAGAGCAGGAATCTAATCCTTAATGATTATAACTAGTGACCGCAATCGTACTTTAGTGAAGAGTAAAGGTCAAAAGTCTACTTAGCATATAAAGAGATAAAACCCATTCAATGTAGGGTAATTATTTTCTCACTTAGACTTGTATATACTGTTCAGTATCTCTTGTAAGCATGCCACTTTTTCATAGGTAATGGATTCCATTCTGCCTTCCTCACATTTCGCAGCAGATCTTGTTAGTAGTCCAAGCAAAGAAAAACCCAATGCGCAGCTGACGCTGCACACCTGGGATGGTGTTACTTGGGATTTATTAAATATTATACTGGAGCAGATAATCTTACCTTTTAAAAAGGTTATAGATATCTGATGACAGCTTCTGCATCTTGTTCTGTAATGCACCATAAAATAAAATAAACCAATTTCTTTCATCTTTCCAACTTTATTTTTAAGGACCTGAGCTACAGTGATAGTATCCCCTATCATTTGTATGATTCAGCATATCAGTACATTAAAAGTTTATACGTCTTAAGAAATTCTATACCAATTATCAAATAGCTTTACATTATACTACATTAAAATATATTTAAAAGTTATTAATAAATACATAAAAATCAGAGAAAAGTTAACAATGTAAGTGAACTATCCTATGTTTCTTATCCATGAAAAATCTCTTGTCGTCTGTTTAAATAAATGAAGCATTTTATTAGATAAGCTGGAGAATGATCCCTGGATACATGTTAAGTTTGTGTGACTAGTCTGTACATATTTCTCTGTGAAATTTAGAGTGTAAATTTAGTAATTTTGTTTTTGTTTGAAGACTTCTTCTTTTACTTTGCAATTGCATTTTTTCTTCCTTTTTTTTTTTTTTTTTTTTGGGGTTCGGTTTTATGTTTTTGATGATTTTGAAGGTTAACATATTTTAATCTGGTTTGGAATTTATGATATGTTAGCTTAGTTGTTATTGTTTACAGTAAGAATGTCTTTTTTCAAAGTAATGAGAATTTTTTTCACTCATGTGCTAGTACTGTCAAAGTGTTGTGACCTGTGTGTTTGTGCAAGGTGTCATTACTATTCAAGTCTCCCTCCCCAGCTAATACAATTCAGTCTTACTCAAAGTCAGTCTGTGTGAAGAAATGTTGTTTCATATTAAAAAATCTGACAATTTTTTCAGTAAGAGTGCTAAATTTTGAGCAAGGTCTAGTAGTTGCAGCTCTACTTTGAAAGAATATTTCTTTCTCAGAAAGAATGAAATTGACATTTCATTTTTAATTTGTTAATGCAAATATAAAAAAACTTTCTCTTCTGGTACATGTGGTAGCTTCAAAAGACTTAAGAGCAAGGAAAGCTGTCACTTTTACTCTCAATGTATCTTATTAGACGTAGGCATAGCTCAATATGAATAAAAGCAAATAAAGAAGGCTGCTCTGGAAAAACTTAAATAATTACTAGGAACCTAAGAATTCCAGAGAGAAATGCTATCAGAAGGAATGAATAATATCTGACAACAGAAGCCTGAGTTGATGAGGCTAGAAGGAAATGAAACAGGTGGGAACAGATGTCACCAAGCTATCTATAAAAATTTTGGTACCAGGCTGACTCTGGCCAAATCTAGTATCCCTTTCCTAACACAATTCCTTACAGAAGCAATAAAAATCCAGAAGAAGCAGACTGACATAAGATATATCAGTTCTTGCATCTAATTCTCCCTCCCCACCCCCACCAAAAAAAGGAGATTTAGGCAGAAGGCATTATATCTGGGCTTCTGCAATCCTGTGAATCCAAACAAATTACTCCCTCTGTACTGTAGAGGTGGATTTGAGACTAATTGGGAATAATGGAGAAACAATTGCAAAATCCAATTAAAAATATCCCTCTTTCATCCACTCTATGCTACAAATGCCCTGTTAAGTTTTGTTTTATTGGTGACATCTCCTAACTTGTGCTATCTAGCATCCAACAACCTGTTAAGAGCTAGCTCAAAGAATCAACAAAGAGTAAGTTCATATCTGTACATTTGTTGGTAAAGGAATCAGCAAAGGGGAAGGTATTTAAAAGATTAAGAGGGAGGCAGATACTCTATGCAGGAAAAATAAAAATTCATATGCTTACAGGCTGTCAGTACATGTTCCAGTGAGAGACTGGGCTTTCTTCATGTCGCTGACTTCAACCTCAACTTGTCACTGAATTCAAAGGTGAAAATATTGTTGGCAGATTTAGTGTAGATTCACCTGGGCAGCAACACTGGAAGGGGAGGAAGAAATATTAAAAAAACTCAATCTGTCACATCTAGGCTTTTTTATTAAATCTCTCATTTACAACACCAACATTTACTTTCTCCGTATTTATAGAATCACACACTCATAAAAACAGTAGGGCTGGAAAATTTTGAGCCCAACCATTAATCCAGCACCTCCATGGTCACCACATTCCCAAATGCCACATCCACATTCCTTTTGAAAACTTCCAGGGATGTGATTTCACCGCTTACCTGAGGAACCTATTGAAATGTCTGACCACACTTTCAGTGCAGAAATAGTTTCCAATATCCAATCTACATCTTTCCTAATGCAACTTTGAGGGAATTTTTCCTTGTTCTGTCTCCTTTCAGGTAGTTGTAGAGAATGATGAGGTCTCCTCTGAGACAACCTCCATTTCCCTAACTGGTCCCCAACACACTTTTGCTCCAGATCCTTCACCAGCTCTGTTGCCCTTCTCTGGACATGCTCCAGAGAAGCAATATTTATCCGCAATGAAGGGGGCAGAACTGAACACAGAAATCAGAAACCTGACTAATACCAACTACACCCATTCTATAGAGGTCAGGATACTATTGGCCTTCTTGGCCACCTGGTAGCCAGCATAACTAAAAACAAGGCATGTGATTTTGTCTTCCTTTTCATCTTCTGAAAATATTTGATACTGTCACGTGATATGGCATTTTAAGGGGAAAGAAAAAAAAAAAAAAAAAAAAAAAAAAAAAGCCCTGAAGATGCTCCGTATCTTGAAGTCATATAAAAGTATAATCCCCTCTCCAGAAATAAAATATGTCCCTAGAAAGCATATTTTAAAGTGCAAAATGTACAATCCTTCTTTTAATCTTAATTGAACCTTCAGATTTCAGTATTCTGTTTGAAATAAAATCTTACTTTTGCCTATTTGATGTTTTTCTTGAAATTCTTAAATTTCTTTCCTTTCTTCTTTCTAGTATCAGTTTCTGCCACAGATAAGTAGCTATCTGTGTATGCCACACAAGTACCTAATATTTGCTAGTTTTAAAATTACTTTGGTCCAAATCTGATACTTTTTCGGTAGTCTTTCCATGACATGCATTTCCATGAAATGAAGATGCCATTAATTCTCACCCCTAAACCATTTAATAAATAAATAGATAATCTCTAGTTCTAGAGGCTGGACCAGCATATCCTGTACCATTAAATGTTTGACCGATGCTGTTTTCTACTACAAGAGCTTGATGGTATGTCAATCTATAATTTATATAGCTTGAAAGAAAAGGCAGCATTTATAACATGTTTATAGTTTCAATGAATGTTGCATGAACTCAGCCAGCAACTGAGCCAGAATGTGGACTGGAACACTTTTCAAAAACATTGCAAACCACTGTAACTGCCAACTCTAAACAGAAAAGAAGCATCAACAGCCCTGATGGGCTTTTTATGTCTTCTAATGTGTTTTAGGAAATACAGAAAATTGATTTAAGTCAGAAACACTGGTAAGAATCAGAAATGGTTACAGAAGCTTTTTGATATGTAGGACTGATATTTCTCCAGAAGCTTGACTTCTTTAATTCATTTTTTGCAAGTGCAAATGGATGCACTTATGACATTCTTCCAGTGGTTTATCAGCATAAAATTTTCTGGTGAAACTTTTAGTCCTTAAATATGTATTGACAGTCTTTGACACTTACTAGTCTTCCCTTCTCTTGATGCACTACTCAGGACTAGTTGGCTGCTCCCCACAGCTCCACTGTCAGCTCCTTAGTTCACCTCCTGGCTGAGTTGCAACAAAGGCAGATAATTAATTTCCACTCTCATCTATATCCCTTTTTTCTCCATCCTTTTTTTTTTTTTTTTTTTTTTTTTTAATAAAATACACAACAAATTACTTTAGAAGTATTTTTTTTTAGCTTTTTCTATTTAAAAAACTGCAATTGCTCTTTGTGGCAAAAATTATAATTAATATCTATGCAACATAGTTCCTTTTAATGCTCTGCAGAAAAAGCAAGATTTATTCAAATTATAGGACACACGCAAGTGATTCAGGTCAATATGAAACCTCCAAATGCACAGTTAATTTCAGCTGTTCCTACTGAGCTGTCAGTACATCTTATCCCAAATGAAAGACATTTATCCCACTGTGCTCCTGGCAGGACAGATACATTCCTCAGATGCTTCATTATTTGCTTCTTTAAAAGGCAACTGTCACAAAAAATAGTGAGCAACCCCAGCATTTCTGGGAGATGGGCTTTCTTGACCAGGAAGGTGCAGTAAAGAAAAAATTAGCATCTGCTTTCTTTCCACATGTATGAAGAAAAGGAAACTTCCCCCCCTGCAATTAAACCATGAGGATTGTCACAGAGTTGTCAGTGTGAAATTCGTTGGACTTGGCACATGGGGGCAGGGTAAAACAACACTCCATTCTTTTGGTAATTGCACCATGGTTCTATTTTTGCATTATAGTACTGTTCCTTTAAAGTGACAAATAAAAAATAAGAAAAACAAAAAAAAAAAAAAGGCAAAACAAAACCAAAAAACCAAAACCAAAACTAAAACTAAAAATAAAACAACCACCAAAACAGTTACCAAAACAACCAACCAAAAAAAAAAGGCTCAAACCAAACCCACAAAAGCAGCACAAAAAAAAACCAAAACAAAACCAACCAAGCAGCCAAATCACAGGAAAAACAAAACAAAACAAAACAAAACAAAAAAAAAAAAAAAAAAAAAAAAAAAAAAAAAGCCCAACACTACCCTGAGAAAGATCTTCTTTTGATTTCTGACATATTACTAATATTTGCATTTATCACATATTGATAAGGTATTCCTCACAAAAGTTTCAGCACTCTAGAAACCAGTGAAAATAGATGACTTGTGGCCCTATTATCAATAACTATATATAATCTGAGACTGATATACACAGAAGAATTAGTACACTCTTTGAATATGAAATTAGAAGTATTGAAAAACTGAAATTAGTATTCTATCTAATACAGATAATTTAACAGGAAAGAAGGTTCTCCTTTTTAAGCAATCCAACTTACATTATTGATATGGGAAATTATGATCAGAGATAAAAAGAGGCATCCATCTATGTGAAGTGCAGCAACAGGAAAAGAAGTCTACTAGCTGTCAAATATTCAGCAGATGAGTAAGGTATTTTAAAAGAATCTATTTTATAGGATAAATAAGGACTAATAATCATTCTTCAATTCATGGCTAATTATTTTCTTCACAAATCTGCTCTCTTCCTCTGCCTCATTCTTTTTGAGAATTCTGGTGTCCCTTATAATTCAAATGTTTTGCAAATTAGGTACTGCTTTCTATCGCAATTCTCCCTTATACATCTTTTAATCCAAATATTTTCTTTTAAAAGACTCTATAAAGCTGTGTGCATTTAAATCAAGGCTAATTTTTTTATGGGAAGTTATTGTGGCTGCATCTCTACCTTAGTGTCAAAGCTGACACACCTGGACACCATTCTCACCACCACAGTGAAAACGTTTCCAGAAGATCAGAGCAAGCAGTCTTTCCCTGTGATCAGGGAATCAGCACCTGGAGTGCTGTGTCCTGCTCTGGGCTCCCCAGTGGGGGACAGGTATGAGCTTACCTGAGCTGCCCCAGTGAGGAGCTGCAAAGATGATGAAGGGACTGGAGCTTCTCTTGTGTGCGGAGAGGTGGAGAGAGCTGGGACTCACTGGCTGGAGAAGAAAAGACACAGGAATTTTATCCATCTGTGGAAATACTTGATGGGAAGAAATAGAAAAGATGGAGCAAATTTAGTGCCTAATGACAGGAGAAAGGGCAATAGGCATATATTGAAATACAGGGAATTGCGTTTAAAAATAAGGAAAGTATCTTTTACTGCGAGGATGGTGAAGTACTGGAAGAGGCTATCCATAGAGGGTGTGAAATCTTCATCTTTGAAGCTATTCAAAACCTCTTGCAGCATCACAGAAACATCACAGAATATACTGAGTTGGGAAGGATCTATAGAGATCATCAAGTCCAACCCTTAAGTGAAGAGCTTGTGGGGATTGAATCCATGACTGGGGTGTAACCCAATTGCACAGAGCCCTCAACTCTACCTGATTCTCCTTGACTGGAGGAGCGGATCAGAGAGTAGGAGGGAACTGGGCGATGCCATCTACAAGCTACCATCTTGGTTTTTGTAATTATTTGTTTCAGTGAAAGCAATATTTAAAACTATCCCCTAAGAAGTAAACAAAAAGACCAGGAATAGAACAGAAACTATGGATACCTTGGTCCTAGATACAAGAGTTTGTAGAAGCTTTAGGTGATTTGCTTTAGCCATCTGAGCATTTGATGCAACAGTAATTAGAGTGCCCAGGCTTAATAGCAGTAGTGTCTTTGTACTGATGAATATATGAATTTTTATATTCCTGACCTTTCCATGTGTTTATCTAGTAGAAAAATCAGCACAAGTATTTACAGAGGCTCAAAAGTAACAAACCTAATGCCTATTTCTAAAATATGTTCGTTTGGATTTAGTGCACATGGATGATAAGGAAATCAGGACAGTCAGGTCAAAACCAAAGGACTCACTATTTACACCACAAGCATCATAAACTGATTGATGAGTATTTGGGAACTTTAGATGAGACAAACTGGAATCAAGTCCTTGAAAATATTAGTCAGAAAATTAAATTCACCTAAGCTTCTGCAAGAGGTAATGGGAGTCAGAACTCAAAAATGAGGTAGCTAAAGTATCAGATAAAGCCTTCAAGACTAATTATCATGTAGAACCTGAAGGTGTAGAGAATCTCATATTGTAGGCAAACATGAATATTGTCAGCAACTTTTCACTTTTGGATACTAAGAAGCACACATTATGGAAATGTGTTTTACTTTTGAGTGTTATGTGTGACATTTAAGATAAACATAGCTTTGAGTTAGGAGAGGTTGTTAATTGTGTATCATCATCCTTGAATTTACACAATTTATGTTTTATACATTAGAGGGCAAAACCAGATCATTTAATATAATTTGTTTTTCTCAACAAAATAATTGTGTTAATTTTCCCCTTATATTTTCCCTTAGAAATTCTGCATTGTGACTGTTAGAATTTCTCTTGCATCACACTTGTTCACACTAAAACATGGGCACCATACAACTATCTTTCTATCTCCTCTTATTTTTCCTGTCTTGCAGCTCTAAGTCTCCAATATCTCTTATCCTTCTTCACATATCCGCCACTCCCAACAACTGAACTGCTGTTGAAGGCAGTGTTCATTTCTATCCCATTTGGATTTTCCTAGAGAGAGAAAAAGAAGTTTGGGAGGAGAGTAATTTCTTTCTCCTTTCTCTTGTCCTCTGAGAAGAATTGCTACAAATCTTTTAATTGCTTTCATATTGAAATAAAAGTTAATAATTTCAACATCCCTGAAGCACAGAAAGGAGACTTTTCCAAAATACATAGTGACCCCTTTCACCTTTTGCCTGTCATCCTTTTGCTCTCAACTTTCAGTGCTCCACTTCCTGAAACTGGACCTAATGCAGCAAATGATAAAATAAAATGGGAGAAAGACGGAAATAAAATCTTTGGACTCCTTCTGTATGTCTTCTTCAACCAATTTCAGGAAAAAAAATTCAGTCAGCATATAGGATATTTTTACTACCCTAATGTAGGTATAATCCCTTGGATAAAATCAAATATGGCTCTATAGAATGAAGAATCTTTCAAAGACTTCTTGTACGACATGGGCAACCTTTCCTCTGACAGGTCTCAGAGACACTGGAAAATAACCAATGCCTAAATTATTATGTTCAAGCACATGAGCATATGCCAATTAGAAGCCAGTCCTGCTGAATAACAAAAAATGCTACATAAATATGGAGCCCTACCTTGAGTAGAGGTAAGAATAAAGAAAACTTTAACAAAAATAAAGGGAGCTTTTGTTAGAGAATTAATAATAAGGCAGGTGGTCCTTTGGTTTACAGGGGTCATTTGACATGTAATAGAATTGTCTAAACTGGGCTTCACTGCAAATATCAGAGAAATTGATACGTTTGTAGAAGAGAAGCCAGGAAAGTTTTACTTCTTTCCATGGAATTCTACCTTGTTAAATTCTGAGTATTCCTTTTTTTGTATTTTGTAGCACAGAGGGTTATTATAATATCAATTATTATTTCAATAGTAAGTCATATACACCAGGCATTTCTGTCATATCAACTGCAATTCAAACTGTCTTCCTTTAGGAATAAATTGTTGAAATAGAAAGACAAGTGAATTTACAAATTAAGATTATGTTCTTTCTCGTGTTAGAGTTTTAGGGAGTTTTTCTATAAGAAGCACAAACACCTTCTCCACTGTACTCCACTACTTCCATATGAGGGCTAGAACTTTGCTACCTTTCACTCCATTGCTACGATGATAATATCTTGGGTTCAAAAGAGCTTTAAAAGTCTACATTCTGTATTTAAGACAGTTTGACTGTCACTTCTGTCTTACTCTAATCTTGCTGAAACACATACTTAAAATAAACAAGTCCTTTCCATAACTAGGCAATACATGTTGCACTATCTTTCAAGCATTTGTCAATTTTTTTTCAGATTTTGTCTTTTCCAATAAGAAAATAAGATCTCTCTGACCTGAATTTTTATTACTCAAACTCTTTATTATTTTTCCCATGTATCTAAGTTGCATTTATTTCTCTCAGTTGCCAACACAAATAATAATAATTCATTAATAATTATTATTTATGTAATAAAAATTTTTGCTATTATTTATTAAAATTATTAATAATTATTATTAATTATTATTAATAATTTATTTATTTTAAGTAACCTTAATAATTCTAATTATCTTCTAAATTTGTCAATTGTTTTGACTCTTGAAGTAATTTCAGAGAAGAATTTCACATAAGCCAAACCTTTTGACATTCCCCACTCCTGACTATTTTACTCTCAGTTATGCTCCTGAGTGCACAAGTTTCAGAAATTGTACCATGCTTTCACTAGAACAGAGCAGCAGACTAGTAGAGGATTTAGCTGAAATTAGAAACAATGCCACTAAAGCAAAAGGAAATTTTAGGTTAAGGTTACCTAGCCAAATATATTTTAAGTATATTGTTTTAGCAGTCAGTGTAGGGCTTTTAGGAATAACAGTTAAAATTGAATAACTTTTAATTTCTACTAACAACATATTTTAGAGAATTCAGTTTCAGTCTGTCCCTTGGAAAAATTATACCAATATTGAAGGTGAAAAAATTTTCAGAAGAGAAAAATTTGACAGTGAAAAGTATATTCAGGAGAAAGATAAACTGAAATTATTAGAGCGATAAAAAATCATAATCACATCTAACAAAAAAAGCTGGTCTTCTACCCCTCATAACCTGCCTTCAAAGTTGATCAGTATGTGTTACTTAGGAGGGAACTGGATTAAAAATAATACGTATGTTTTTAATTTGAAAATTTTACTGTAATGTCTAAAAAGGAAGACCTTATTGTCTTATCTTAAAAATCAAGGACTGCTCTAAAGTCACTCTTCTTTCCTTAAGTCAAGAATTTTTAACAGAGGATGACACAAAGTCCCTTGATTTGAGTACAAGGGCTATTTTTTTCTTATTGTAGATAGTAGAACTCAGTTTCTCACAAGTTTCTCTTGAAAGATTCTTTTGATTTTCTTTTTTTCCTCTTAAATTTTATTTTCTGTAACTGTTGATAACTTTAAGATAACTCCAGTCAAACCTATTTGTACTGTGGGCAGAACCAGCACCTGCCACTTCCCATGAGTTCTCACTTCATTGTCCATTTTCCTCACATTTTGCTGCACTTTTTGCTGAAAACTTCTGGAAATACAAAAAAAATTATGGTCTCTCTGAGGTCAAAAACTTATAAAGCTAAACATTAGGTAAAAACAAAACCAGGCATATTGTTTGGGCTTACCACCTCTTGGGTTCTGATATTAAAAACAAAAAAGAAAAAAAAAGTATAAAAGCAAATCCTAAATATTGAACACGTCAATGCAGTAGCTTTTAAATTCTCTCAAAATGCTGTTGAGACTAAAGGCTTAGGAGAGTTAAAAGTAAATAATCATACATCTGCACATATTATGAAAACAAAAAAATAGTGAAAAAAACCTCTAAAAGTGTAGAAAGGTTATTTTATTACAGAAAGCACAATGACCATGTTGCAAAGCATGTGGCAGGGAATGGTGTTTCTCACATAAGTCTTTGGTATTTCCAGCACTATCAAGGAAATAATAGCAGTGCAAGTAAATCAATGATGTAATTCACTACAGTAATTTTTGTATCTATAGCAGATTTTTGCATGTCTAAGCTGAAAGGTAACAAAAGGACAGTACATGAAACACAAAAAAGTACAGAAAAATTATCAGACATATCATGAAAAAAATCCCCACAGAACTGAAAAAACCCAATGCTCATAGTGTATCTCAAGGAGAGCTGAAGTAAGGAGAGGGCTGGTGAACAGAGAGAAGAAAATCAGACAGCTCATTATTAAGTCAAAAGATTAATAAAAGCAGACTGTATTTTATCAAAGCTCCTCAGTTTATCAATCAGTTTAAATGAGACTCCATTACAATAAAGATAGTCAGCCTAAAAATTATGACCATTGATTGATGGATTGAAAGTGGATCAATTTTAAAGTTGAAAGAAAATCATAAAATGACTACTTCTCCTTATGTTATTAACCCCCTGAAGAACTGAGAAATCTACTGCAGTAAAATGAAAAAACACCAAAGAGATTGGGAACAGGATTTTTTTTTGAAGGGTCAAAATATGTATTCTTGTGGAAAATACAGTTTAATGATTTTTTTTCTTCCAGATTAACTCGCTCACTAGTATTTATCACAAATATCTATGAACCACAATGTCACAGGGTTGTACACTTCATTCCATACATATCAGTTGTGCACACACAAGCCATGCTCTGACAAATAAGCAAATCTGAGACAAACCTTCATTATTTCTGTTTCCTAAAATTTTTTTGCCTTTGGGGAAACAAAAATTTATAGTTAATTAAAATAATAATAATAATAATTATCATCATCATCATCATCATTATTACTGTAATAACCTGTATTCCTAAGCGAGGTTGACTGATAGTTAATGATATATCAATGTGATGGAGAAAAGAGATGCACCAAAACTGGAAATGAACATGACCTTACACAGAATTTTACATGTACCAATACATGCATATACATGTGTTTTGGACTGTCTGCATAGTGTCAGGATGTGAAACTGGGCCTCAAACTGGGCATTCCAAGTTGGGACTTTGGTCTTCCCTAAAAATGCTTGTTGTTCACAGACCATGTAATGGTCTTTTGGCAGCATCCACTCGTGCCCCTGCCTTCCACTGGCCTTCCATTATGCCTGCTCACACATCCTTCTCCCTCTTCAGCTGGTATTGAGGTCCCAGTTGATGTGTAGTTTAGATGCAGAGCCTGCAAAATGCTTCCAGTGACAGATTATGCTCAGAAGCCAGCTGTTCACATATTTTAATAGACAGCAGTAAATCTTTGAAAAACTCATGGGTAAAAATCAGAGACTGTGCTGATATTCTCATATCACGGTTCTCAGATCTGCCCACTGGCTAGCTGAGCTCTTTTGTGAGATGATGGAGTTTTAGGCAGGTCCAGATTTCTGGCAGGAGCATGCCAGCAGGCGCGGAATAAAGAGAGTGGACTCTTGCTTGGGTTACCAGGTTTTATTGATGTTCCAGCTGGACCTCTTGGCAAAAAGACGAGCCCCTTGCCTTGGGTTGCCCCTTTTTACCTGGATAGGTGGTCCTTCCGAAAGGGGAACCCAGAACCAATAGCTAGCAAGGGAGGGTGTGACCCAGAACAGGGGAATTTAACAGTACAAAGGAAAAAGATGTTACCCTCTCATCCAGACTGAATCCTAGGGCTTTTAGATCTGAATCTTCTAGATCTAACAAGTTGATTGACAGTATCTCTCAGGGAAGAGACCATCAGAGGGGAAGGGGAAGGGGTACTGGGAGCAAAGCATTTTTAAACAAATATAAAACAACAAAAACCATAAAAAACTTCAGAAAACTCAATCACACACCACTACATTTTCAGACATTGTTTTCAGCAAGATGATTATGGCTGTTCACAGGGCACCAGAAAACTGACCACATTTATACACTTTGCCACAAGAACAATGATACTGAGACCAATTGAATCATCTGATTAAATGAATATTTCCTTTAGGTAACTGCTGCTATGTATTCATGATATACAAAGTCTTTTTCACCCTAGAGTAATCTCCAAATTCAGCCTTATTAGAGTTTCTTGAATATATACAAATAGGTAGTTTAAAAATATAACCTATAATTTGTTTATAGATTTGTAAAAGCATAATTTCTCTGTTTATTACTTTTTCAAGCACAATAGCAGAAATCAAAAACAAACACAATAGATGAAGCATAATAGATGAATTCTGAATATTATGGTTAAATATATTTTTCAAAGAATTTAATTTTAATCCTAAGAAATGCGTCAGAAGATTTAACTTTAGTTCTTAAAAAAAAAAAAGCAAACAAATCTAGCTGTATTCAGACTGCTTTTATTTTCACTTTCAGAAAATGTTCTGGGTGATTTGGCTTCTGAGATTGAATAATACAACAGTAAAATAACTACATATATTTTAGAGTTTAGAGATAGAAATATTTCTTGTACATTTTGTTTTTCCTCAGGTACACATTTAAAATTGAAGTGTTGATTCAAGCCAATCACAAATAACTTTCAAAATGAGTTCCTTTTGTCAGAGAAGTCCCTGTGGATTGGGAAATTGTTCTGAGTAAGGTCAAGAACTTGCTGCTTGTATATCTCTAAGGATCTGACAAAATTTGGGTCTGACTAGGAAAATGAATGCCTTTAGAAACTAGAGTAAGATATGATTCTTAACACTTAACCTGTACTGTCAACTCTCTCAATTTTATTCTGAGGACTATAAAATTATCCTCAAGTTCTGACTGCAGAAGTATATTCATGCCAAATGTACTTTGTTTAATGCATAACCTTATATTCCTCGAGAATAAAAGCTAAAAATAATACTAGTTACATTTTTATTAATCTTCTGGTTGTTTAAATTTTAAGTACATATTTTCAAAGGCTCCTAACCTCTGAGGAACAACACACTGAATTCATTACATGATATTTCTGATCCTAAAGAGGCTAACATTTAAAATTACACTAGCTGATTCTCTTGTAAATCTAAATCACACATAGTGTGATTGCAAATATTAGTTCCCATTTAATAGTGAATATTAAGGTTCCTATCATATCTCCTTGGCTAACTGCATTTTTAAATGACCCTTTATCTATCAGGCAAAGAATAAGAAGGAAGTACAGTAACAGATTTACAGAAAGAAATGGGTTACATTTGATGACAATATTGGTTTCATGTATTGAAGGGTGCAGGAGCAGCCAGTCACACTTGCACATCACTTGCACAGGTGGCAACAGTTCAGTGCCACAAAATCTGACAGAAATATAGAACCAGGGGTACATTAAAAAAAATAGCAGAGCTTATAAAATTAGGTTTCCTATCAAGCCTCCTTTCTTGATCAAGTCCTTCTAACTTGAGAGAGAATAAAGCACTTGTAGATACACAGGGACTTCTTACACTACTACTGATATAGTAGAATTATGCTTATTTAGGACTCAGAGGCAAATCTCAATTGGTAATTAACTATAATTGCTAGCCTATTCTGTTAGTATTAAATTACCTCATTTTAAGTTCTGATCCATTATGTTTCTAATTTTCCCCCGAGTATTTTTTTGTGATAGTATTCATTTAGGAACCACAGATATGTTAAGAAAAAATGACAAAACAATGAAACATAGACAAGACACTGGATTGTATAAAATCTCATTGAGATGACAAGGTATTTTAAAACTCAGAAATCAAAAAAAAAAACAGCCTTCTATTGAATGTTTGGGAATATTTTCCTATGGACTTGGAAAAAAGTAGTGTGAAGAGAGCAGTTGCCCTTATATACCCCAATAATAAAACACATAGTACATGTCCTTATCATGTTTTTCACCTCCACAATCCATTCATGTTGCAGATGTTTCAACCCAGTGATAACCCATGACATAAATCATTAGAAATAGGATGTTTCCTATTGACATTCTTTGTTCTTACTCTTTTATCTAATGGATGTCTTGCAACATAACACTAAAAGGAGGTGTTTATATCCTTTTTCTTCATAGTATCTGTACACATTTAACATTCAGTTATACATTTTGTCAGTCTCCTGAAAGTAAACATCTTTTAACTGGTGGTGGAAGGGTGGCATTTCGTTTTTGCAACGTTACTTTTAGGCAGTATGTTTGAAAGCATCCTTTAAAAAATAAGCAAATACACCTACCTAAATAATATTCTATTGTAATTGAGGGGAAGCTGAGTACTAGTGAAAAACCATACTGACTTCCCACACGCAATGGACCACACTGCTCCAGAGTTCATCATAGAACTGACAAAAGATCAGAGAAAGAAGAACAGCAGATCCCAGAGGATTCTAATCAGCGGCACAGGGTCCATTTGGAGGCCTGTCCGTGGTTCAATAGTGGGCCCAGTCTTGTTTAACTCGCCCATCAATGACTTGGGTGAAGGGGCAGAGGCCTCCTCAGCAGTTTCACTGACAACACAAAGCTGGGAGGAGTGGTGATACCCCAGAGGGCTGAGCAGCCCTTCAGAAGGACCTCGACAGGCTGGAGAGATGGGCAGAGAGGAACCTTCTGAAATTCAGCAGAGGCAAATGCAGGGTCCCGCACCTGGGGAGGAACAAGCCCAGGCACCAGCACAGGCTGGGGGTGACCTGCTGGGAAGCAGCTCTGTGGAGAAGGACCTGGGGGTTCTGGTGGACAACAAGCTGTCTTGCCCATGGCATCCTAGGCCACATTCTGGGGAGCATTGCCAGCAGGTTGAGAGGGGTGATCCTGCCCCTCTACTCAGCCCTGGTGAGGCACATCTGGAGTGCTGTGTCCAGTCCTGTGCTCCTGAGAAGACTGACAAGGAGGTCCTGGAACAAGTCCAGTGGAAGGCACTGAAGACAAAAAAGACCAAAGAGAATAGAAGCTAAGTATTTATATTGGGGTAAAATATGTCCTGAAGATAAGATAAAAATAAGATAGAAGCCAGGCAGACATAATAAATAGCCAGCAGAGCATTTCAAGTTTCAGGAGAGGGAGAAAAAGCACTGCTACATAATAAGCCTAATTCTGATGATTTAGTGCTTCACATGTCTACATCACTCTTGGTTTCTTCATTGGTAATTATGTAGCAAACAACTGGGACATGGTGTTTATTATTATTTTCGTTCTATTTAAATCCATTCCAAAGGCAGCCCAAACAAATCAAAATTCTAACTAAAGTAAGAGATAAAACAGTACAAGGATTGATAGCTGGAAAAATATTACATGCCTTCTTCTATGAAACTGCTCTAAAAATAAATTGATTCTAACTAAGACCAGCGCCAATGAATGAGGCAAATTTTACATCAAACCATTATGTTCTGCTAATATAAATATGGTAGCTAGCAGGTTCTGGGACAAGTGAAAGAAGGAGAACCTGAAAAACCTGGCAGTTGATAGAAATAAGACAAATACTGTGACAAATCTGTCAAGTGTAGATACTGTTTCAATGAGCTAAAGTACAATTAAATTAGAAATTCAAATGAGACACTATTTAAGCAAAATCGCAAGGGGAGAGGGAAAAGAGAAAACTTGGTAGTATGCCAAATGCAGCTTTTAGTTTTAGGAGGAGCATCCATCAGATTCAGTAAGGACAGGGTCAAACATATGCAGTAGCTTCCACAATAACTAAGAAAATTTAATATAATAGTAAGTGTCAACATTAGAGTCAACTACATCATTAGCTCTGTGATATAATATAATGAATATGATAGTCTTACGGCAAGAGAGTAACACTACATTTAAGGTTGTACTGGAGTTTTCATTTTACCAGGTTAATGTATCATTACAGGTTGAAATTGTTTTAATATATATGTACAAACATCTATTACATTATAGTTCATACTCATATTCATACTGAAATTTTTTGAAACATCTCTGTAAAATGCTTTTGATTTGCATGTGCCATTGCACAAAATGACATGAATTAATACACTACAGCTAAAGAAGGAGGAAGAGGGAGGGAAGATCAGAGAATGAAGAAGCAGAGAAAATACATCTGAATAAATGGAAGTAAGAAAAGGGCTACCGTGTTGTCATAAGGCTGGAAACACTGCAAAGCAGCTCTGGGCAAACTGTGAAATTAAAATCACAAATTGTTGTGATAGTTATTATTTTTGTGGCAGAATAGAAAATCTGCTCAAGGCAAGCAGAAGGGCATGAGAGCTGCGGAGAAGACCTGACAGTAGTACTAAGACCAGGAGAAAAAAAAAAAAGGCCTAAATGGGCTGTAGGAGGAGTATTAAATTTCTCTTATTAAGGAGGTTATTCAAGCCTGCTTACTCATCTATTCCAGACAGGATGAAATACTCATCATAAAATAAAACATGAGCTCTTGGGTTGATTGAAGCAGAATATCTCCAGATACATCATGATGAGGCTTTCCTAGGCAAAAACTATCTAAAACATAACGCAAATTCCAGACAGCAGTCTCTTAAATCACAACATCACCATTATTTATAAGTAAATAGTTGGGCCAGGAATTCTTCCAGTTTTCTATATTTTGATTTGTAAGGTTTTTGGGAGGTAGATACATCAGGGACCTGCACAAGGGACACTTTTTAGTCCTCTTTCGCATACAACCCAACAAACACAAACACAAACAAAACACAAACCAACAAGAAACAAAATCCAAAACATATCCCCCCCACCCCCCCCAAAAAAAAAAAAAAAAAAAAAAAAAAAGTGAAACTAACTCTTATGGAAAATATTACAGCAAGCTGCTACATTTTTCTCCATTCCAGGACCTCCTAGTGTTTCCCATTAAGGGTTGCCTGCACATATGACTTTTTTTCTTTAAAGGCAACAAATACAGTCAGAATGCTTCTAGTGTTTCAGTTTCAACCTGTGAATGCTTTATTTATATAAGGCATTTTAGTTACACTTAATATCAGACTTAAACAATAGAAACAGTGCATACTCTTTCTGGCAAATCAAAGTCCAACATTTCTAATTACATAATCAGAAACAAGATTACAGAGAGAAATGAAAAAAAAAAATCTATCCTCAGATTATCTCTAAAATTTCTAAGTAACTTCTTGTGAGATGTTTGAAAAAGGAAACAGATATAAAATTTATAGAAGCCAATTAAGTGGGATCCGGGTGTCCTTACAGGCCAATCTGAAAGTTAGCCTTGCTGACAGTAATCAGCCATCCCAGTTCATGCCCTCTTCCCAGTCAGCACTTCAAGACAAAGTCCTTCTCATCTTTTCACCTTCTTAATTTCAAACTTGATTTCCAGTTCTTTCACCAGTGGACTGGTATTCTGTTAGTGGAAATTTGTCTGAAGATCTGTTCAACTCCTTCCCTTCACTGTAAACAAATGTAACACAGGAAAACCACAGCATTTCCCAGAGCTTTTCAGAATGGCCATCTTACTACGGCTTTTTTTAATTGGGTTGTCTCTACTATTTTAAACAGCTTTCTTGCTTGTCAAAATGTTTTCAATTCTGTCATAATATTTTTGTATCTGTTATGTCACAAAGAATATCAGCTGTATGTACAGCTTTATCAAAACTGCAGACTTTGATTTGGAAAGATGCCCTGAATATTTAATCTATAGCTTATGTTTTTATATTTGGATGCCATTTCAGTGGAGAGCATCCCCCACGCAGCTCCCAGTCCAGATGTGCAAACACAAACACGCATATATATATATGGAATTTTATGGCCCTACAGCATCACGCTGTGGAATAAAATCATTGTTTTTGCAGATACCCAAGGAAAAGCTTTGTGCCAAAAAAATCAAATGTCCTCTTTCTCAAATATGGCAGAACAGTGAAGAATAAAAAAAAAAAAAAAAAAGAGAGAGCAAGAGAGAAAGAAATTTGTGCTTGGAAGTTGTGAATCTTCTGTTATACAAAAACATCAGAAGAGTAAAAAAATATGGCTGTTTTCCTTCCCATATGTAGGGAGCTATCCAGTCTGAGATGTTCACATAAATTAATGGGAATCTCCATATCTGTGTGTACATACAAATAGGCATGCAAATATATAATAAACATAAGTTAGAAAACAGGAATTTAGACAAAATATAAAATCGCTTTCTGTAGTTTAGAGTTCTATCAAATTTTATTCCTCACAGTAAATTTCAAGAATTCACAGAGGCAAAGCATGCTTTGCAATTTTGTTAAAACTTCTAGCTGTTATCTGTACTAGGAAATATAATATCTCTTACAGTATAAGAGAACATCATTATCTTACCTGCCTGAATGCTGGGGGAAAAGTATTGGCAACACAGATATCTTGACTCATGTGAACAACAGTTGTCCAGTGAAGAATTTGTGGACTGCTTTTTCGCTTGAGTGATAGGAATTTCAGGGGCATTGTTTGGCATAAAACAACTTCATGTCACTTTTTCCAATCACTCCTTTATTGCAGGAAGAAACTAAATTGGGTAGCATGTGTACCCCAGATGAATGTACCATGAAAAAAAATCATATTATCAAACCTACATGCAGAATGAGAAAATAAATTTTAAATTATATTCAGGGCCAAAAAGGGAAGTATGACCTCAGAAGACAATTGGCAAAAAGGAGAATAATCTAAATAAATTATTTTATCCACTTTAAAGGAAGTTCTTTTTCCACTTTAAAGGAAGTTCTTTTTCCACTTTAAAGGAAGTTCTTTTTTCTTACTGATGTAATATCAGTCATTGCATCCAAACAGTTATCACTGCAGTAATTCATTTTCTAAAAAACCATCAATTGTCTCAGTGTAATGACATTTCCCAGTGATTGTTCTTTCTGCTTGTTGAAAAGAACAAGATATAGAACTATTGATTGGCACTCTTCTGTGTAATGTAAAAAAAAAAAACCAAACCAGCAAACAAAGAACATTTTATCAATTCTTCTCTAGACTGATACCCATCTTAGAAAGTTGATTCATATGCCATGCTGACAAAATCCTATCATTCAGTAATATGGTAACAACATGTGATAAAACAATTTCTGCATAGATCTCCAGGTGCTTCACAGAACACCATGAACTGGAGACACACTGAAGAGAACTACATAAGGTCATGAGGTCATAGTGAAAAATTTAGAAAGAAAAGTTGGGTGTCCTGTACTCAAAATGCGATATCAGGCTATATGTTTCCTTCCAGTCCTCTTTACAAGTAACTGTAAACCAGTTCTGTTCCCACCATTCAGTCAAAGTGTAAGAGATGAAAAAGGTTTCCATGTAATGAGAGACGTCCATCTCTTCTATACAGCAGTATTATAACCTGACATAAGCTAGGGAGTAACAATTTTGCATCAATTTTCTTATTTTAGTCACTTCAGTACACATTCTTTGGAGCAATGTAGTGCAAACAAGAGAGACATAATGAAAGAATTAAGTTAGCAACACAGAGGATCTTAAAATGTGTCATCAACTATAAAGCCATACCTGAAAAAAAGTAGTTATTATGACATTTACTTTTTCCACAACATGTAATATGACAAGTGAAAGTCCAGGTTTCTGGAGTCTGTACCCTACCTCTTACACATCCAAGTAGGAAGGAACAGAGCAGTAAAATTTAAGGTACAGGTAAAATGGTTATCAGCCCATCCAGCTTCTTATTCCCCGGAAATATTTATATGAAAAAAAAACAACCAGCCTTGTAGGAATTACCTATTGAAAATTCAGGAGCAAATTTACTGTCTTGAAGAAGTCTCCCAAATCCCTCTGCCAGGACAGAGAGACAGACCTAGGGATGCCTCAGCACTGATCCCATTTGGGCAAAAGTGCTAAATCAAAGATGTTTTATTGAATTTAACTTTATTTAAAACTATCAATATTCAATTACAAGTTTTTCAGAGAAGATATCATATTTTCAATTAGTAAACATTCTGTATCTGATATGCATATGCAAAAAGATTCTGCAGTTTAGTTCAGTGGCAAAAAGATTATATTCTGATGCCTTTTTGTTGACAGAATGATGAGTAAAATAATATTCTATTGACAAAAGTGTTATGGAACTTAGTTGTAGAATACTTTGTGAAATGAATATATAAATAGAGTGTTCACAAATGAAGAGTAGTGGAAGTTATTGCAAGCTTCTTTTGAAAGTAAGATACTTTAACTAATTGATGACTTTTATTAAGCTCATGGAACTCCACTGAGTCAGAATATATTTTTGGTAAGAAAATTTAGTAACAGTCTTTGTAGTGGTTAAGGAGACAGTAAATTTAAGCTGGGCCATGAAAATACAATTTTAGGATTTGGCGATGTAATTTCAAAGTATAATCAGGCATCTATTTCTAAGTTCACATATGTATGGGAAGGAGGGTAGAAATAGGAAAAATCAGTTATTTCCATCTTAAACCAAAGGAAAAGGTGAGGTTTTGGCTCTAGCTCCTTATCTACCTGATGTGTGCCATTGTAACACACATCAGGTAGATAAGTAACTGCACTCAGGCGTCTGAAACTTCTCCATCTTTAAATTTTAAGGTTATTCAGTAACACTGGGAATGGACATATTGGCACCCTATTTTAAAGTCCACTTAGTGCCCTGTGGTAGAATTAACTCTCTATTAAGCTAAATACATTTCCACAACTTCATTCAGTGCTGATGCAAGTCTGTTCCACTTTGCTCACTTGGCAAGTTTTGCACACTAAATTCAAGGTACAGAAGAAAATTTAAAATTACAAATATTTCTTTGAAATGCAGCCTCAGACCTGTAGCATCCCCTCAGTCTTCTGAAATAATAGGTATTTTGCCTGATTGAAAAGCGCCAAATAAAAGCATTGCAAAACAAATTGAATAACCTCTCTAGGTTTGTTCTGCATGTGTGTTTGTAGACACAGGTATGGATGAGGTTCTAACTAAAGAGAATAAAAGGAAACTGGGTGAAGGAAGGAAAATGAAACATTAAAAGCCTATATAAACAGGAAATGTTTGCAGCTTCTGGTAGTAAATCTGCAGCCAGGTAACCTTTTTGGTCATAAGCTTCTGTATTCATTGTGACTACTTGAGACACTGTGACACATCTATTGACAAAAAAGCAATTTGGGTATGACTTCAGTGATCCACTCCTAGAAACTTACCAGACTAACTCTGTGAGCAGTTGTCTTAGTTTGAAAAGACAGGAGTCTGTAAAGGAAGGCAAAAGCCTCCTGTGAAGTGGGAAAGGTAAACCCCCTCCCTCCCTCCGAATTACCACAATTTCAAAATAAAAAAAACAGCTCTCAGGCAAAGGTATGGGAATGGGAATAACAGTTATTTACTAGAAAAAACTAAAATAGAAAAAAAAGAACAACAAATGTAATTAGTACAAACAAAACTACTGATACAGTCAGAAAACCTGACACCCTGAGGAGTCAGGGTGTTGGTAAAAGTCCAGTTGGATGGTGGCTGTGCCTCCTGCAGTGGCAGATGAAATGCTGCTGAAGCAGAGATCCTGCAGAAGGGTATAGTTCTCTGTGAAGGTCTGGTGATAGAGTAGATGGGCCTGGTCCTCCTCTGGGAATCCAGCAGGGAAGAAGCTGCTTCTCTGGGAATCCAGCGAAGATGGCTGCTCCTCTGGGAATCCAGTGAAGAAAAACTGGCCGATGGCTTAGACCAAGCTTATTTTATGCAGGTAGGAATGCTTGGTTCCTCCTTCTGGGTGGAGCATCTCACAATGGGATGATGTACCTTATCAGTCATGCAGTGAGTCACTTAATGGCCCATTAGCAGGAGACATCTCCTCGGAGGGAGACATTGTTCTTGGAAGAGATAAGATAACTGCCCCCCACCTCCAACAGATGGCAAATAGAATACATTCTTATCTCACAAATCTAGGACATTATCCACCCCTTATTCTATTTCCATCTGCATCACAATGAAATCTTACACCCATTTTTCACTTAAGACTAGGTTTCTTTGTGATACACAACGGGTTTCTCCATCTTTCTGCATTACCCACCAAGTATAACCAGGTCCTTGAGCAAAAACAATCCCACGGATGGGTTTGTCTTTGCCTGAGGTGGGATTAATCCAAACAGTTTTTCCTAAAATACCTTTCATATGTACCACAGGGACTTTATCTCCATCTACTGTGTGCACGGGTTCAGACTGGGCAGGACCAGCTCGATTGATGGACTTTCGGGTGTTGACCATCCAGGTTGCTTTTGCCAGGTTCATTTCCCAGTTTCTAAAAGTTCCACCACCAAGTGCCTTCAGGGTGGTCTTAAGGAGTTCGTTGCACCGTTCAACTTTGCCGGCAGCTGGAGCATGATAGGGAATATGATATATCCATTCGATACCATGTTCTCTGGCCCAGGTGTTGATAAGGCCGTTCTTGAAATGGGTTTCGTTGTCCGACTCTATTCTCTCAGGGGTGCCGTGTCTCCACAGGACTTGCTTTTCCAGGCCTAAGATGGTGTTCCGGGCGGTGGCATGAGGCACAGGGTAGGTCTCTAGCCATCCAGTGGTGGCTTCCACCATGGTCAGCACGTAGCGCTTGCCTTGGCGTGTCTGGGGCAGTGTGATGTAGTCTATTTGCCAGGCCTCCCCATACTTGTACTTGGACCACCGTCCACCATACCATAGGGGCTTCACCCGCTTGGCTTGTTTGATGGCAGCACACGTCTCACAGTCATGGATAACCTGAGAAATGCTGTCCATGGTTAGGTCCACCCCTCGGTCTCGTGCCCACTTGTAGGTGGCATCTCTGCCCTGATGACTTGACGCATCATGGGCCCATCGAGCCAGGAACAACTTCCCTTTATGGTGCCAATCTAGGTCTATCTTTGACACCTCTATTCTTGCTGCCTGATCTACTTGCTCGTTGTTTCGGTGCTCCTCATTAGCCTGACTTTTGGGGACATGGGCATCTACATGACGGACTTTCACTGTTAGTTTCTCCACCCGAGAGGCAATGTCTTTCCATATATCAGCAGCCCAGATGGGTTTTCCTTTGCGCTGCCAGTTGGCCTTTCTCCACCTTCCCAGCCACCCCCACAGAGCATTGGCTACCATCCACAAATCGGTGTAAAGGTAGAGCCTTGGCCACTTCTTCCTTTCAGCAATGTCTAGGGCCAGCTGAACAGCTTTGAGCTCAGCGAGTTGGCTCGATTCACTTTCTCCTTCGGTAGCCTGTGCAACCTGTCGTGTGGGGCTCCATACGGCTGCTTTCCACTTTCAGTTTATCTCTACAATGCGACAAGAACCGTCAGTGAAAAGAGCGTAGCATGTTTCCTCTGCTGGTAGTTGGTTATAGGGTGGCGCTTCTTCAGCCCTTGTCACTTGTTCTTGTTCCTCATCATCAGTGAGACCGAAGTTTTTACCTTCTGGCCAGTTCGTAATTATCTCTAAAATCCCAGGGCAATTCGGATTTCCAATATGGGAACGCTGGGTGATAAGGGCAATCCATTTGCTCCATGTAGCATCAGTGGCATGGTGGGTAGTGGGAACTTTTCCTTTGAACATCCAGCCTAGCACCGGGAGTCGGGGTGCCAGGAGGAGTTGTGCTTCCGTGCCAATTACCTCCGAGGCGGCTTGAACTCCTTCATAGGCAGCCAAGATTTCTTTCTCTGTTGGGGTGTAGTTGGCTTTGGACCCTCTGTAACTTCGGCTCTAGAATTCCAAGGGTCGGCCTCGAGTCTCACCAGGCACCTTCTGCCAAAGGCTCCAGGACAAGCCATTGTTTTCGGCTGCAGAGTAGAGCACGTTCTTCACCTCTGGTCCCGTCCTGACTGGGCCAAGGGCTACCGCATGAGCAATCTCTTGCTTGATCTGGGTGAAGGCTTGCTGCTGTTCAGGGCCCCAGTGGAAATCGTTCTTCTTGCGGGTAACCAGGTAGAGAGGGCTCACAATCTGGCTATATTCGGGAATGTGCATTCTCCAAAATCTTATGGCACCCAGGAAAGCTTGTGTTTCCTTTTTGCTGGTCGGTGGAGACATCGCTGTGATCTTGTTGATGACCTCAGTGGGAATTTGGCGGCGTCCATCTTGCCATTTCACTCCAAGGAACTGGATCTCTCGGGCAGGTCCTTTGACTTTGCTCTTCTTAATGGCGAAACCGGCTTTCAGGAGAATCTGGATGATTTTTTCTCCTTTCTCAAACACCTCTGCCACTGTGCTCCCCCACACAATGATGTCATCGATGTATTGCAGGTGTTTTGGAGCTTCACCCTTTTCCAGTGCAGTCTGGATCAGTTCATGGCAGATGGTGGGGCTGTGTTTCCACCCCTGGGGCAGTCGGTTCCAGGTGTACTGCACACCTCTCCACGTGAAAGCAAACTGAGGCCTGCATTCTGCTGCCAGAGGAATGGAGAAAAACGCGTTAGCAATGTCAATAGTGGCATACCACTTTGCTGCTTTGGACTCCAGCTCGTACTGGAGTTCCAGCATGTCCGGCACGGCAGCGCTCAGCGGTGGAGTCACTTCATTCAAGCCACGGTAGTCCACAGTCAATCTCCATTCTCTGTCGGATTTGCGCACAGGCCAGATGGGGCTGTTGAAGGGTGAGTGAGTTTTGCTGACCACCCCTTGGCTTTCTAGCTCACGAATCATCCGGTGGATGGGGATCACAGCATCTCGATTTGTCCGATATTGCCGGCGGTGCACTGTCGAGGTCGCAATTGGCACACGTTGCTCTTCCACCCTCAGGAGTCCTACTGCAGACGGGTTCTCTGATAATCCAGGCAAGGTGTTCAACTGCTTAATGTTCTCTGCCTCTACAGCAGCTATTCCAAAAGCCCACCTGAGTCCCTTTGGGTCTTTGTAATAGCCGTTTCGGAGAAAGTCTATGCCTAGAATACATGGAGCGTCTGGGCCGGTCACAATAGAATGTTTCTTCCACTCCTTCCCGGTCAGGCTCACCTCGGCCTCCACCAGGGTCAGTTGCTGAGATCTCCCTGTCACACCAGCAATGGAAACAGCCTCTGCCCCCACCTGTCCTGATGGTATTAAAGTACACTGCGCACCAGTATCAACTAAAGCATCATATTTTTGTGGCTCTGATGTGCCAGGCCATCGGATCTACACTGTCCAGAAGATCCGGTTTTTCCGTGCCTCTCCCTGGCTAGAGACAGGGCACCTCTAACACTGGTTATTATTCCCTTCCTGGGCATACATACTAGAGGTTCCTTCAAGGGGATCTGACACATCATACCCGGCAGCTCGGTCATGGGAGGTCGAGGCTACCTTCACCTTGGTGGAAGTTCCTCGGTTAGAGTTTCCCTCTTTGAGCTGACGCACCCGTGCTGCCAGGACAGAAGTGGGTTTCCCATCCCACCTACCCATGTCTTCCCCATGGTCACGCAGGAAGAACCACAAATTGGCCCTTGGGGTGTACCCTCTGTCTCTAGCTGGGGAATGTTGGGCACTGAATTTGGGCCCTGTAACTCGCACAGGGGCTGCATTAACTTTGTTCATCTCCTCCCTCATCTCCCTCATCTCTTCTTTGAACTCCTTAATCACAGCTGAGATATGAGCCTGCATTGGGCTATTGATCATGCTCTCATAATTCCTTAGCTTGTTGGCAACAGAACCTACGGTCTCTCGGTTAGTATCTGCATCAATTGTTGCAATAAAAGTGGTGTATTGAGATGGCCCAAGGTTTGCTAGGCTCCACAGCATTTGCCCTGTGCACCTGACTTTGTCGGGGTCATTGTCATGCTGTCCATCCCTCCCGAAGAGTACCTCCAATATTGCTACTTCCCTCAGCTGTTGGATCCCTTCCTCAAGGGTCTTCCAGCGCATCCTATGGTGGTGCTCCTGCATTCTTTCCTTGTGGACAAACCTCTCTCTGACACTCATTAAAAGCCGCTCCCAGAGAGAAAGAGACCCTGGCTCCCTTACAAAAATCTGATTCATACCTGAGTCTTGGGTCAAGGGTTCCAAGTTCCTTGCCTCACCACCATCCAGCTGCACGCCTGTACCCATAAGATCCTAGACCCGGAGTAACCAGGTAGTATAAGCCTCACGTCCCCGTCGCACAATGTCTTTGTGCAGGTTACGGAGACTTTCGTACCTCAGGGACTCGGTGATGATTGCAACCTCTGGCTCCCCTGTGGGTTGTGAGGTTCCTCCATTCCTATCCTTATCTGGGTGCTCAGCTTTCATCTTAGACCTCTTTGTTTCTACCGGGGCAACTGCTGCTGGCTGTGACTGCCTTTGTGGTTCGGCTGGACCCTGGACAGTTGTAACACTTGTGGGTTCCACTGCTGTACTATTTGGCTGTCCCTCTTGAAGGCAAAATGAGGGTTTCTCAATAGCTGGGGAAATGCACTCCTTCAGCATCTGACTCATCTCACGTATCTCCTTAACCAGAACCCCCACCAAATCTGGGTGGTTCATTTCTGAGACAGACTGTGGGGCAGGGTCAGGCTCTGGAACAGCAGCATCTCTAGTCTCTGGGGCAGGTGTCAGGGTAGTTCTTCATGTTAATCTTCCCTTATCTCTGAGTGCTAAATATAACAGGCATATCAACAACACCACCCATTGTATGACATCATTAGCATTCAGAGTGGATCTTAACCCTTCAAAAACTGGTGGAGCAGACCCAAAAAGATGGTTAAAAGGTTGGGAGAAAATCTCCCCTGGTGTCATTTCTTCACAATAGGTACCATTATTAAGGTAACCCCAAAAACACACAGTTAGTGTATGATAGCTCTGAATCCATGTACCTGCCTTCCAGAGGAAGTTAAAGATCCATGAATTCCTCACCTTATTAACCCATAAGCCAAACTGGATAACAGCCACAGTAGCCTTAGTTATAGGACCCATATCTAGATAAGGGCCTGCAAATGGGAGAAATACAGCCACGATCACGTGCCACCCAAACCAAGGTAAGCTAGACCACATGGTGACACTCAAAGATGTTTCTATATCAGTACACACAATTAGATTACTTAAGAACTATTATTCCCTTTTTCCTTTCAATGCCCTCGAGCCCCACGTTGGGCGCCAAGATCTGTCTTCGTTTGAAAAGACAGGAGTCTGTAAAGGAAGGCAAAAGCCTCCTGTGAAGTGGGAAAGGTAAACCCCCTCCCTCCCTCCGAATTACCACAATTTCAAAATAAAAAAAACAGCTCTCAGGCAAAGGTATGGGAATGGGAATAATAGTTATTTACTAGAAAAAACTAAAATAGAAAAAAAAGAACAACAAATGTAATTAGTACAAACAAAACTACTGATACAGTCAGAAAACCTGACACCCTGAGGAGTCAGGGTGTTGGTAAAAGTCCAGTTGGATGGTGGCTGTGCCTCCTGCAGTGGCAGATGAAATGCTGCTGAAGCAGAGATCCTGCAGAAGGGTATAGTTCTCTGTGAAGGTCTGGTGATAGAGTAGATGGGCCTGGTCCTCCTCTGGGAATCCAGCAGGGAAGAAGCTGCTTCTCTGGGAATCCAGCGAAGATGGCTGCTCCTCTGGGAATCCAGTGAAGAAAAACTGGGCCGATGGCTTAGACCAAGCTTATTTTATGCAGGTAGGAATGCTTGGTTCCTCCTTCTGGGTGGAGCATCTCACAATGGGATGATGTACCTTATCAGTCATGCAGTGAGTCACTTAATGGCCCATTAGCAGGAGACATCTCCCCGGAGGGAGACATTGTTCTTGGAAGAGATAAGATAACTGCCCCCCACCTCCAACAGATGGCAAATAGAATACATTCTTATCTCACAAATCTAGGACAGCAGTCAAGGCAGTTTGATAGCTACATGTTATACCCAAGAGAGGAGGAATATACTCACATACTTTATTATATGTGATTGAAGCTGAATATATAGAAACACAGAGTCATTTTAAAAAGAGGAAATTTATGTAATCTAGCCTTGTCTGCTGTTAAAACCAACACAGTGTTCTATCTTGGCATATTTTTGGGGATTTGTTACTACATCATTCCATAATATTCTTTGGAAATCATAGTATATGCATATGTTTGGCCAATGCCTTATCATGTATGAAACTTTGAATTTGTAGCATCCATGAATAAAAAAGACCCAGGAAACTATTTACATTAGATTTGGTATTTAGATATAGTATTTGCAAAAACAAACATGCTTTGCACATTTTCAGCAAATTACAAAAAGAGAAATATGTACATGTATGCGTACACACACAGTTTTACATTCATTCAGCATTATGTTGTTGAGCTAGATTTCAAAAGAATAAAAAATTAAACTATTAACATGTACCAAGTAATACTGAATTCTGATATTTTTCAATGTTTTCCTTTCCCAATGCAAAAATATATATACATAATATATAGTTAGTTCAAATTGTCATAGAAAAGAGTTACTCAACCTGCATGAGTTAACTGAAAGCTTTGCACCTTCTCCCTCTTCCAGACATATTGTACATATTCTCTAAATTATTTCCTAGTCTCATCTGACTGTTATGAGGTATTATTTTCTGTCCTCAGTGAAAATCTCCAGTGAAGCCCAAAGGGGCAAAGGGGTGCACACTGTTTAGGAGGGACAGACCAGGAAGGCACAGTGGTGGAGTGGTGCTCTGTGTCACACATCACTTGGTAAGTGTTGAGCTGTGTTGTAGAGTGGATTACGAGCGAGTCAAGAATTTATGGAGCAGGATAAAAGGGCAGACTAGTTAAGTGTGACATTGTTGTGAGTTATCCTACAGACTGCAGGAGGAGGAAGTGGATTAAATACTGTAGAAGCTGCTTGAAGTAGTCTCAAAGTCACAGACAATAATTCTTTTAGAGGACTTTATCTACCCAGACTTCTGAAAAGGCAACCCAGCAAAGCACAAAGCAATTAGGAGGTTCCTGGAAATCCTGGATCACAACTTCCTGCTGCAGGTAGTGGAGGATCCCACAAAGAGTGATGTGCTGCTTGACCTCATATAGAACAATGGGGAAGATCTCATTGGAGATATGAATGTTCATAGCAGCTTGGCTGTAGCTACTATGACATTGTAGAGTTCAGTTTTAAGTGATGACAAAGCAGGACAGAAATTAAGATCATAACAGATATCTTCTTCAAAGAGTCCCATGGAAATCTATGGATTTCCCATGGAAATAGGCCCTACAGAGAAAGGTAGTCCAAGAAAGCTGGCTTATATACATGGATCACTTCCTTCAGGCACAAAAGTAATGCATCCTGATGAGCAATATATCAGGAAAAGCAGGAAACAGAACTGCATGGATGAATAAGGAGCAGTCAGACATAAGAATGAAAGAGATGGGAAATGGAAACCGAGTCAGGCCACTTTGCATGACTCTAAAGAGGTTGTCAGATTAAACAGAAAGAATTCCAGGCCATTCAGAATTAAGTCTGGATACACGTCTAGAACAACAAGATGAGCTTCTTAAGCACACCAATTACAAAAGTAAAATGAAGGATAATGTGGGCCCTTTACCAAATCGAGAGGGGACTGTGGTAGCTGAAGATGCAGAGAAGGCAGAGTTACACCTTTGCACAGGCCTTCACTGATAAGACTTTCCTTCAATTAGGTTCCAAAAATAAAGATAACACAGATATATAAAACAGTTCTGATAAAACAGTACTATTTTTGTGATAACTTCAGATACCCTAAAGTTGACTGAATGATCTCTCAAACAAGTTTTACTTGGTGTTATGAAAACACATCATGGATACTGTTAAGGTTATGCTTAGTCTCAATTTTTTTTTTTTTTTTTTCAAGAAATAAATGCAGTGTGTAAATTACAAATGCACATGCAGTTTCTAAAAACCGTTGGGATTTTTTTTCTGTCATAACAAGTACAGTTTAGATAACTTGACAAATGTCAATAAATAAGTGATCACTGTTTGTAACTGGATAAACAGAGAGAAAAAATAAATGAAAAAACAAGAGTCAGTGCTTCAAAGAAGCTGCATAAAAGCTTAGAATGAGGGAATGAATGAAAAGGATTGAGAATGCTGTGATTAAAATGAATGAAAAACAAAACACTGGGTGAAATGATAAATAATAAATGATTTTTCAAGCATAAAAAATAAAGCAGTTGGCAAAGGAGGCTATGGATTCCTTGTGGGAAGGTGAAAAAATAAAACATCAGAAAATGTAAATATTGTTGGAAAGTTTAATGCTAGAATGAGAGAAAGATTTTCAAGGTGAAATGAAGAACAACTAAAAATGGAGCTAAAAAGTAAACCAGGAAAAAAATAAACATGGAAGCAAAAAAGGCACTGCATTGTATTGTATTGTATTATATACTATATAAAATGCAGAATACAGTAGAGTAGAATAGAATAGAATAGAATAGAATAGAATAGAATATTTGGTAAAACTTAAAATACAACCTGTCTGAGTAATCATGAGACAAATCATCCCAAAAATTCAAAGCAAAGACCAGGTGGGAGAAAGATCGCCCCAAATGCCTCAAGACAAGAATTACTGATCTTGTGTTTATTTACTCCTATAAAAGGTAATGTCCTACTCCATCGGTATGAACGAATCAGCAGTGATTTAAATTAATGTATGTAATCATATTAAAGATGGTTCAAAGGACATAAAGCAAGAAATCAGATTAAATTTGATTGGTTTGAACTGAAACTACTATGACCTTCTGCTATTCTATTCAGATTTATTTAGTGTCTGAATTCCTTCCTGGTATTTTAAGAATTCGTGTTTAAGAATCTTCATTCTCTCTCTGATTTCTTGCATTCCTTAATGTCTCACTTTCATATTTAAAAATTAAAATAAAAAATAATAAAAATCATGACAAAATGCTCTCTATTTTTTCTAACCTTACACAAAGCCTACTGCATGATGAAGATTTCTGTCTTGATCAGACAAGAAATACCAACCAAGCATTATTTCAGACAGCTGATCTATGATTAGCTGAAGTAGTCTTAAATTTTTTTTCCTACCATTTGGACTATAGATTCTCTCCCTTAGATGTATGCAGACCTTCACATAGTTCCTTCACCTGAGACACTTTAATTAACTCTTCTGATATCACTATTAAAACTTGCATAATTACTGAGACCTTCTATTTTGGAGTCCTTAGTTTTGACCCTCATAAGAACCTCAGGGAAAAGTACTCTCAGAAATAAGGTTTGTTCTATCACTAGAAGCTTCAGTAGGGATGCACCCAATTGTGTCTTTTGCAGTTTTTATTAAGGATTAAACCTACCTCTTACTTTGGAAAGAGGGTACGAAGTTATCTCAAGGCCACTCTATTACTGATTTTACTTCCACCTACACCTAGGATTGTTGTAGTTAAAAAAAAACAAAACCACAGTCATGGTAAACCACAATAGGAACAACTATTTTGCATTTTGGCCACAAAGCTGAACCACTGTTTTGAAGACAGATTACCTAATTCCTTATTAATTAACATATTCTTCTAAGTAATAAACAAGGGCGGTGCCCAGAAGAAATTAATGTTGCATTATCTATTATATCATTTATCGTGATAGAAGAGACATCAATTCTGCAATTCTTACAGGAATATATTGAGTTGTCTCGAGAGGCGTATTCTTCCTTTCACTAACAGGAGAGTAATCACAGGAAGTATTCACTTTATGGGGATGTCATAGCTTTTTAGCACTAGCATATAATACATGAAAAGATACATGTTTTATAACAGTGCATGTTTACATTTTGACTTCAAGCATAGAAAACTTCCACAAACCTGTAAATGCCCTTCTTACACTCACTGTTAACAATTATAGTCCCATGTAAAATGTAAGCAGATATTTAGCTATTTTCTCTTAAAATTGAATCTGGATGGAAAGACTGCATTATTACTGTCCATTGTATGGACTACCAGGAGTCTTTATCATTTTATAGTATTGCCTTTCAACTGCAAAACTTTAAGACAAGTACCTCACCTCATGGAATGATAGGGAAGATTGAGATCTATCTGTCTATCTATCTATCTATCTATCTACTTAGAGTTACAATACTTGAGCTAAACATCCTCACCTCATTTTAAAAGTAAGCTGACATTTTCAGAAAACTCTAAGCAAGTTTGAAGGAAATTTTTCCTTAGACATTTCATTTCCAAGATTCATTTATAAATTCTACCCAACTTCCAAAGAAGTGGAAAAGATTGAAGATTATAATGAAAGGAGAGAGGGAAAGAAATATCTTTGGTATTCAAGAGTCTCATGCAATCTCTTGACACAATCAGTTAATTAATAAAATTAATCAATTAGTTTGATTAGGAAGTACTACAGTACTCTGTATGTGTCCACTACATTAGAGAGGTTCCTTTATAAAAGCTAGGAAAACCTTACATGAGCAGTATCCCAGTACATTATCTCATCCCCAAAATTATATAATGATAGATCTGTTCAATCAGAGAGCAGCCAAAAGATTAATTTCTTTCAGAAGGAAGTAGGGCTTCTCAAAAGTGGAGCTGATTTCACAGCAATCTAGGAATTCTTTTTAAAAACCTAATTTCTATGATTTATTCAGTAAGCTGGGGAATAAATAGCAGGGGTTGAAGAGTTTTAAAGTACTAGTACAACACATTGTTTCAAAATTATGGTCTCTTAGAGGAACTGACTCAGATAACTTCATATTGTGGGAAAACCACATTTTAATTAATTACCTCAGTGCTGAAGATATGTGCTGCAGTAGCACAGCTTTTTCTTTTTTAGACTATAATGTATGAAATGAATTTCAATTTAGAATTAAAAGGTTTATTTTTCTTAAAAATATATCTTTTTATTTTCAGATTATTTTATTAATATAATTAAAATTAGACAGTTGTGTCACATCATACATTCACTTTTTCAATTGAATTTTAACCCAAATCAGGCCAGGATTTTAAATATTCACATTAATTCAGGTCCAATCATTGTTTGAGTGACAAAGAAATTTTACAGTACCCCATAGTGCCACTGTACCTAAAGTGGGGTAATAATTTAGTTCCTACTTTTTGGAAGGCTTTAACTCCCCTAGAAGTTTGTTTGTTGGGTTGTTTTGTTTGGTTTTTTTTTTTGGTACCTTGTGATTGGGAATGCCCAATGTAAATGTCTTTCACTCAGTGTTTAGTCCGTATATATTTTATGTATCTTTACCCATATTTTAATCTGGGATGATGAGTTCAAAACTCAGGTGTTTGAAAGGCAAGAGGTTGAACATGTCTGTTGCAGAGACAATTAACAGTGTGACAAACACAGAGCCTCCATGGCTTATGGGCTCAAAAGGCTTCCTACTCCACATATGCTCTTCTAGAGTTCTCCACATTTAGGAGAACAAAGAGTTCAAGACAATTTTTATGTCTGTATTTTCATTTTGATGTAAATTCACCACTTCTTATAATACTAACTTTCACTACAGTTTTCTGCCATTGCATTTCCCATGAAAATATCCCATGAAAATATTTCACTTCCCTGCTCCTCTCTCACTCCAAGAGTGAGACAGCACTTCAGTCTTCATGTTTATTGCAACATTAAGTATTTTAGCAAGGAGCTGAAATAATCAGAAATACTACAATTGAGGCTGACCATGATCTTAATGCTGGTCTTGTCATGAGACATTTCTTGTTGCACCCTTTGGTGGAATTACTCAAAGAATCAGCTTGAAAGAGCAATGATGTAATCTAGGAATTAAAATAGAGGGTTGCATTTATATCTAAGAGGAGTAGATATTAAAGATATGTAGATATAGATATGTATAGACAGAAATTATAGATATTTTAGTGAAGTAGAAATAGTCAAAGATGTTGTCTTCTATTCTTTTTAAGATTTGTAGTCTTAGTAAATACAGAGTAAGTAGATGCCCTGGCAAATGTTTGGTTTAGCAGCTTTTGCCTTTAAGTTATTCTGAGCTTAATGTAAATCTGCAGGGCTTTTTATCCTTTGTTTTCATCTTCTCTGTGAATAGCTGCCAAAATACAGATGTAACCCAAGGAGCCAGGAACAGAAGACCTTGTCTCAGTCCATTCTTAGGTTTTTCCAGCTGCTGTCCACTGTTACTCACCCTGAAATTTCTCATTTTTCTGGAACAAAGGAGGGGTGAAGATCAACATTGTGTACTATGATTGTTATATCTGACATGTGCTATGGGCTGTAAAATAGTAACATTTCAAAATTATCAATTCCACCTGCTATAATTATTCCGTTTCTGATTTTAATACTAAATTTAAAGCCTGTCACATATACTCTAGTATTCTGCTGTTAAATGAATCTAGAGTTTCTAATGAAAAAATAATTACTAATTTGATTAAAATCAAATCACAGTATTCAGGAAGGAACTATGAGAGGTGGTGAAGGAGCAGAAATATTTCTACAAGAAAACTCAACCTTCATTTTTCCAGTTTATAAGACCAATTTATTTAACCTTATGGTTCTTTTTCTAATAGTTTTTATATAATATTGCATAACCAGATACATGCCGAATTAAGTAACTTCAAATTTTCATAGAAAACATAGAAATACGGAGCTTGAAGGAATCCAAAAAATACATACTTCTGTTCCGAGACAGAATTAGACATGACTAAAATAATCTCTCACAATCGGTACTGCCATCTGAGTCATTTTCACTTAAGAATCCCTCATATTTACTTTTCCTTTCTGGTTGGGACAGATGAGACAGGAAAAGCTTAAAAATATGATTGCCTGGTAAGAAATTACTAGAGATGTAAAACCTGTGAGTGAAATAGAAATGAAGGCCAGCTTTGAGATGTGATCATGGGAGGCAGGAAGATGGTGATTAGCTGGAGATAGGTTGAGAGATAGAAAACAAAAGTAGTCTTTAGAGTTTAGAATACAGGATGATATGGTGATATAGTAGTTCTCATAGGCTGTAGGCAAAGTCTGTAGGTTTTGTATCTCATGCCTGTTGATCACTGTAAATTATAATATTCAACACAAAAAGAGATATAATGTATTGTAATAAGGTCCTTGCTCTCTTACCTGTCTTACCTCTCTTACCTATCTTACATCTTACCCCCTTTACCTTTCCTCTCACCTGCCCTATCTCTCTTACCTTACCTCCCTAACCCCTGCGATCTCCCTTACCTCATACTCTCTCTCTCTCCTCCTCTCTCTTTGGGGCATCCCTTCAGCCAAGGCTGGTGGCTGAAGGCAAAGCCCTTTTTACCCACGACCCTTGCAAAAAACCCCATGTGTTTCTAGAATATCTCAGGTCAGCAGAGTTCCTTCTCCCTGCCGTCCACGGATGCTCCCACACTTTCTGGGCATTAAAAATAAATAAATAAGTGAAGACAGACAGAAACCATAGGAAGAAAAATATTTTCCAATTTTTAATAGAGAATGGAGAGAAGATAATAACAGATATTTGATGTGAATATTCCCTGCCTATTTTCCTTTCCTTAAAAAACCAGACAGTGTGAAATCCAAATTACCTACATAAGGAGAATTCTCTAGAGAATCAATCAGCTATAAAAATCTTAGGAATTAAAAAGAAATACAGTTAGAATAGCATAAGTGTATTACATAGCAAACATGCAATTTTCTCTTAAAACTGTCCCCATATAATTATTAGTTCTTAATATCCAGAAAATCAAATATAGTAGGATCCATTTTAAAAGCTGTTTATGGAAGCGACATTAATATTTAAAGGAGGATCACTACAGGAGAATAAATCAAGATTATTTAACAAATTTTGTGATGGAAAATTTGGCAAAAATGGTATACCTTTAGGAGAAAAAAAATAACCAGGATATCACTTCTTTAACAATATGAAACAGAAGGGAAAAAAATGTATACAGGTCTTGCTACAAAAGACTGCAATGTAAGTTAAACTATATCTAGGGACATATAGAGGGAAAAAGAGAGGGAGGGACATATAGAGGGAAAAAGAGAGGGAAGAAATCTATAGACCTGCTGAGATATAGGACTTTTAATTTTATATATATGTATATACGCACATCTAGACATACATGTGTGCCTGAAAATAAAACTTACAGACAACAAAAAGACTGGAAAAGAATCCATCTGTTTTAAGAGGACTATATAGCAGAACGTCATAGAATATACAGTTGGGGTGATTTCAAGAAAGAATTTACTTTGTTAAATGCATCTTTAAAGAAGCTCTGTCTGAAGTACAACTATTTTTGTTAGAGTCACTGCAAGTTGTGTAGAAGAGACACATGCAGATTTTTTTGTAATCTGGAATTTTTTCCTTGCTCTATTTTCTTGGTCATTCAGTAGAATTCTCAGTATGAAAAAGCAAACTCCAAAGCCCCACAGCCTTCATCTATCCCTACTCTTTACCTACAAATCCCCCACAGACACTGAAGGCAAGAGCAGCTTTCCAGCTCTCCTAGCTGACTGCTGGCTCGACATGCCAAAACACCACTTCAACATGCCAAAACCACAGGTGCAAGAGCAGTTCCAGATCCCAGCCACATCAGAGAGGATCTAAGCTCCACGGGTGTTCCTAATACTCGCCCAGTCCCCAGGCAGAAATGCATATCCTAGTTTTCCTTGCTGAAAATAAAGTGTGTTTCAAATTAAAGGTCAGTGAATTAGGTTAGCACAATGAGCAAAAGAGTAATAAATCCTAAGTTATGTCAGAGTTGCCCAAGTGACTGGCTAATTACTGGCCATTCTGCTCTTTTGAGCTCCACATTTACAGTGGTTTAGTACCTCACTGCTGACAAAATTAATCACTAAAGACAATTCTATGCATGGACAACACTGATGTTACCCTTCCACATAGTAATTAAATGGGAACTGCCATTTTTTGAGCCTTCTCAAATGCCAGTTAATAAATTCACAAAAGGGTTTAGCTCCACTTTACAGGAATTGTGTTATTTCGTGGCTTTTTCTTCAAGGGGCATATAGAGAGGCAATAACAGAATGGCTAACCAAGTACTTTAGAACTTGGTGATGTTTAACTATTGGAGTACAAAATTATTAGGAAAGAATACAGTTGCCTAAAAAGGTAAACTAGGAAGCAACACATTTCACTTTAGTAAAACAACATTAAAGAAATACACTGCAAACTGTTACAGATCAGTGAGAACATCTGTGACTCAGATGTCCCAAAGAATAAAATCTTTCTATAAACATGCTTAATTAATAAACCAATGCATAAAATACTGTAATAATCAGAATGGGGAGATTAGCTGGCCATGATGATGATGATACTTTTCTTTCTCCTTCTTAAAAAATGCATTAGATGCCATTATCTTTACTTCCATTATCCAGTTGTAGTATAAATGGAGAGAGAAGCTGAAGGGCAAAGAATATATACATATGTATTCTAATCTTTATCAGAAGTTGGAATTTGGATCAGAGGGTTGTGTTGGTTTGTTAGATGCACAAAAACCTAATCTAAAATGTAGGTATCCCAACACCCATGCAGAACTGAGCAACATAGTTTTGCTTCTATCCAATTGATGCGTGATCAATAAAAGGTGAGGTCTTCCCTTATATACAGACCGTGTACCTGTGTACTGTATGGTGTGTGTCTGTAAATGCTGATGAATATAGTGTTCTGTTCCATTGAAGCCGAAAGAATATATGTATACCATTAATTTCCACTCAAACAATCAGCATCACATTCAAAGATTAAAACAGATATAATTATTTAAATTGACAATTCACAGGTAAGAATTATAACTGCAACAAAAAAGGCCACCAAAATTTGTTTAAACACCATCAGGAATCCACAGCATAAGTTAAATAATATCCCACTTATGCTTTGCATAATATGCTTTTGCAAATATGCTTTTGCATATTTGAAGCCTTAGCACATATATAGTCTCAAAAGATAACCCTACCATTTAAGAACTTTAGAATAATTTTTAAAAAAGGTTGAACCAAACATCAGACCAAAGATGTCACCATGTATAATGTCCTGCCAATAGGTAGATATACAGACTTTCCCTGTGAATCAACACTATTTAAGTGCTTTATATCTGCTACCATCATCTCAAACTCTTACCAGATATCTGCCAGTAGATGATAAAAAAGAGCAAAATGGTTGCTGTCCTTATAGATGCATCCTTAAAGATGGAATGAAGAAACTGAGTAATATGTTTAGTACCAGTTTCCCCTCCTGTATGAACTTGGGCCTCTGGCTCAGAGGGCATGTTTTGGATAATTTATTTTTGAGTAAGAAAATGTCGCAGCTACTACTCAAGCAGAGACAGTCAAACAGTTCACCTTTCTGCTAAAATAATGCAGTGATGGAAATGAAAGTGATGACCTGAAGCCACTCGTAAATTCTAGACTGAGCAACTCTGTAAGTCACTGAACACCTTTATCCTCATACAGCTGTTTTGTGCAAACAACAGGTAAACTCTATGCCAGTGCCAAAGAATCATTTGGTTCCATTCATCACTTAAGGCTTTTGGCTGTAACACTTGACTTACATGAGGCAGCCTTGGATTTGAGTATCATTTACGTGCTGGACATATTGTACTGTCTTGAACTTATTCAGTTGTAACAGGAAGGGCAACATGATGCAATGTTGTGATGTCAGACCTTTTAAAGGCTGCTGGGAGCAGAAGCAAAACAGAATTTGGATAAGCCAGTTATGCTGTACTGCTGAAAGAGTAAAAGGCAGCCTTGCCTGCAAGAACCAGGAACTGAATGGACACTCTGGATACTAAAAATTATTCATTACCTACAAAGTGATCCTTCCACAATATTTTAGGCATGATTTATTTACATTTTTGTTGCCTCAGATATTTGTGGGAATTCAGCTCCCAGAAAATCAAAGAAAGGATAAGGTTTTATGTGTGCTAAAATAAACAAGAAAATGTTCAAGTCACTCAAACCATAGTCTCAATGAAATCTATATGAGTTTAGGCCCACAAAATTGTCCCTGTCCCTATGGTTACTAAAAGTTTTCTATTCTCAAATAGTAATGAAAGAGGAGGTCTCTAAAAGTGCCTATCATTCACGGAGACATATAAACCCATAAATATTCAGGGTACTCAAGTACTGCTATCAGCAGTTTCTTTCAAGCTAGCTACTGAGCAGGATGATATCTGTGAAGAGTTAAGGGTTGCAGTGCTGTGCAGATGCCAATCCTGTTAGACTGGGGTATGTAAGAAGTCAATTTTTCAAAACACTTCAAGTGCATACAGGAATTAGTACAGTGCTCTCAGAGGGTTAGAAGCTAGCAAAGCAATTTCATACTTTTTTTTTTTTTCTGCCGCTAAGAGTCATAACCAAATAAGGAAACTGACAGATCAATGTATAGTGAGGTTGATAGATCTCAAACTGCATGTGATAACTGCCTGGACTAACTTGACTCTTCTTATCATTATTGGAGAAAGAGATACTTGCAAGTTATCTTTCTGTCTATACACACAATTTGTGTGGGATTCTAAGATGTATTTTGGTGCTTCAAGCATCAAAATGAGAAAATAGCTCCATTCAATCCCATTTGATTGTGCCAAGCCCTTCCTCCACAAAACACACAGATCTCACCACCTGCCTTGTTTAAGAAGCCCAGCAGAGTTCATTAAATCAGCTACCACAACATTAATGTATCATCAACAGACTAAAGGTTATGTAAAGGTGCTGTTTACCAGCTGAGTAGCTCAGAAAAGCCCTCCTGGTGACTGCTTTTGGCAGAAATCCATGCTAATAGAGTACTGCCTGCTAAAGACTATTGTTGCCTTTGCTCTGTGGCTGCCATGAAGGCATAGATTGCCCAAGTAAAAGGCAGGATCACAAAACAACTTCTGGTAGAAAGAAGACAGGCCATGCAAAGAGTTTGACTGAACCATGATATTTCAACTTTGTTCTTCCTTTTGCCTTGGCCTTTTTCTTCTCTCCTTCTCTGTCCCCTCCAGCAAGCTATGTCTTGCCTTCCCATGGATATCTTTTCCTTGAAACACAGGAAAAGTGCACAGAATTCACTAGCAGAGAAACTGCTATCAATAAATGCCAACACTAGCACATAAATACCCTCTTGCTTGGAAAACAAATCACCTCAAAGGTTTCAGTGCTATAGCTAGGTGATTTCCAAGACGAAGGACACCAAGCCTTTATTCTGACATAGCACAATCACCTGGGCTTCCAGGAGGCAGTTTTCGTCCTACAACTTGTCCCAGAGACCACCTGTACCTACTCATAACATAACTGACAGGGCCAAATGATCATGGGCATCTGGGTCCTTAGCATTCCACCATCTAATTTACTGATACCTGTAATCTAATAACTGAGGCAAATCTAGAGGTCTTTGGGCAGTTTCTGTCTGATCCAACATTCATAGAGACCAGTGGCAGATGTCAGAAGTTCAAAAACTGCATTTCCCCATATTTAATTAAAACCTCACAACCTCGTTCACAATGTATTTACAATTATTATATTTTGTTTCAGCATGCAACCCTTGTCAGTGACAGTAGCGCTCATAATGATTCAGCTGGCTACCAGCAAGCTCCTAAGCACAATCATGTAATTTGCTCTCAAGTCAGGGGAAGAGAGGAAACACACACTCAAATAAGATGAAGTCCATTTCACTGATCCATAGTAAGGAAATCTAAAAGGAAGCAATAAAGACTTTGGAATAAAGGTAAGGCACAAGTGTAACGGATCAAACAAATAATATCAGGAAAGCAAATAATGACTGTTTAACAGGACACATTTAAAACTGTAAACCACTGATGTTTTGAAATTCAGGCCAATTCACAGTTCTCCCTTGACAGATTACATATAGATAAGGCTGTCCAGTTAATAGGTTTCACAACATTACATCCAGAACACTGCCTTATTCTTTAATCTGGATACAGGGATGCAGATGCATCCTCCAATTCTGTCATATTTGTTGATTGGGATTTCTGATTTAGAACAAAACATGATGCTCCAGTAAACATCACAGGAATCACAGTTTGATTAATTACATTTTTTGTCTGATTAATGTGAAGCCCGGCTTCACATTTTCTTTCTATGATTTACAATGCATATTACAAATCATAAGATTTGCCTCTGGTTACTTTAAACAGATATTACAAATGCTACTTCTCTGTCTGCCTTGTCAAATGGTCTTCAGCAGACAGGAAGCTTTAGACAAGAGAAATTAGAGAGGTGTCAGGTATAGAATTTCAGTGACTGCATGTTTGCAAATAGCTAAAGAGGGTAGATTTCCACTTTTTCTGTTCCAGAGAATTCTCTGGAGTCCCATTTACTCCTGATAATTTTGAAATGGCTCAAAACCCGTAGTTAATAGTTTTCTTCCACTCTCATGTTGAAAAGAGATTAATTTTTTGTTTTAGTCCAGAATTTTGTGTGATGCCATGTAAATAGATCCATTAGAATGGATCCGAGTGAGAAATAATATGCAATTTTTACAGCATGTTTGTATTTCTGCACTTGTTGAGACTTTCACCAGGGGATACTGGAGAGTACACAGAAGATGTCTGACAATTGGCAGGAAATTATGCATTTCCATCTGTGAGACAGTATGGAAATATATTCCTGGATAGGAATGCACTGGCAACTCTTGAAGGAGTGCTGCAATGACACAAAGACAAGATGGAAACAGAGCTGAAATGCTGCTTTGACAGACCTGTATATATTTATAGAACTTCAAGAAAATTTATTAATAACACACCAGAGACTGCTAAGGTACCTAAGGACCTAATTCAACAAGCTAGTTCAACTAGACCAGGTATTGATTGCATCCTGCACTCAGGTCATAAAAATCCCATGCAGCACAACAGGTTTGACAGAGAGTGGCTGCAAAGCTGCCCAGTGGAAAAGGACCTGGGACTGCTGGTTGACAGAGGCTGAACACGAGGCAGGAATCTGCCCAGGTAGCCAAAAAGGCCAGTGGCATCCTGGCCTGTATCAGCAATAGTGTGGCCAGCAAGACCAAGTCAGGGATTGTCCCCCTGTACTGGGCACTGGTGAGGCCACACCTCAAATCCTATGCCCAGTCCTGAGCCCCTCAGTTCAGGAAAGACATTGAGGTGCTGTAGAGTGTCCAGAGAAGGGCAGTGGATCTGGGGAAGGGCAAGGGAAGCTGATGAGAAGGCATTTAAGAAGGTGGGGATGTTAGCCTCGAGAAAAGGAGGTTCAATGGAGACTTTACAGCTTTTACAAGCACCTGAAAAGAGGTTGTAGCCAGGTAAGGGTCAGATGCTTCTCCCAGGTAACAAGTGAGAGGACAACAGAAAATGGCTTCAATCTGCGCCAGGGGATGCTCGGGTTAAACATCAGAAGGAATTTCTTCCCTTAAAGGGTTGTGAAGCACTGCAATAGGCTGTCCAGGAAGGTGGTGGAAGCACCATCCTCTGGAGTTGTTCAGGAAGTGACTGTGTGTGACATTTAGTGCCATGGTGTGCTTGACAAGCTGTTGATTGCTCAAAGTTTGGACTCAATGATCTTGGAGGTCTTTTCTAACTAAATAATTCTATGATTCTATGATTTATTTCTTCCTTACCATTTTTCAGTGCTCCTAAGGCTCCTAGGAGACTTTCTCTGAGTTCTGGACTGCTGGTAGACAGAGAGTATTGGTCTGTATAAGACATGACTTCTTTTGATTATACCTACTAGAAAACCTTGTTTTCAGACAAGATCTGATTTAACTTGAAAATAACAGAAGATAAAGTAGGCAAGGTTGCAGCACTCATAATTCTATATACATCTCTGCAAAAAACAGGTCTTCATTTATATAATGTGATAAAAAAAAAAAAAACCAAAAAAAACCGTAAAAACCAAGAGCAAACTAGGTATATTTTTACTGCAAATAGGTCATTTAGCTGTGACAATGACTATTACCTGATGGCTACAATATGAACAAAAGGAAAATCCAGCTGTAGAAACACTTTAAATCTTATTTTCATTTCAGAGATCAAATCATCAAATCTTCTGCCAACAATATCTGATACAGTTTCAGAAGTGTGTTCAAGGTTTCAGATAGACAAGTTCCTTTATTTGTTGTGAAGGGAGCTCTATATATAAATTTCTATGCATCAGGCAGAAAATAGATCCCTTATGTTTCACAAACCATATCACTTACTTTTAATAGAAGTCATTGTCCCAAATATTCATTTACTCTGTAAATCTATCCCAGTCAGTGAGTCACAACACCTGACTATATACGCCTTTTCAAATGTTAATCTTTAGCTATTCCCCTATATGTAAAAAGTTGTCTTGAAGGTCAGTAAAGGATTAATAAAGAAAAACAGAAAGGCTGGAAGTACTTATATTCAGAGATGCATGAAGTATTTCAATCAGTTTTCTCAAAGAGGGTACTATTTAACTCAAAGGTGAAGATTTTAGCTATCTTTAAACATAAGGATTCAAATTAAGAATACAAATTCAGAGGTCCTTACAGAGCAGTTCCCCCATTCCTTCCATTAGATGTAACAGAGAATGGCAAATGATCTTCTAACTGAATCAGTGACAATTAGATTTGACATTTTCCATTTTCCTAAAGCTAAAATGCATGCAGTAAATACTCTATGGACACAAACAAACAAATAAAATAAACCTGTTTTCTTAATTTATTTGTTACAGATGGAAAAAAACCGTAAGATCATGGCTATGTGACCATATTTGGAAAATTTACTGAAAATTTTATAAGAATTTTTTATTTTTACTAATATCTAGCATGGCAAATATTATCAATTGGCAAACTTATTTGAAAGAGAAAAAAATTTCTAACAATAGTTACTTGTTCCTTCTGTAGTAAACATCTCATCTTCATCTCTTGCCCATAAACACTTACTAAATGGTTCCCTCTGGCCTTAAATGTAATTTTCTCTCACTCTCCTGAAGAGGAATATTTGTCATTCACGGTAGAAGAAAACTTTTCATAACATGTACCAGTTCTCTAAAGGCTGGGACACATGTAAATTCTTGTTTAGTCTCTGCACTAATTCTTGTCATCTTGATTAATAATTCAAATGTGTCCATTTTTCCTTCTTGGATTCTATATGTCTTATTATGAGGCTCATCATGGCTGGCCTATATAAACTCTGAAGAAAACCCGTGTTTTGTCCATCATTAAGCTAAAAGATTTCTCTTAGCCCTAAGACAAGAAGCATAACCTTTTTTTCAAGGAAGAAATGCAATGACTCATTTCAGCCGCCTATGCAGTATGGTTGAGATAGAACCAAGTGTTATGCCAAGATACCCTTCTTAAACATGAATAATTCATTTACATGGCAAACATCCACCTTACATCCTGTCTGAACCTCCAAAAATTGCAAGAACTGCTTATTGGAACCTTAATCAAAATTGACTTTAGCAATATTTTTGCCAATCACTGTATCATTTTTGGATGCAGTTTAACACTTAGTTTTTGAAAGATCTCAGGTCCGTTCTAGCATGTCCTTCATCCACATTTCTTTTTTGGACTTCTTTGGTCCATTTTTGTACTGTAAATGTTGGAGCATTGCTCTTCCTTTACAAACAACTTTACCAAATACTCCTATTTTTTTCCACTCAGAGTCTCATTTTAAATGTTAGAAGGGAACAGATTTCCTCTATTCGTTCGCCCTTATTCATTTTGTTAAGAGGTGGAAGAAGATATATATATTTATTTTTTAACCCTTGCTAAACAGTTTAATCCTGGAAAACGCACACAGACGGGGCTTTCTGTGAGCCACAGGAAAATTACTTTTTTTTTGCTATTTAGAATGCAATTTAAAAAAAAAAAAAACAGAAGTACTCCCAACTCAAGCATTTTTTAAGGTGAGAAATTAGTCTGAAAATGAAGCAAAGGTCTAAGAAGAGTGCTATAGACCCAATTTGTTTTTTTCCTTATTCAATTGACATATCATGTGAGTGTGGGTAATTAATCTTTTCTGATTCTTGCAGTCTGGCATTTTCCTCCCTGCACATGATCAACAAAATAACATATTTTAAAAGAGTTCAGTGTTAAATACGTGGGTTTGTTTCTAAAGCAAAGGAATATTACCTCCAGTTACAAGTAGTTACAAAAACTGAAATCACACTGACCTTGTATAACCTTTTCATTTAAAAGGTCAAAGTGAATCCAGGCATGTTTTAGGAAAAGATAAATTCTTTTTACTGAAAAAAAAAAAATCTAGATTTGAGGAATTTTATGTTTATGTTCCATAGAAATAATTAAAAGCTCTGAAGCCACTACAAGTACAGATGAATATGTTATCAAAGGAATACATATGAAGAGAAAAATGTTGTATGAAATGTTTTTATTATTTCCAGTCAAAATAGGGAATTTCATGCAATTTTGCAGACCTATGTTTTGTAACTCAGCTCTATTTTTTTCTAAAGTGTAGTCCATATTAGCAATACTTGAATATTTCCTATTTTTGGCAATATTGCATAACTTTCCAGATTTTTAGTGAAAATGGGAAAAAAATAATGTATTTGAGACTTCAGAAAGGATTACTGTTGTCTAGGAAATAGTAGTATTTTGACAGCAGTAAAGTTCTGCAATTTTCATGTTCAGAGGTTATATTCCTAAAAGTACAAGGAAAATCTGTTCTATAAGAGAGTTAATTTTAAAACCTAAATTTTTTTGAAACAGTGACACCCTCTTTATAAATAAAGAATGTCAGGTGTAGCCTGGCCTTAGACCAAATTGTAAATTAGATCATCAGCATCAGGAAATCTTATCCTCTCTGGTCATTATTCTAAATTTCATTAATCAAATTTGAAGCTGCTTTTTTTTTTTTTTTTTTTTTTTTTTTTTTTTTTTTTTTTTTTTTGTCTCTGTCTGGATGTTCAAATCTCAGCAATAAAGATGATACTAAGCAGATTTTTGAGCTGAAAACTATGGAGTCATTATATGGAGTCACCCTAATAAGGATGTCTTTAATTAGTTCTGTTTTCCTGCAGGAAACTAAGAATGCTATAATTTTATACTCTTACTAAAAATACAGTGTGTATAAATGGGCACTGCTTCTTCTAGCGACTACTGGAAAGCAAAATCTCAGACTTTTGAAAGTTTTACATTTTCATTTTTCTGACACAGTTTAAAAAGTAAAAGTATGCAGCAACCCAGTAAATTGATGTGAAAATAATTTCTGTTAACATAGCTTTTGTAATTTTAAGACTGCCATAACATACTTTCATGATTTTTTTACTACTCTAGTTACACTGCAATATCAATATAAGGCCATGCATCTATATGGTGTAACAGTAACAAATGGTGTACTCAAGCTTCATATTTTACTGTATTTTTATTAATCTTATGCAAAATACATAAGATAGTTAAAGCTACTTTCCATAAATCTAACCACTTAAAATTCAGTTTAATTCAAGGTGAGTAAACACACCACAAAATATTGTCAGACACCTTTACTGTTAATAATGTGTTAAATGGCAAGGAGTGGAGAAAGACTAATTTCCTGACATAATCTTTTTTTGTAACAATGAGATAAGGACAATCATGGTTTTGCACTGTAAACCACTTAATGTAACAGAATTTTTTTTTATCAAAGGATTAATTAAACAGAGATGGTAATGGCTGAGTTACCTCAATGTAAATTTCTTCTCTATGAGAGATTGCAAAAAATAACATAGCATTTTCATGTTTACTGATTTCCAGATTTAGTTTGCCTATGTGAATTCTCTTGTAAAGGGAATGCTCATGCTTTCTCCTGCTATCAGGTCATAAAATGCAAAAATATAACCAGAAAATTTTGTTAGCTTTTTCAGCTTTAGTTTTGGTTTTTTCGGTGGGATTTTTGAGGGTGTTTTTTTGGTTTGGTTTTTGGTTGGTTGGGTTTTTTGTTCGTTTGTTTGTTTGTTTTGAGAGGTTGTTTCCATGATCTTAGCATTGGTAGGAGCTGGGTACCAAGGAATGTTCTCAAGAGTTTCACAGAGGTGTTAATATGCCTGTAAGAACTGCACCAAGCTAAAACAATACAACAAATCCGATACACATGATCCCATACACTACACAGAGTTACATATGTGCATACAGCCATTTCATCCACCTACGCTCTGAGCTTGACTCTTCTCACAGCTAAAGACAAGGCCCTAAGATGTTGGATGTGACTTTAACACAGCAGAGAACATTCTGAGAGAGTAGCCAAATGTCATTGTCCTTGTCAGTTCAGCAGGGTGCCGGGACACTGACTAACAAAAAGATATAAGTTCCTCTGTCTGACTTAATAGTTTTTCTTTCCATTGGCCAGTACCATATCTTTTGAAAGTCTCACCTGGTCCTCTTGCTATCTTGGGTATTAGCCTGAACATAAGTGCCAGGCACTGAAAAACTGCTGATCAACACACGTGTTGCTCTTGTGTTAATCTCTTGAAACTGAAGTCCTAAATTTCTATAGCCAACAGTTTTCTATTCTGTCCTCTTCTATTCTTCTCTGATCCTTACTCATAATTTTCTTAATTTACAAGCAAGATGAATTGCTTATTTTGCTCTGTATCACTTCTAAAGAGGTGAAGGATATGTTAAAGGATTGCTAGGTATGGAAATCTGAGAAAAAGACTGCTGAAAACTTACATTTTGAACATCTGCCTAAGTAAGTATGATCAACATCTTGCCTTTCTCATCCCTACAAGAAGAAAGCATGAATGCCATGGTTTTTTCTGCCTTGCAACTCTGTCCTTTAAGTTTCAGTAGAGAGGTAGGGAGACTATATGGGCAGCTGTCGCTGTCACCAGTGTGGTTCCATATTAGGCTTAATTATCCAAGTTTTCAGTACATGCGTGTCTAGATTCATGAGCCTAACAAACCACAGCTGATTTGTAAGTGAAGCAAGAAGAAAAATCACCAATATCTGAAGGAAAACATATTCTCTGTGGACAATTTTGTAATAATTTCTAAAAAATCATTTTATAAAAGTGACTAAAGTAACCATGGACATGCCACCAGGTAAAAATTGAAAGCTAATGGCAACAGTAATGAGATTTAGAGACATAAAAGAATTATTTGTTTTATTCCCTCCTGTGGTCCTGTATAAAGTGGCCTTCTTAATGGCTGTTACTGCTGTGATGAAGAGCAGTCTTTCTTGTGGTAAGAGAATGCAACTGGAATGAAATATTTTTGGCCTTGGTGTTACTTGAAGGTGTAGTGCACTTGAGAAATCCAGCTTGCAGAAGTAAAAAAACTAAACGAAACAGGTCCTCCTAGAAGAGCATAGAAGAAAACAAATAAAATTAAATCATTTTAGTTTTCAATGTAATTAATTATGATATTTAAATCCTGACATTGAGAAATCAAGCTTTCCTTTATAATAGTTACATTTGAATTCATAGGAACTACCATGTGCACACTAGGCAAGTAATTTAATTTTATTTCTTAATATTCAAAAGAATTACTCTGTAGTCCTGACACTTGTTACCAAAGAAAAGCTCTGTTTTATGGTCTCTGAAAAGGCCATGAGTTATATATTTTTTTGCAAAATCATGATAGTCAAGACACCAATTCAGCAAGTCACTATTCAGGAGGTACTAGATTTGATCACATGTGTAATCTTGCTTTCTTTTAAGGGACTTGACATTGTGTCATTTAGGAATATCACCTAGCAAATACCTAGAAAGTTGTCTTTTGGAACATTTCCACAGTTCCATAGATTCAATCTTAGTTTCATAAAAAGAGTCCATTAAAAAAGGCCCTTTTAATTAGTGTTTGTATATTAGAACAAAGTTTATGGAAATCTTAACCCTTGACCAGGACCATTTCAGTGTCTTGACCTAAACAGTTGTTTCCACAATGCTGAAGCACATCTCTAGGGTCATGCATTTTGTACTCAGTGAGTAACATGCAAGCACCAAGTTGAAAATCCAAACTGTGCAACCTGAAGAACGAACAAGCCTTGAAGCAAGACAATTTAAACATACATCCCTGATTTAGTGTCTGAATAAACCTCAGTGCTGGGGTGGAAGTTCATGTAGCTCTTTTGATCATCAGATCAAAAAGTGCCATTTTAAGTTTGCCTGTAGAATAAGTCAAGGAACACCAAGGAAAAATGTCAGAAAGGTGTCTTATCATTGGATCACATCTTTCATTGCACAGTTAGATCACTTGCTGTCTGTAGATACAGCAATACTACAGTCTAGTCACTGAATATAATCCATTTCCAATAATGCCAGAAGAAAGTAGAAATCCAAAGTTGCAATACTTTAGGAATCTCTTAATAATACATGTCAATAACTTACTTTAAGTTCATTTCTCAGTAAGAGAGAGATAAAAACCCAATAGCAATTAATATATACTTCAGTCTCTTCAGAATTTTCCAGCCAATCTGTGGTAGAAAATTGTGTTCATACTACAAGATTTTACAGACAAGCAAAAAATTTAAATTATTAATAATTCTGTATAAAACAATTTAGATTTTCACAGAAATTGCTTTAAAAATCATTATATTTCTCTAAATTCTTTCCTTTTAATTCCCATTCAATCCTACAGAATCTTCCAGAAAGAAGTACTGTTTTGGTCAATACAAGCAATGGAAAAACTTCCTGAGAACGAACTCCTTTGGAGCCAGAGACTGAAAAATACTTATTCATCTGAATAGAAAGAATCAGAACACTGTTATAAATGTTCAAAATTACTTTTCCCTTTTCTCAACTGCTAGAATGGAAATGTGAGCTATGTCCATAAACTTGCCAGCATCTTATGATCTAAAAAGTTATTTTTGAATTTATTTCTCGCAGAAGAAAACCTATATTTTCCAATCTAAAATTAGACTGTGAGACTGTCTTATCCTGCAGCCAATCATATGTAAGGTAAGTACTCAAATAAAAAAAAAAAAAAAAAAAAAAAAACAAACACCTGAGAGTTCTAAAAGCAATAGAAGTAGGTCACAATGAGCCTTACCTGTGGTTAAGAGAAAGTTTCAGTAACAAAGGTATTCTTGTTAATGAGCTGTGATTTAATCAGCTTTCTCATGAGAAAAAATTGTCTTCACATAAGGAGACAATTGCCCCATACAAAGCCAATTACTGAAGATAGAAGGTTTTTATGTGCTCTATCCAATGTACTTAAAGGAAAAATCCTTACAGTGGAGCAGTTCTCAGGTGCACATTAGACAGTTACATATTGCTGGTTCCACTTAGGCACATTAGATTTAAAGCAAGAGGTTCCAATTTCAGGAAATTGGTAGGAAGCTCTTGCTCACTGAATGACCGACTTAAGTAATTTTAGGAAAGGAAAAGAATCAGTAACTAGTGTCTTAATTGCACAAGTTTCATAGCTACAAATCTGAGCCTGGAGGCTGTGGCAGCCCTGCCTCTGTTTCCCTTTTAATTTATTTTTTTTAAATAGTAATATAGTGTCTATTTCAAAGTTAAAATTGCCATCAGCTGCAGAGATGTGGGGAATGCCCTGCTGGTTTGCAGTAACAGTACTAAAAATGTAACATCTTTTTTTGTTTGGTATCTTCTCTTTTCTAGGTTTGAAAAGACAAAAGCTGCTTGCAGGAACTGAAGAGCTCTTGCACAATCTTGGTCTTCACAGCTGTATTTCTACATTCTGGGGTCAATCTGGACCTCATATTCTAACAATATCTGTCAGGATCTCAGCCGCATTTGCAAGGACCTTGGTGTTATTTCATTAGTTGGTTGTTAATAGCAGGAGTTGATGTCTGATTATATTTAGACTAAAAGTCATGCTGGGATTACAGTGTACTTTAGAGCAGTAGTTAAGGCTTTTGGAGGAAAGATGAGCTACAGACATCCTTTCTAAGACATGTACAACTAGATAAAGGAAGTGCTTATTTAAAAAAAAATGTATTTCCTAAAATTTTATAGATACAAGTGAGACATTAATTTTCTTCAGTAATTTCAAACCACTTAGCTAAACCATTCCATTAAACTTCTATGTTCTTTGACATATTTAGTAGCATTTTTTCAGCCTAGTTTACAATTAACTATTCTTTTTCAGTCTATATTAACTCCTAATTTAGATGTTTAGTCTGCCTAATTTGCTATGTATTTTGACATATTATTTGAAGAACACCTCCATCATATACAAGAGGCTTCTTATATAATGATTTATTAATTTAATTATCACATTTTTAATGATATTTAGGCTAGAGAAGCCAAGAATTTAGCGCAACTCTATGCATCAGCGAAGACTAGTGCGTGTCCAGCATTCAAGTGCTTGCACACAATTAAAAATTTTTGGTTGAATATCCATATGGGTAAAGGAGAAATGGTGTGATTAAATATGAATATTGATATTTCTCATGGGATACTTAGATGTGCAAGGGAAATTCCAGCTATTTTTAAGACTAGTGACATAACTGTATTTTCAGTTCCATGAACCACTAAGTAATCATGTGATTTCCAGCTGCCCTAGCCCTTTAGGTTTCCTTTAAAAAAACAGTTCTTGATTTATCTTCTAATTCCTGTTGCTTCTACACAGGGGAAGAATTGTGTCACATATCTCAATTTTCATTTAAAATTAATTGGCTAATAATAGCACATTTAATATATAGATGTGTTTAGTAAGCCTTCATGCACCATATTATATCAGCTCAGAATGAGTAATTCCAAACACCTTTCACTCTTAAACATAATTCCACTTGTGAAATCCTCATGTACCCATTCTTTAGTCATTTCAGGATGTTTTTAATAGTAATTTTCAATCAAAAATATACAATAAATAATATAAAATAAAGTATTTCTTGAGAGTCTTAAGCATTTCTGAAGTGAATTTCAAAAACACATCTCCTTTAGCTGACATCTAGGATGCCTCTCATGAAAGTAAATATGGTGAACATAGCACTGTAACAATAATATTAATATTAATATCAATATCAATATTAATAGTAGTACTATTATAACATATTCAGATACTAATGGGGTCAACAACTTAGCCATTTTCTTTTAGGAAATATTGAAATTATAAATTTTTATAAGGAAGAAATAACAGTTGTCAAAGCTACACATATCAGCACCTGATCATTTAGAATTTGTATTGCATAACCTTTGATAAGGAGAACATTAGAACATTTATCATTTTTGCAACTGTCTAGAAAAAACAGCCCATAGAAATGCAAAAGGACAGAGGATAATATTTCCACCTCAGCTTAGGAACTTTTAAGGTCCTACACAACCTTGTCTGCTTGAGGTTCTGATCTTATTATCACATTTCAGCTCCAATAATTTTACAACATTTTTCTTGATTCTCAGTCATTTCTGTTAAATTTAGAATCTTTTTGGAAGATTTTTCCCCCCCATCAGTCTACTTTGCCACTTCAAATACTGCTCCACCACAGCTGATGAAATCACAGTATATAGACTCACTCACAATGTTTGCTTTGTTCACTTTTGTTATAAATGAGAGACAGCCAGATTTAAAAAATAAAATAAAAAAACAGAATTTATTTTTCGCGTAACAGCGAACATGGAAAGCCACGATAAAAGGACAGCCCCGATCCCGGGATCGACACTGGGTGAAAGTATGGACAGGTCTCTATCGCACCAGTCCTCCCTCATTCACAAATCTCACCACCATGTGTCCAGTTTTTATACTCTTTATTTTCCCCCAGGCCAGATTCCTTTGTTCACCTTTGCTCGGATTGTGTATTCACAAGTTCTCTTTTGAAACAGTTTTTCCTCTGAATAGATTTTCGGGCAGAGCCTGATGAATTTTCCAGGAAGGCAGCATCGGTGCCCAGTCATTGAGGCTCATCTGATTTGGTGTATCCTTGATTAATCACGGTTAATGGTCCAGGGCTGGGACTCCCTTTTCAGCTGTTGATTTCTTTTTTTCTTTTGCCTTTGAATGCAAACCTAGCTTTCCCAGAACCGGTATCTGCTTATTGCTTTTTATTTATACTTTATTTCAGCACGAATTATTTAATACAGTATGTTCCTCATAACACTTTTTATATAACAACTGATTTTTTCTTCTTCCTATCAGCTAGAACAATGGAAATTTTGCTTAGAGAGGTGCGCATCTGTTGCGAGTTAAGTTTGTTCCTTTTTTAGTCTAAAGAATTTCTTCCCCATAAGTTACCAAGGAAACTAAGTGTTGGATACTGAAGAGCACTTGACCAAAACAAAGAGGTGGCCAAAGCTCAGAGGGGGAGATAAATGGAGCTTGAGGCAGCTTCAGGCTCTCTGGGTTTTTTTCAGCGTTCGGGAAGAGAGAACTACTGGGTTGCTGCTTGCTGCAAGAGGAGTTCACTGTGGCCAAAGGGATCTAGTCCTGGGAAATCTACCACCATCTGCCCTCCCTGGAATTCTGAGCTCCTCTGCCGCCCTGCTGGAGCTGGGCCAGCCCTGCCCCTGTTGGCTTCTTCAGTGCTGCTCCTCTTGCTACAGTATGAACCTGCAGCTCCCCTCTGCCCTACCGGGACATCCTGCCATCACAGCCACCAGCCTGGGATTTCCTCCGTTCCAGCTTGGTGTTCTGAGAATTCCTGCAGGGGAACCGAGACCAAACTCCCCTGGGTTTTTGTAAAGTAAAGCCCTCAAGGTTCTTGGTATTGTTTTGTTATTAATGCTGTAGTTGTTGGTTTTGTTTGCTTTGTTATACATACTGGTAAAGAACTGCTATTTCTATCCCCAAATCTTTGCCTAAGAGCCTCTGACTGCAAATTCAGAATTGGAGAAAAGGGGGGTGGTTTACCGTTCCCATTCCAAAGGAAACTCCAGCTTTCTCTGGCAGATACCTGTCTTCCCAAATTGAGACAGAGTCTCATACTTGATACTGAACTTTGGATTGCGGAAGAAAGGGTGAAATACATATCTGCGCAAAACATTTTGGTCTCTACTTTTTTTTGCAGCATTTATGGAGCTGTTGGATTTATGTGTCTTCATTTGGTTTTTTGTGGTTTTATCTTCAAGAGCGTGAAACACTAATAGTCAGAGAAGGAGCTTAACTATTGGGAATGTCAAAAAACTATTCTGTGAATAGTTAATTATCCAAATGTATGCATAGATACTAGATGGCACAAGGAAAAGACAATGTTTATTTCTTCAAAGGTAAGTTTTTCAGTTGTTATTTCAATAATAAGTTTACATTCACTTATAGCACAATTCAAACTATTTTGAAGTGAAATCTTATTGAAATGAACAAAAACATCTGAGGTGGACATAATAATGAAGAATTCCTCTTATGCAGATAGAACATTCCGCTACCTTATACACATAAATACAGCTATTTTGTAGGGGGCATGAGCCACGTGAAAAATTGAACAATCAGGTGATAAATTACCTTGTGACAAATTAAGTTGATGTGTGCCTTTGACTGCCTTACCTGCTGTCTACTCATGAATCCATCTCTTGGGACTTCCTTTAACATCCAAAGCTTGCGCTGCCTCAGGTATATGCCATTCTAATTCTAAACAAGGTAGACAATAAGAAAAAAATCGTCTTGCTATTTCTATCCAGAAAAATTAAATAAATCAACCATGCTCACTGAATATGATGTTAACTTTTGTGGCTGTGACATTTGGAAAGAAAAACATAGGTATGAGTGTCCATGTATACATATATGCATGAAACTAATTTTCCAATTTTAAAAACTTCTCAAATAGTTTGTTCAAATAGGCTTTTTGTGATACACAGAGCGTCCTCATTGCTACATAATCAATGCAATAGCTTTCAGAAGCAGAGACCTGCAAATCATGAACAGAGTACGCCCCTAATATATTTTTCATTCATCTATAAGCCCATGTGCATGGTTCCAGTATCATAATGTTTCAGAGATGAACAGCTGTTGGTGAAATTGTCCTTTACCCAGGAGAAACACTGCTGGGAAACAACTACGTCTGCCCTCATTGAGATCTCTGTGATCAGCTCTCAGACTTTGTAAATGACTAGTCAGGCTTTAAAAGATAACACCTCATCTGGAACATTCCCAAATAAATACGTAGTCCCCCATTACACTGTGATTACCCCAAATCCAATTCTGCTTGTCTCCTCTTATTGCAGCACTCAGTAAAAATCCTAATGAAGAGGAATGCTGAGATTTTCATTTGTGACTCTGGAGAGGAACTTTCACAATAACACAATTGCCACAAGGGGTTTTTTGTCACAGATATCTTGTCATGAGCATCTGCCACGAAGACAATAAAATATCCTCTAAGTCCTCTAAGGTCAGATTTCCTTCTCCTACATAATGGATGCATCAATAAACACTACTGGATGTTTTTGACTAGGTGATTGAGCTGGCAGTAACAGCTGCCCACACACCTAGCTGGGACTGAACATCTCCCAGCACCTCTGGTCATTTCCAGCATTGCCTTTCCTATGTAACATTTTATGGACAAATAGATATGGGTAAGTGTCAGCACAACAGTATAAATTCTGAACCAATTGTGCTGTTGCACCACACAATTCCTGAGGGCTTTTGCTTTCAGCACCTTCATAGTCAGTTCAACAGTAATAGCTGGCTGAATTGGCTAATGAACACTAGCAATATATTTTACCTGTGGCAGAGGGGTGACCAGAATGCAAGACCTCTGACATTTAATTCAGCTTTTGCTACATTGCAGAAAGAATTAAATGCTGGAAGGCAGCCCAAGACACAGATTTTGTATGAAGTGTGATTTGCTGATATCACTTGTCTCATGGGATGACTTTTCTAGACTGAGGAAATGCTGAAAAATAAAGATACTAAAATCCAGAAGTGGAAGCTCATCCCCCAAGAATTTAGAAGTGTTTCATCAACTGTTGCTGGATTTCATAATCTGGCCTTGCTTTAACATTGTTGCTTACAATGCTTTAATGTCAGTTACTTATATATAACTGGTCACAAATAATAATTCTCTCTTTAACCCAGATTTGGCATTTGAGAAGATACAATTCACTGAAATATGTAGTAGTGTAAAAGCAACTAATTAATTTCTTTTTAAATTAAGGTGTTTTCCAAGTTTTCTTTGCTTAGTTGCAGAGGAGACAGTTTAGCTGATGAACATGCAATAAATGCCCTTATATTGAATCCCTATTATAGAACCTCCAGCTGATAAAATTGAAACACTTTTTAGAAGGTTTGTAAAAACCTGGCAAATTTAGCCTTCCTGAACAACTTACCTATTAGGCATTTCTGCTATAGTAATAAGGAATTTAAGGAGGAGCACTTTAAGGCTTTCCTAAAGATCACACTAAAATTCTGTGGCATGAATCATTGATGCTAAATCTCTTAAATCCCATTCCTTTTTTCATTTTGTGGTGGTTGTTGTTGTTGTTGTTGTTGTTGTTGTTGGGGTTTTTTTGTGGGTTTTTGGTTTTGTTGTTGTTGTTGTTGTTGTTTTTGTTGTGTTTTTTTGTTGTTTTTTTTTGTTATGGGTTTGGGGGTTTTTTTGGAAATTATATGACAACCAGAACACCAGGTAATATGTTCAGTGTCAACATTCTTTTAGTAGTTATTTTGTCCAGCCTTCTGACAAGCCAAAGAAAAAGAACCCTGAAAACATTCCCTCTAATTTATGGACATAGAAATGAGGTATTTGGGTTAATTTCCAATGTATAAGTAGGGTTGTGCACCAGTGAAACTTGCATTATGGCAGGACCTTTTCAGAGAAATATGAGACAATTATGTTATTTCTTAAACCTTATAAACAAATGACAAAAAAGAAATTTAATCAGAAAAACATTTGCACTGCATCAGCTCATCTCACCTTTTGCTTTGATATGAGGACAAAATGGAAAATTTTGATGAAAAATGAAGTATCACTTGTGTCTGTGAAGGCTTTCGACCTTCACAGGAGGAGGAATTAAAATAAAATGTGCAAGCAAAGAATTTGTGATGAAAATCAAACTACCTAAACTTAACTTATAGAGAAAAGGGCAATTTTGATAACCTATTCTGTCCTATTCTAGTGTGCTTTTTCCTAACCATACAGTGCTAGCAGGTTGAATTGGTTTTCAAATCACAGGAAAATATTTTTCAACTTTTGCAATAGCAACAAGGTGAAAGGCCTCAAAACCACATCCCCAAATATGTTTTCAAATATAAAATTATTTATCACTTTAGTAAGAAGCTAATTGTGAGGATCCTGTCAAAAAAACCATTAAGTCTAAAGTCTATTCAGCTGTTCCCTGAATTCATTCTTGATGACAAGTCAACCTGCTACATCCCCTAGCTTCAATGGCTACAACAGGAGCTATTTTCAAAGGGATGCAAGCTTTTAAAAGAATAAAAAGTAATATAAGAAAAAGAACACTTTCTATGCCTTAATCTCTGGTAGTACCTTCATTCTGTCAACATGTAGCATTATTTATACGTACATAATGTCTAAAAATTAGTGCCAAATTGACTGGCAAAAAGCTCCACGACTCATTTCCTAGACAAGGTATCTGATTCTTGTTTCATTTGCAATGTATTTGTGTACATAGAATACAATAAGAAATTCCATGTTTATGCTTTAAAATATAGTTGATTCTGTTTAAAGTGAATTTAACAACAATTTACAATAAGTGAAAACTAATGACAGACAAATTAGGAAAAACAACTTTCTGGCAAAGCTGAGGAGGTTCAAAAAAAAATAAAGTACTGAGTGAAGTGAGTGGGAAAATTACACAAAATGATTAAGTGTGAAATCACCATCCTATTTATCACACACTGCCAGTTTTAAAAATAGCTCTCAGAGTGCATGTTTGCCATTTTTCCTACTGTAGGAACACTGTGATATATATTTTTGAAACACATTCTTTATATTCAGCAGACAAGAAATGTCACTGTTGATCATAGCTTTGATCCATCTCTGAGATTGCAGTTCCCTTCCACACAAGGGCCAATAATTGGTGTAGTCTCACAATAACTGAAATAATTCAGAGGGTTCCTAGTGAAGTATTTTGAACTCTCATTGTACTATCTGTGCTGTACCTATTGTAAGATATGCACCAGAAAGTGTCCTCTTGACCACCTGTGATCTAAAATGAACACAAATGAATCACCTCACACACTAAAAAATATTTTTTTAGAAAGAACAACAATGTTCTTTTGTATATGTTTTAACCTGACTGGTTGTCCTATAACACACGTCACCTTCATTTATAGAAATATCATAATAATGTAGCCTGATATCTGGCCCAAAAAGGAAATTGCAAATGCTGAATTATTGTCTGTTTTATACTTTTCAACAAATCTATAGCAACAATATTTTGCGACAGTATTGTGGTAGACAGAAGTCTATAAATAAATTTGGCTCATTTTCTGGTCTTTTCCCTAGCCTCTAAATGGAGGCAATGATCCATACATCCTTTGTGCAAGTTCCTGAGGCCAGGCAGCTCACTTTAGCCATAATCCATCTAGAAAGATCTACCACTCTGGATCATGTTTTGTTCAAATGCTTCTCACTTCATGCATTTCACATCCACTCCAACAAGAGCTTTTGGAAAGGAAACATTGCAGTCTTACCTAAGAAGAATCTGACATTCCTGAGCTCAAGAGAATGGACTACAGAGAAATTGCAAATTAGAATAAAGTGCACTGTGGATAGTTCTTGAATTTCTTGTGTCTGTTATGGCTCTATCAGAAACATAGAACATGCTACCATTTGCTTAACAAAAAAGTTGTGTATGAATGAACTAGACAATTTTTCATTTGTAAAGCCAAATTACTTAAAATCAGACATTCAAAGAAAGAAAATGAGAGAGAGGGTTTATGGAAAAATTTTCCATTTTAGCCAGGCACTTTAAAATGTTTAATGGTAGGCAACAGGAATGCAGACCTCTGTAAGTATTATCGAGGTTAGCAAGTAGTCAACAAAATTTGAGTTATGCAAAATAAGGACAGTGTCCTATCATAGATGTTGACATTAGCTATGAAAACAATCATCTCCCCTGCTACTTCCCCCAAGACAAGGAATTTATAACAAGCTGTTTGTGTGCAAAGATGAATGTCTGCCAAGAATTACAAATTATTATTAAAATTATTATGCACAGTACATCATAAAAAGTAGTTTGGTCTAAATTCATCCTGGGGGTAATTCTATCGCCTACGGAAGACTCTTATCAATAATGTATAAAGCCCACTCATTGCAAGCATTTTTAATGTATACACTATCTTTCATATAAATACAAAAATATTTGTTGTTAACAGCTGACTATGGAATTTCCTGTTGCATGACTGCAAATCAGATGCATTAACCTCACGCCTTCACCAGCCTACGTTTGGTATTGCAAGAACCTCCAGTTTCAGGATTTTCCTTTGTTTTTCCTTAACAGTATCTGAATAGAAATGTAAAGCAGCTTTTAAAATTTTGCAGTACAAGAAAGAACAAAAGTACAAGAAAGAACAAAATGTTGTCCTTATGAAGTGATCTGTCATTACCATTGGCACTATCTAGACATTTTTCAGTTTCATTTAGTTTCCAGAAATCTTGTTTAATTATTTGTCCACATGTTTCCTTAAATATTAACTGAAAAAAAAAAAAAAAAAAAAAACAAAAACAAACAAACAAACAAAAAAAAAAACCACCTAACAACAACAACCAACAACTAAAGAGTACAAAATATTTCACAGAATGTAAAGGGCTACAAAGTACACCGAAGGTAACTTTTCTGGTATAATGTAGTGCTTTGTTCCCCTTACAATCCTAGGTTTTTTCTTGTTTTATGTTGAAAGCATTATAATGAATAGCCATAACAACTTGTAAAAGAAATTGAAAATAGAAAATTTTCATGCTCAGGAATTATTTAATTTAAAGTACATGCTGTCTATAGACTGCAGTGACCCAGATTTGAATCTGCAAAGACTAGCATGGGGCTTTGACTTAGCAGCATGAATTGCACAGGGATGATTTTGGGAAAGGTACTGAGAGGCCTGGGTGCATTCTGCTGGATAGAACAGTAATGTCAGCTTTTGTATTATCTCTAAAAGGTTTCTTAATTAAAACCATTCTATCTCGAAAACACAGAATCCTTCCAGTTTGGTACCTGGTGCCCGATACATGAAATTGAACCATGATCTCACAGAACTGAAGGAGCATTGTTACTCAATGGGAAGAAGGGGGGAAACCAGCTAATTTTAAAATAATAATTTAATAATTAATAAAAACAGCTCATTTCACATTCATAAGGGGTAAAAAAAGGAGGAACCAAGCGGAGTGCTGAGCTTCTGTAATGCTACTCCCTAAAAATTCAATTTTTATTTTTCAATGGAAAATTAAATCTGCACTTTCCTAACCATTGAAAAATAAAAGAAAAAATACAGTAAGCCTACTTCTGTTTAAATCTCTCCTGGAGTAAGGGAAACACCAGGATACGTACCCTGGCTCAGTCTAGGATTCAGTTTCCAGTGCTCAGCAGTGAGGACCTGAATGGACCCACTGAACCAAATGTAGATACTCATAATCTTTAGGATATCTACATACTTCAGTACTTTGTAGGTAGAAGTCCTGTTTCTGTGTTAGACTGTCTGTAGGAGAAAAGTGCTGAGGGCCAAATTTGAGATTATAAAACCCATCTTGTGCTACTGATGACCTTGCTAGATGGGCAGACTCTATTGACTCTGCTGAGAACAGTATGGTTTCCCCCCCTAAAAAAATTGATTGTTGCCTAAACACTCCCCAAATGCTGGTGTCATTTTTATGCAAATGTAATGTTCTGTTTTACAAAAAGCAGACTAATAAATAAATAAATTTAAGTATAGAAGTAGAATAAAAGATAATAAAATCAATTAAAATAAACTAGAAAAGCCAAATCCAAGGCTTCTTACCTAGAAAATATATATGCAAAACTGAGTTCAAATCTCAGGTATTGCCATTTGAATTCAAAGCCCATAATAAATTATTTATAACACCTCCTAGAGTTCAGCATTTCTCCATTTTCATGTATATTTGAAGTGTCATATAACTAGAAAAGATACCTTGATCTGTAATTGTTATGGGTGAAGATAGAGGCACAGGACAAAGGTATAAGGTATCCCATACTTTCTGTTGAATAAATGAGAAAAGCAATGGTATTTGCCCACCAAAGCAGCCAAAAATTCTGAATTTAACAGAACAGCCGAATGAATTAGTGTTCACAGAGGCACAACATGAAGCCTAGGGAAGAGCACCTCAAGGCATTTAATATTTTCATGCAAGGCTTCTGGCAGAGTAACTGCAGAGAGGTGGCAGTGGTCATAGAAATATCATTCTGCCATTCCTCATTTTCATAGAAATACAAAAGTCTTTCTGCTTTATGGTCTGCCTCTCCAACTTTTTCCAAAAGATCTGAGACCTGAGCTAAGTGACAGAAAGGTTACTCTGTCATATTTCTTTGTGTCACATTTCTTTAATAGGTTAATAAATCTCATACCTTTTCTTCACGGAGTGTCTCCAGCCCTGTTGATGTGTTCTTTTCTTGATATTATTGTGACTAACTCCCAAAGCAATGCTATTTCCTTCAAAGCTGCAATACTGAGCTGTAATCAGAGGGAAAAGTATATTTTTTACATGTATCTAAAAATATTCAGCAAGTCAGCACAGACAGCACCAGGCACAGTATTCTACTTATAGCTCAATCTATTACACACAACAGACATAAGGAATCTATGACAGAAAATCTATGACTTAAAATATAACATAAAACACATTCATGTTAACAGGTAATACTCAAAGAACTGGAATTTATTATACTTTATGCTGGAAGCACAAGTTTGGTATACCAAAGAACACTGTGGAGGGATAACATTTTCTCTCATGTTCAGATCAAAATTTATCATACCTCAAATAAGCAATTTTAAATATAGAAAAATCTTAATTAATAAGAAAATTACAATCTGACACTTTCTTTGTTATTGCTCGCTTCCATTGCGTATCATGAAGTTAAGAATAAATCAAAAACCAATGCCAGTCTTTTTGTAATGTCCAAAATGCAGACTTGTTAACCACAGAAAAGATGCTGCAATATTTTCTTTTTATTAGGATATCTATTTCCTATTAGCTGTAATTTATAACATTTTCTCTCAGAAACTCTGCAATTAATGCTGTTTTCAGGTCACAGACGTGACAAAACATCTTCTGCCCCATTTGCTGCCCACAGAAAACTGTTCGGTTCTGAATCTGTGGCTAAAAACAGTGTCCAAGAGTCAAGGACTTCTGCTATCCATATCTGTCACTGTCCTTTGCTCTCTTCTGCTCCCAAATTACTTGGTTATGATAACCAGGTGATCATAAAAATACAGCATATGTGTGCACTAGGTTAATATTCTCAAAGTGTCAATATAACGTGTCCTAGAATGAAAGGTCTCTAGAAGAGTAAGATATAATATATATTCTTCTGACAAATAAAACTACTTCATCTGCTTAGGCATAAACCAATCATTTAAATCATTAATAGTAACAAAAACCAGCAGAGTTAATATTTAATCTACTGTTAAAAAGACTAGATGCAGGGATACCATGCTCAGGAAAAAAATTAACACAGAATAGGGAAGCATGTAGGCTCAAATTATCACCTGTTGTCGTCCCTGAATTTCTTGCTTTCAAGTGTTTGAGTCTTTGCCGCAGCTTTCTCACGCTGCTTTATGTAAACAATAAGTATTCTTAGAAAAATATGTTTTGCATTCTTGTTCTCTGAGAGAGAACTTGACTGATGGTCATATTGACCAATGGAGTCAGGAGGTTGTAACCTCCTTGGGCCAATCTTGGCCCTCTGTACAAAATGTATATAAGCCTATTGGAGTCAGATAATAAAGAGCTTTCCATGTTTCACCAAGCTGCTGCCTTCTGTCCTCTGTGAGGGTCCGCTCCCACGTCACAACGTGTTGCCCCTCTAAAGGCAGGGGTAACATCTGGTGACCCCAAATGTGTGAGAAGAGGGTCTCCAGTGCATCTGGTGACCCCGCACGTGTGGGAAGAGGGTCTCCAGTGCATTGGTGACCCCGAGTGTCTGGGCTGCAGCTGAGTCGCATCTGGTGACCCCGGACGTGTGGGAAGAGGGTCTCCAGTGCATCTGATGACCCCTCCGTGTCTGGACTGCAGCTGGGTCACATCTGCTGACCCTTTGTGTCTGAACGGCACATCTGGACACTGTCCGTGTCTGAACGGACTCCTGACGTGGGAGAACAGGTCACACCGGTGACCTCCGACTGTGAGAGAACTGCACATCGGTGGACCTCTGTGCCCAGTGAGAGACTGAGCTGCTCTGCCTGAGGTATCGTGGTAAGAGATAATGATCTCTAAACCCTCCTCAGATGAGGAAACCCTCATGGTGGACTTTTGCCTTGAGGTCCTGCGGAGACAAGAAGTCTCCTTTCCTGGAGATGCTCTCCAGAAACTGTTCTATTATGCTAGAACTCATGGGTTTTTTTGCAGCCTTGAAGAAGTTTTTTCTACAGCAGAGTAGAAGTCTTTGGGCGACTATCTGCTCCAGGTTTTCTTTGCAAATCGCAGTGTGAAACTTTTGAAACTCATAGCCACCTGGAGCAGGCTGGAGAAAGTGCTGCCTAAAGTACAGCCTTCCAGCTCTGAGGACAGCTCCAACCCCATCAGGCTGGGTTCCAGGGAAGACGGTGGAATCATTCCTCCTGTCCCGGCTCCACGGAGATGGGCGGGACAGCCGACTCCCCTTCCTCGGAAAGGTAGCAGCATGGCGGGAAGCCTGCCTGCACTCAGCACAGCTGCTGAGGCGGGCACGGGGTCTTCTGCAGAGCAGACCCCTCCCCAACCCACGCCACATCGGCGCTGGAGTGTGGAAAAACTCGGGGCTTCTGAAAGCCCCTCGGGATCGGCCCCCCCTCCCAGTCCCGGGCCGCCGCTGAAAAAGCGGCGACAGAGGCGAAAAATCGCCTCCCCCACTTCCCTCCCCCCCCATGTTTTCCCGGCCTTGGAAGCGCCGGGAGCACTCTTGGATCGGGGGGGCGGGGTGGTTTTTGTGGACTGTCCGCACTGTGGGGCGTCGGTGGAATGTTCCGTGCAGCAGGGCGGCGCAGGGCTGTGCCGTCCCGGGGCGCCAGGCAGGGCAGCCGTTTCCCCCCGCGGCGGGGACTTGCACGGGGCACACAGGTCCGTGCAATCTGGCGACAAGCCAAGTGCCCCGCCGGAGCGGGGGTGGGGCCCTGCCCAGCCTGTGAGGGGCGGGGCGGCCCCGAGAAGCGGCGGGGCCGCCCCGGGGCGGGTGATGCAGCCCGCCCGGCCCCCGCAGGGGCCGGCACCGCCCCTGAGAAAGGGCGGGCCAGCCCCGCGCCGAGCGGCAGCGAAGCCGTCCGGCATTGGAGCCACAGACGCTGCTGTGAATGGCAGGCGGGACACGCCTCCTGCAGCGCTGCGATCTCCCCCCGTGCCAGCCCCGCGCCGCGCGGGGCGGGCAGCAGCTGCCGGTCCCAAAGCGGCGCCAAGGGACACGCCCCTCCCAGCGCTGCCATCTCCCCCCGCGCCGAGCAGGAGCAGCGCGGCGGAGGCAGCTGCGGCTAATCTGTCAATTTTAAAGGAACAGCGCGGTCACAAGCGGGTGTTTCCCCGCTACAAGGGGTCCCGGGATCCTGGATCTCCCCCAGTCTCGGGTGATGTCCCAGCCGAGGCTGATGTTGTGAGCAGCCGTGAGTCAGCACAGCACCCCCTGCAGGGCAGGGATGGATTCCCCAGCTCTGTGGGTGCAGTGAGAAAGGCTCTCACCCCTGTCTCTGTGAAGCACACAGGACAGGAATCAGAGGTGCATGATGCCTCATCTAATGCTCAGGCCAGCAAGACTAATGCTAAGGCCAACAAGAAACAAAGAAAGAGAGTGCAAAAAAGAGGAATCACTCCCTTGTTTCTTTGTGGAAGGTGTGGACGGCCGAATCACATGGCAGATGTTTGCAAGGCAAGCCATGTGAAAGGCCAACCTCTGACAAAAGGGCAGTGGGGTGCAAAGAGGAAGTGTGCTCGGACAGAAGAGTCTTCCCAGTCCCCACAGCCGATGGAGGTTTGTGGGGAAAGTCCAGTCCCACACCCACTTCTCCCTGTTAATGTCTCTGAAGGGACCAAAATTGTTTAATTTGTGTTTGAGTTTTCTGTTCACAGGACAAAGAGTTGGTGGTGAGAAGGCAGTTGCTCTGAAGTTACTGAGCTGCCTGGATTTCACTGGACTGTTGCTCTAATCAAAGACTGTCCTGGAACAATTTGGAACGGACATTGCGATTTTTTCCTTCGCTGTTTAGCAGCTGGAATGGACTGTCTTTCAAGATCCATTCATCGCCCTTCGTGACGTGGTTTGGGAGCTGATGGACCAGGATCATCTGGAAATTTCAACCAGTCCTGGGACGTTCCTGTGTTCTGCATCGAAACAGAACTCTGGGGACTGGAGGTTTTTTATAACACCTCCAAAAAGCCAATCCTCAAATCTGAATCTGAATGATTATTTTCTGTGATTCATTTGTATCCTGCAGGTATCACTGGCTGATGAATGTCCAATTCCTCGCACGTTCTGGAATGGGTCGTTTTTGCCCCATCTGCCACAAGGCGGCAAAATATTGTTTGAAAAAACAAACAATGAAAATATTATTTTTTTTGTTTGAGCTAATTATTGCTCGATTTCAGCCGCAAAAATGGCAATCAATCATTTTTGTATGAGCTCATTGTTCGATTGATAAATTGCAGGCAACAATGCTTGTGAATTTGATGGGTGCAGATTTTTGTAAAATTCATGCTCTCAGTATTATGGGAGGAATTTGATTGGAGCTTTGCAAGCAGTGTTTTTCTGCCAAATGCTCTGGAGCCATGAGCTGTTGCGAGTGGCAAGAATCCTTTGGATTTCTTTTTGCGGCCCAAAAATATTCAGAAATTTAGTGCAAGGGCCCACTGTCTTTACAGACGATTTGGGAGGATGAAGTAGGCCAGTGTTCCTTGGAAGGATGATTTTGAGGGCAAGTTTTGGAAGCCCTTGAGGATGGGCAGCCCATTTGGTATTGGGGCTGCTGCCATGGCATTTCCACAGTTTTCCCAGAAACTTTTTCATTTAGTCACGGATTCAACTTCTGTGGTCGACATGGCACACAGATGGGTTGTTCAATTTAAAGGGAGTCAGCAATGTTGTTTGTTCCATTTGCTGAAGAACCTTTTGTTGTGCCACAGAGGCCTGGTTCTTCAAAAACAAAAATGGGGAACGCAGGGTGAAACCCCGCAAATTTAATTGGCAAAGGCTTTGCATGCCATTGAGCACCTTACAGGTGCCACAGAATTTCACTAACCCTGCAATGTGAAAAGCAAGAAACCGTGACCGAATGAAGGTCAACAGAGGAGGAACCACTGGTCCTCCCATGGGAACAGAAATTGAACTGTAGTTCATTTTCTTTTTTCCTTTTTTCTTTTTTTAAAGGTAAAAAGGGTGAGATGTTGTCCCTGAATTTCTTGGTTTCAAATGTTTGAGTCTTTGCCGCAGCTTCTCACGCTGCTTCATGTAAACAATATTGTATTATTAGAAATTATCTGTATGTTTTGCATTCTTGTTCTCTGAGAGAGAACTTGACTGATGGTCATATTGACCAATGGAGTCAGGAGGTTGTAACCTCCTTGGGCCAATCTTGGCCCTCTGTACAAAATGTATATAAGCCTATTGGAGTCAGATAATAAAGAGCTTTCCATGATTCACCAAGCTGCTGCCTGCTGTCCTCTGTGAAAGTCCACTCCCACATCGCAACATGTTGCCCCTCTAAAGGCAGGGGTAACATGAGTCCTTAGGAATTATTTAATCACCAGTTGTGAATGATGTCACTCCATTTCTGTGACATCTCCTGCATTAGTACCAGGTCACCTGCACTGAAGATGTACAACATCTCCCATAGGGTCAGATGAAAAGAAAAATTTTCTCTTGTATTATGCCTTTGAATGATGTAAAGCAGGTCATATTCTTCAAAGTTGTCTTCTGTATAATTCAAAGCAAAAGGAAGGTTTCAAACTGGATTTTTGACAGAAGCTTCTTTTTAAAGAGCCCCCTTGTCTGAAAAGACTAGTATTCATAAGGCTTTCCCAGCATATTTTGATGTCATCTCACATCAGTATTGACAGTGTTTTGACTGCTGCAGAAAGAAGAGAACAATTCACAATAATTCACCTAGATTTTATTGACACATTTCACTATGCTTGGAGTATTAATGAGAAAGAAAAGTACTGAAGACTTATAAGCCTTTCCTGTGTACACCTTGCTAGCCAGCAGCCTTCCATGTGGTAGCATCATTTATTAAAAAAGAGAAGATATTGACAATGGGAATCAGAGTGGCTGCAATACAAATAATTGTGGAACAGTACAAAAGGAGATTTGCACTAAAATTCAGTTTACAGCCTCTGATCTCTTCTAATCTGTAGGTTCTTAGTGGGGGATGAATTCTTAGTAAAGTGATATGGAAGTCAGTGGTCATCTCCTCTTTGGAAGGAACTCAGCTCTGGTATCCCCTCAGCACAGTGTTATTACCAGAAAAGATGTGGTGACACAGGCAGAGATGTCACAAAACCATGCAGCTGTCCAGGTGTCAGGCTGCAGGGTGTGCCAGAGCTTGGCACTGGTGTTGGAGGGCAGTGGATTCCACAGCTGTATGAAGTGTGACCAGACCAGGTGGATGATCTGCTCAGCCTAGTGGCAGAGCTAAGAGGGGATGTAGAAAGGTTAAGAACTACCAGGGACTCAGAGCAGAAAACTGACTGGTGGAGCCATTCCCTACCATCAGCCAGCTGCATCACCAGAAGGGAAAAATCCCCTACTGTTTTTACTACCAGCCTAAAGGAGGGAACCTAAAAGAGCAGGTCAGCAACAGGGGTTTAGGAGTGACAAAGACACAGTGCATAAGATTTCTGTTAGGGGTAATAGGTAAATTCCCTCCCAGCCACTTAGATGCCAGCAATGAGGATGAAGGTGCATCCAGGCTGTCAGTCTAGGGCAATCAGTCTACCACCACGTCAGTCAAGATAAAAAGGAGGGTAGTTGTCATTGGTCACTCCCTCCCGTGGGGAACAAAAGATCCAGCCTAATAGCCAATGGCACCTAGCCCATAGGGAGGTCTGCTGCCTTCCTAGGGCCCAGGGTAAAAGATGTTATTATCTGTTATTGGTTTTTTTTCAGATGGGCAATGAAGTCCAGCAAGAAGTCTGAGGACTATCAAGAGGGACCTCAACATTCTAAGGATGACTGACTGAGAGATCTAGAGCACAAGGGGTCTTATCCTCTATTCTACCTGTTACAGGGAATGACAGGGTTAGAGCAAAGAAAATTGTACATATTCATACCTGACTCTGAGCTTGGTGTCATCAGCAGAATTTGGGAGGTTTTGATCATGGATTGGTTTTGATCATGAGTGGGTTTACACAGCACCAGGCCTGTTGGGGCACACCTGCCTTGAAGAGGGAAAAGGTTATAGGTTTCATAGCTTTAAGCTCTGAATTGAAGGGGGAAGAGGGAAAAATCAAGGTCATTTGAGACAACACAAGGGCTGGCATTTTGCTTTTTGAGAGACAGTGTGTTAGATAGGTCCTTCAGTCTGCTGTCTTGGTAGAAGTAGGAGATGGAGATCCCTGTGACAGCAAGAAATCGAGGGTTAATAATGTGCTGGAAACTGTGGAAGCATCTGAAAATGCAGGAATCACAGTTTTCCCAGGGAAAGACAATAACCCAACTAAGTTCATCTACACCAATGCTTGTAGCATGGGCAACAAACAGAAGGAATTGCAAGCCATGGCGCAATTGAAAAATTATGACCTAGTTGTCATGGAAGTCTTGATGTGATAAGTCATACAGCTGGAGTGCTGCAGTGGATCAGTGGATGACTACAAGCTGTTTAGGAGAGAAAAGAGACAATGGAGGAGTTGTGTATTACAAGCAGTATTTCAATTGCATAGAGATTAATGATGATAATGATAGGATTGAGTGTTTGTGGGTAAGAATCATGAGACAGCATACAGGACAGATGTTCTGGAAGGATTCTGTTATAGACCAGCCAACCAGGATGAAGAAGCAGAAGAAATATTCTGTACACAGCTGGGAGAAGTCTCATTGTCATTAGCCATTGTTCTCATGGGGGTCTCCAACTTTATCAGATGTCTGCCAGAAACAGAACACAGTGGAGAGGAAGCGGCAGAAAGCATGGGACAGAGAACATGCTGACACAGCTCATAAGTGACCCATCAGCAAGAGGCACCTGCTGGACTTTTTGCTTGTGATCTAAGAGGGACTGGTGGGTGATGGAATGGTTGGAGGTCATCTTGTGCCCAGGGAACATGAAATGATGCAGGTTCTGGTTGTTGAGGAAGTAAGGTCAGCAAAACTGCCATGTTGGACATCTAGAGGGCAGATTTTTTTCTGTTTGAGAGACTGAAAGGCAGTCCTAAACAGCAGCAGAGTCTAGGAATTTTAGAAACTTTTTAAGAAGGAAATCTTAAAGACAGAGAAGCAGGCTGTCCCTGTATGCCAAAAGACGAGAGCAGGGAAGAAGACTGGCCTGGACACAGAGAGAGCTTCAGCTGGAACTCCAGTGGAAAATAAGAGTACATCACCTTCGGGAGAAGGAACAGGCACATCAGAATGATTACAGAGGTATGAAGTTATGCAGGGAGAAAGTTAGAAAGGTGAGAACCCAAACTTATCTGGCTGGTGCTGTAAAAGGTAATGAAAAATATTTTTACAAATACATGAGCAACAAGAGGTCTAAGGAGAACCTCTGTCCTTTACTGGATGTAGTAGGAAACATACTAACAAGGACAAGGAAAAGGCTGAAGTACTGGAATGCCTACTTTGCCCCAGACTTTAATAGCAAGAGCAGTTGTCCTCAGGGTATGCAGCAGCTTGAGATGGAAGAAGGAGATGGAGAGCAGAATTAAGACCCCATAACACAGTAGGAAGGCTCTGCAGAGGGATCTGGACAGGCTGGATTGATGAGCCAAGGTCAATTGTTTGAGGTGCAAAAAGACCAAGTGTTGGGTCCTGCCCTTGGATCACAGCAACTTCCTGCAGCGCTACAGGCTGGGGGCAGAGTGACTGGAAAGCAGCTCAGTGAAAAGGACCTAAGAAGGCTGGTCAGCATCCAGCTGAACAAGAGCCACAAGTGTTTCCAGGGGGCCAAGACAGCCAGTGACATCCTGGGCTGTATCAGAAATGGTGTGACCAGCGGAACAGAGATTCTATGGTCTGCCCTGTACTCGTCACTTCTGAGGCCACATCTTGAGTTCTTTGTCCATTTCCGAGTCCCTCACTACAAGGAAGACATTGATCTGCTGGAGTGTGTCCAGAGAAGGGCGACAGAACTGCAGAAGGGTCCGAAGCACAAGTCTTGTGTGTAGCAGGTGAGGGAGCTGGGAGTGCTTAGCCTGGAGAAAATGAAGATATGGAGGGACCCCATCACCTTCTGCATCTACCTGAAAGGAGGTTTTAGTGAGTAGGAGTTCAGTTTCTCCTCCCAAGCAACAAGTGACAGGAGGACAGGAAATGGCCTCAAGTTGTGCCAAAGGAGTATGAGGTTGGATATTAGGAGAAAATTCTCCACTGAAAGTGTGGGCAGGCAGTGGAATAGAGTGCCCAGGGAAGTGGTGAAATTGCCACCTCTGGAAGTGTTCAAAAGGAGTGGGAATGTAGCACTTGGCAACATTGTCTAGCTGTGAACACAGTGGTGCTACATTAATGTCTGAACTGAATAATCTCGAAGGTCTTTTCCGGCCTTCATGATTCTATGATTCTCCTTCTGCAGCACTGAGCAAAGAATGTTCTCTATTTCATGCTGGCACTTTTACTTTTCACTCAGAATGAGCAATAGGTAGGTACTGTTTGAAAGCAGTGTCTGATGCAATATTACACAGAGACTGTCTTGATCTGAAGTTGTGTCAATCAGATAAGAAAGCTTGAGAAAATATAAAATAGACTTACATTGTCATCAAAAGCAGGATATCTTTATGTATAAATGGTAGAAGAAAATAAATAAACATATATCTTTTCTGAACACTTGTTTCCAAAATTCCCAAGTTTAACCATAGAATTTTTCAGCTAATCTGACTTACCCTGTACAGTCAACTTTTCAGATACTGAGTGGTCTGAAAACCTCTCTACAGAACTCAGGACACTTGAGTACCGGCAGTCACCAACTACATGAAAAATGTATGGACTTCATATTATCTGTATGAATGCATACATACAGACTAAAAACATATATATATATATACATATATATATATATGCACCCATATACATACTATAAATGCATATGCACCCATATACAGATACACATACATTACTTTATGCACACTAGTTACTGAAGCTGATATGTGCTCAAGACAGACCACTATTTTGTTGTTTCCTGTGGAAAGTCAAAAGTCATCAAATGTGGTTAAGTAATAAATGCTGATACAGTACAGCTATCTACAAGAAGCCATTACTAGTGACAGCTAATATCTGGTAATCAAAAAACACGTTACAGAAAGTTTTAAAAGTATTTCTCTGGTTTTAGATGTGACAAAATTTCTAATGTTTAATAACAGTCCCAATTATATGGACAGATGTCCATTTTCTATCAATTTATGAGAAAACAGACATACAGAGGGTTTTTGTTTTAAATATGGATTAAAATTCAATGGAAACAATTGACACAGACTGGGTATTCAACCCCTAAACAAGCAGCCCTGTAAAAACTGGCAGCAGGAAAAAAGGTAAAAGCAACCATTGCTCTCATTGTGGGGAAAAAAATTTGTGTGTACTCAAAGCCATTAGAAGTAAGCACAATCATTACACCTAACCCAAGAAGGATTGTAGAGAGGAATTCTTGCAGTAACATTTGTTATTCCAAAAACTACTTCTTAATTTTGTGCACAGCCTCTCAAGACACACAAGACATGTTCTTTGGGTCCAATATCTGGTCCATGATAGCAACCCGTAATACCATATGCTGTGGGAAAAAATGCCATAGCCCTGTAGTGGGCAGACATAGGATAATCTGTTTCCACAGATACACAGTTATAGACTCAGAAGGGTGAACACTACAATAATATCTGATGTAAATAATCAACATATAATTCAGAAGTTGGAAGATTGGCTGCTTGCCATCTGAATTCTTGATCTCTGCTTCTCTTGTAACATTGCTAGAAAGGACATTGCCTGATTTTGCAGTATTGCTAAATGTCATTTCATAAAGCATAGCAAGGCAACTATGTCACACTTTTCTTATGGGCTTGCCTTGACAATCCCTGAAAACCAGCGAGAGCAAAGACTTAAGGTGACTTGAACAATAACATTTCCTGCATGTATTTAGCCCATTCCTGTTGTTCCATTACAAACATCTGCTTTAGAATGAAAAGCCCTTCCTAATCAAATGAAAACAGTAATGTAAAGTCACATATTCTGACACTTTGCAAGTTTCTTCTTATACTTTATAGCATCATGCAATGCTCGTCGGCAAAAGAGCAGATGTAAGAATCAAATTCACATGAAAATTAATATTTTTATCAATTTTTCTTATAATAAAAATAACCCAATTGAATAAACCCCAAGCCAAAATTTTTCCAATTACAAATCTCATTAATTCAAGTTACTCTAAAAATGAATTCTATGTCATTGTCAAAAAATTTTGATGATGCCATTGCGAATATACTTACCCAGATTTAATATGACCAAGGCGAGTTAAAATTAAACCCTCTGCTCTTGTAATAAGCATAGCAAATTCTGGGGTGGTAGCTGCATCCCTTACATAAATTATAAAACTAACGTACATCTGGTGACTTAGAGTGGTTGTGGCAAGTGACAGGGTAGTCCCAGACCACTTGCCTCTCAGCCACACCGCAGTCAAAGTTCGCTGGGAAAAGGGATCCCAATTTTTTGGCTTAGACATGTACCTTCTACCAAATTTAGTGAAGGGAACAGGTTATAAGCTCCCTTAAAAAAAAAAAACACAAAAAACACAAAAAACCCAAACCAATGATCAGGTGATTCTAGATCTTGATCAGAAAGGGTTTTAAAAATAGGTAAGGAAAAGCAAATGGCTTTGTATAGACAGACAACTTGTACTTCTGTGTAGGTGATACACATGACTGTAATCATGCTATCAAGAGATTATTCAAGAGAATATTACTAAAACCTCTGTAGATGATTATCAATTTATAGCCCTGTGATTTCAAAATAATCTTGAAATAATCCTTATCATTAACATTTAAGATGGTATGTCATTCCTGTTTTTCACAAAATTTGCCAGGTAGGTTCCATGACAAAAATAGCTTGTAGAATTCAATGAAAACTGAACAAATAGCAGTACCAACAAAGCAAAAAAATAATTAGTGTGATATAACGACATTTTATAGAAAAGAGACAAATATAAGAAAACTGTAGTACAAACTGCTGTACTGCTTATGCCTAGGGGAAAAAATTATTTCAGTGAAATATGTTACCTCTGAGTAGGCAGAAAAATAAAATGTTATAACAAAAAGTGAGTTTGTATAAAAGAATGAATCATGAAAAATCTCCCATGAAAATGAAAATCCACTAGGCAGAATTTGCCCAATACACTCTACAATTTCCACTGGAAATTTAACAACTCTACAATTGTGTTTTGCACTTACTAGTACAATAAGAGTGAGGATTCTGGCCCTTTGTTAGAGTTGTACTGTGTTGTATTACGAATAAAACTTGTACTGAGTTTATAAAGAATTTTGCTAGTTCTCAGGAAAGCTTTAGGAAGAGAATAGACAAAAAAAATTACGGAAAAATATTGAAAAGGAAAGTTTCTTTTCTACTAAGCAACTACATTTTATCCTTTTCATCCTTCTTCCTACTCATATTTGACCACTTAAGTTTTTCAGGGTTATTAAAATATCTGCTTGTCTTTACCCCTTGCCCAGACTCTAGGCATCTTTTTCTTCCTGTTTCTTACTTAGAGAGAATTAGATGGGAGAGAAAGGAATTAATTTCTCAAGTCATGTGATTCTGTGATAAAAGAAATTTTAGTTACTTTGTTAAGTTACAAACATCAAAACTAATAAAGAAAATTCTTAAAATACAGGCTTGCTATAAGAAATATTTGCATTGGATTGAAGTTACAGATATAGATAGATAAATATTGATAGATTATATAAATATAGATATCAATAGATATTGGTATATATATGATTATAGATATAGATAAGATATAGATTAGATATAGACATATTAGAGATAGATAGATAGATAGATAGATAGATAGATAGATAGATAGAGATACATATAGATGCGTATGTCAGCTGCTGGCATTTATTGAATTTAGGTGAGCATAAAGCATTAAGACCTGCCAAAATAATTATTTTCTTTTTGCATTTTAATTTCAGGGCAAGTTAAGCAGACATTTTCCAAGAAGTAAGAAAACAAAAGTCGTATTTATTTGCTTTTTTCCAACACAAGAGCATATTCCTCTTCCAGGAAAACCAAGGTTACAATAATTGGGAGAGTTCCTTAAAATACACTAAGAATTTTTTAATCATATAATTGTAGAATATCTGGAAGTGCAAGTGACCCGTAAGAATTATGAAATCCAACTCATGATTAGGAATTTAGGAATGGATTTCCCCAATTTAGTGTTCACACTGAAACACTCCAAAAAACAGGCATCTCACTGACCTCCCATTTTACCTCTCCCCCTCCACCCCCAGAGGGATGGAGAGGAGATGTGGAGGCACAAGAGGTAAGGATTATGGGCTTGGATAAGGACTGCTTGCACACATAGGCATCTATTACACAAGGGATGTGAAGATGGGACACCCCTCCGTTCTGCAGTAGAAGAGTTTTGGGGGTTTACCGAGTCTGAAGAGTGACTTTGCTGGCAAACCCTCTGCTCTCTCTTTGAAGTATAAGCAAGACAAATTAAGCTGCTTTTTGTACAGTGGAAACCGAAAATCAATGATCCAAAGGAAAAGGGTCTGGGTTTGTATGAAGGTTTACAATCTCATACAGATCAAGTTAGTTCTACTAAATAATTTTCTTCCAGGAAGAAAAGGTATCCATTTACACAGCCTTCATCACAGTACAAGGTAGAATTTAATATACTCTCTTGTACAGAGAAACCTCATTGCCCTTTTGCACCTAAAATAGAATAATTTTATTTTCAGCTGGTGAAAAGGATGAATTGCCTTAAATAGAAACATGTCACTGGACCAGGGTACTCAGAGCTCCACCCATCTTGGTCTTGAACAGCCCCAGGAAAGGGAGGCCACAATCTCTCTGGGCAACCTGCTGCAGTGCCTTACTACTCTCACAGGAAATAATTTTTTCCTAACAACTAGTCTAAATCTGCCCTTCTTCAGCTTGAGGGTGTTTCTCCTTGTCCTATTCCTACACACCCTTGTGAAAGGTTCCTCTCCAGACTTGTTGCAAGATCCCTTTAGGGACTGGAGGGCCTTCTTTGGAGTCTCCTTTTCTCCAGGCTGAACAGTCCCAACTCTCTCAGTCTGCCTCCATAGGGGAGGTGCTCCAGTCCTGAGAAAAACTTAGAGGTTCTTCTCCTGATTTGGTACAACGGATCCACCTCTTTCTTGTGTTGTGGGCCCCAGAGCTGGATGCAGTGTTGCAGATGGAGTATCTCAAGAGCAGATATTTCTAAAACAAAAAAAATCGTGTCCACAAGTGAGAAAAGAAAATTCCTTCAGGTAATTGTTTGGAGAAGTAGCTCTGTATGACTAAGCACAATTATTCTTAGGCATAACTTGAAGACTGTTGTCTTGCATTAATTTTGACACCCTGTATTGAAACACTGTCTCCTTGCAATTCATAGATTCTGCTCTGATTCTCAGAGTTAATGAATTAAATGGGACAGGCAATCAAAAATGAGAAGAAAATGTAAACTTTGCAAATTCTAATAAAAAATGTGGTGTGGCTTTTGCATCTGTTTATTACATTCTACATATGGAGTAATCATTCCAGCTTAAAATTATTCACTCCTGATAATAATTTGGCTTTAGGTCCTCAAGATAAATGAACCACCTACATATAGGAATCCTGAGACCGAGAAAAAATTACAAGCACATTGTTTTACAAACACACTGTTCTATCTATGAGCTTCAGAAAAGTGATCCTATTATATTCAAGATTAGAAATGTATTGGTCATTTACAATATACTCAATAATCTCTGCAAAATCTCTGGCTTTAAAAATTCTCAGTATTAACTCAAAGGCTTTAAGATGTCACTCTTTTTTTTCTACTTCAGAGACAGACTTGGACTTTCAGGGATCGTGGCGAACCCGCCATTTGGATTGAATTACCTATGAAAAGCATCCTGATATTTAACATTAGAGACACACTATTTTTTTTTTTTTTTGTTCTTAATAAAGTTAATATATATCTTAACTGATTTCAAATCACAGTCAGAAGATCAGTGATATAAGAAAAATCACTACCAGAGGATCAAGAGATAATGCATGAATATCGGGGATAGGGCTTTGAGGAAACATGCTGGGTTCATGGTTAGACTTGATGACCTTAAAGGTCTTTTCCAACCTTAATTAATCCATGATTCTATGAATTCTTAATGAGAGGATACTCAGTAAGCCAAGACCTAAATATACTGAGAGGCTTTAGTGAAGAAATAAACAAGTTGGAAGACTTTGAGAATATTGCCAGCAGATTAGCATTCATCAATTTTTTCACTTGATGAGTTTTTCTTATAACTTCATTAAAGTCATTATTAGTGTCTTCTGAAGCATAGTTTTGTCTTAGAGTTTAGCTATCATAACTTTCCTGTCAATATTGATGCCAGTGACAAAGCATGAAACAATGACACACAGAAAGAATTTGCCAGGCAAGGTTTAAATAAATTAAGTTTACAAATTCTCAAAAAAACATTTTCACATTGATTAGTAACTTAGTGATTTTTAAGAACCCATAGAGCACAAGATTTCAAAGGATTGAAAAAGTGCAGATAAAAGGTTTATCATTATTAATAGGTATAAGAGGGAAAAAAGCCAGGAAATTTTAGTTTAACTTGCATTCTTGAAAAATTTTTTAAAAAATACAAGCACGAATTTAACTTCAAATAAAGCAGCTAGAGGGGAAAAAAATATGAATAGCATCCAGTGCAAATTTGTTGAAAACAAGTCTTCTGTAATATTGTAGAGGAATATCCCTCACTGTAGACAAGAAAGTATAGGTGTTTGTTATGACCCTCATGTCCTGGTTTCAGCTAAAATGGAGTTAATTTCTTCTCAGTAGCTGCACAGAGCTGTATTTTGGATTCAGAATGAGAATGGTGTTGACATAGTGATAGTTTGTTTTTTGGTGTTGTGTTTATTCTAAGTCAAGGACTCAATGGAATTTTTTTTTTTTTTTTTTGTCTCATGCTTTGCCAGTGAGAAGCTATGCAAAATAAACTGTATCTGGGACAGGTGAGTAGAGCTGACCAAAGAGATATTCCACATTCCAGAATGTCATGCCCAGTATATAAACTAAAGGGAATTATCCAGAAGAACAGCTACTCTGGATTTGGGAAGGAGAGTCTGGCATCGCTCAGCAGTTGCACTGTATATCACTTGTTTGTTTTTTATCTTTCCATTTTAATTATCATTATTATTGTTGTAATTTACCATTATTACAGTTTACTTTTGTTGTGAAAAGCAAACCATTTTTATCTCAACCTAAAAATTTAACTTTTGATTCTCCTGTCCATCCCACAGGGGGGGGGGAGGAGAGGAGGACTAAGCAAGCAGCTGCATGGTGCTTAATTTCCATCTGCTCTTAAACCACAACACTTCAAAAACATGAGACCTTTCTAGGAAACTCTACTGATACGAGTTCTTCCTAGGAACAAGTAAGAAAATCATGGATATTATGAAACTATAGCAGGACCAAGTGAAACATTCAGACACACTGAAGATATGTGGTTATCAGTGGTGCACAATAAAATGTGAAGGAACAAATTAATATCTTGTGGGTGTATGCTGATATTATTAATTTTTTAAAATTAATAATGTAATTATTAAATTCATGGATCTTAGAAGAACCACACACACATTGAACAACACAGAATTCAAATAAAAATTATGAAAAATTGGAAAACAGATCTGATGGACTAAAACTGATGTGAAGTTTATACCTAGAAAAGAATAATCAATCTTGCAGTTGACAGGTAGGGAAGATCTGATTTAAATTATTTGCTGAAGAAGACACAGAAGTTATAGTAAATTGCAAATTGAACAGTAGGTTAACAATGATGTGCTGTTTCAAAAAAAGAGGAAAATATCAAAGGAAGGGAAGGGAAGGGAAGGGAAGGGAAGGGAAGGGAAGGGAAGGGAAGGGAAGGGAAGGGAAGGGAAGGGAAGGGAAGGGAAGGGAAGGGAAGGGAAGGGGAAGGGGAAGGGGAAGGGGAAGGGGAAGGGGAAGGGGAAGGGGAAGGGGAAGGGGAAGGGGAAGGGGAAGGGGAAGGGGAAGGGGAAGGGAAGGGAAGGGAAGGGAAGGGAAGGGAAGGGAAGGGAAGGGAAGGGAAGGGAAGGGAAGGGAAGGGAAGGGAAGGGAAGGGAAGGGAGGGAGGGAGGGAGGGAGGGAGGGAGGGAGGGAGGGAGGGAGGGAGGGAGGGAGGGAGGGAGGGAGGGAGGGAGGGAGGGAGGGAGGGAGGGAGGGAGGGAGGGAGGAATACTTGGTTTACAGAAGCAAAAAGAGAGAGATATATTTATGAAAATACACAAAAAGAAACTGTAAGAGGAAAAAGGGAGACACATCTCTCGTCTGTTATAGAGACATGAAGTAACAGGCTTGGACTGCAATAAAAGATTGAAGCTTGGCATCAGGAAAACATTTTGTGATAAGAGATACTAAAGCACATAAATAGATGGTCTGGAGGATAAGCAATCTTTATCAATGATGGTGCAGAATACTGCCTTGGATCTGCCTTGCAGTAAGAGATGAACAGTACCTTTAGAGGTGTTTCCCAAAAGGGCTGTTTCTGATTCTAGAACAAAATGCACATGATGGCTTCATTAGCAGATATATCTTCTAAACAAATGTGACACTGGCGTTCATTCACTGAAAACGTATGAGGTGCATAATTGTTTTTCAGTAACTTTATTCTTGCCTCTCCACTGTCTATTGTTCAAGTTTTTTTTCACTGTGAGTTCTGTATCATTTATGTGAGGATGTAACCCTGTCCATATCTGAGCAGGGTGATAATATTTTCAATTAAAAAAAGAACAACCCAAAACCAAGGAAAACAACACAAACAACCAAAAATGAAGTGAGAAGAAACAGAAAATCCCCTGTTCATGGAAACATCCATTTGTCTGGGACATAGTGAGGTTCCCATTGCCTTAGATATTCTTTGTCATCTACTATTAGCCTGAGCAGAAGGTCTTTAACAAGGATCTTCTTAAAGGAAGGAACTTATTTCTTGTAATTAAGTTGTTGTGATATAACACCAATTTAAATATCACTAATTAACTTGCATATTGACTTAAGAGCACCAGTGCATGCATCAGGACCTGATCTATTAAGCAAATAGAAAAAATTCCCTGGTTTCATTAGTCTGTGCATTCTTTTAATACTTTCTACTCAATTAAATATGAAGCAAGCAGTCACTTTAAAAAGCTGGAATTAGAAGAAAAAAAGAAAAAGCTATACACTCTATGAAGAGAGGAATAGGGAATATAATTTTCCTAAGTCTCTGACTTCCATGTTTGTGAAAGAAAACCTGAAAACAAGCAGTTAGTCCACCTTTCACCAGGACTTGGACCACATTAAAACACATTCCAGACATTTCTTTTACTTTAAAGGTCATGATTTGTGCAGGTTGTAGTGTCAAAAGCAAGTCAGATGGGAAACATAAAACACAGATTACGAGCATTTGCAGAAATAAAAACCAAGAGGGAATACAGTGAAGCTTGGGATAGCACCAAAATGTGAATTCTTCATCTTCTGTTTCTCTTTTCTCCCCTGGAAATTTGCAGTCCCCTGATCTCCCCAGTGAGTAAAACTGAAGCATCCTGCTCCCTCCTCTCTTCTCTTCTTCCAACCAAAACAGCAACAGCAGTGCACCCAGCAGAGCTATACTGATCAATTTTGTACTTCTAAAAATGATATGCTGGAAAAGTACCAAAAAATTTTATCAATTCTGTTCAGACATGACCAGTATACAAAAGACAGGTGCAATGTGCAACTCCTGCCTGCTGCCAGGAACTTATACTGTTGGCAGTGTATAAAGAGACATGTTTCTGATCCCATCTTTTCCCACTCTGTATTTCAAAGAAATCAATAAGAACAAGGAAATAAAATGCTCTTAGCTATGCTCTTCATTTCTGTGATATGGTTATATATAAAGCACAAGGAATAAACCAGCAATTTCTAAACATACTACAGCTGTTGACCCAACAGTTTCAGGGAGGTATCACAACTTTGCAAGTGTTGAGCCATCATACATCATACAACAATCTAGAGGGTCAAAGGCCCAAAATATTAACTTCATGGTAAATAAACAGTACAGATCAAATAGCAATTTCCAATCCTTCCAGTAAAATCAGTCCTACAGCTTTCAGATTACTAGAAGAACCATGGGGTACCATTATTTAAAATACTGCTTTGCAAGTTTTAAGAACCAGAATTTATTCAAACACTGATAGGAGGAGGGAAAAAAAGGCATTTAAAAATATTATTTTACCAGCTCTATTTCTAAACAATTTTTTGTTATTAAAATGTCTGTAGAGCAAAAGCTCCTATGAATTGCTTATAAATGGACACTGAACTGAAGCCACAAATTCTGCAAATAAACTTGATGCAAATATAGCTCAAAATACAGCAGAAAAGGGATTTCTTCATTATATTCAGCTGCTTAGAAGTACTGGGACACATAGAAGTCATGTTTCTATTTCTCTAACAGCCATTGTGCTCTAGCAGCATTCAGTATTCCCTAGTCACAGTCATTTGTGCCAATTTCATTCAAATGTTCTAAGATACAGAGCTATTATGGCATATCAATTATTAATATTATTATGAGAATATCATCAGTTATTTTAGGTATAAGGATTGGAAGGCTGAGTAATTTGGACATTTCTCCCATGAGGGCAACATTTGAGTTTCCAAGCACTTTATTTTAGCTTGATTAGTGTTTTCTGCAATATTGTAAAATACTCGTGATTCTATTTTTATCAGGATTTTTACTTCCGAATGTATGTGGTTTCATATATTCTTATGAGATTCAATTCTCCTAGGAGGATGATATTTTCTAGCCTGGGTATAACAGTATCAATGCTGGGATAGCAATTTTAGTTTTTATTGCAATATTTGGAAGAATATCATATGCAAATCAAATATGCAATATTGCAAGAATATCATCTTCCTGATCCCCCCAATCAATTGAACACAACATCCTCTGTCCTCCCATCAAATCTAGCTACCCACACACACTCTATCCCTCACTGTGGTTCAGATCTCCCACTCTCACATATTACATCATCTCACAGAGAAAAGCTCAGAGGTCCTGCTCTGCTAAGCAAGATCATCTCAATATTTCCAGACTTCTTGCCTGGAGAACTGAATTCTCATCATCGATGTCAGGCACATGCTGTGCACAGGCTAGCACGCTGTTCCACCAGCATAGGTGCCCTTGAAATGTATAAGGAGAGGTACAGTTCATTCAGCCACAGTCCCCTGAAGATACTTCCTGTGGAGAGACTCTGAGAAATTCCCACATCCCATCCGAATCTGCACCATTCAGGTATCTCTTTTAAATGACCCAGAACTGCTGGACAGCCACTATTGAGTTCTGTTTCTCCATGTCCATGTAGGAAATAAAAGGAAATGGAGATTCGTCAGGAAACTACTTACATTTTAAAGGGAGGAAATGCAGCAGTGGCATGTTTTGTACACTGATGCTTAGTCCTCTTGTAGCTAATGGAGCAATAAATTCCTAATAATAGATTTTGATTGGTGGCCAAGTAACCAGAAATACTGTTTAGCAAAGGCTAAATGAGAAGTTTCATATCCAATAAAACAATAAGTTGTATGCAATGTACATTTTCATTTGCTTACAAAAAGAAGATAAAAAATGCAGCACTAAGAAGACCTTCTGAGAAGGGGTAGATGCAACAGGACAAACTTTCATCCTTCAAGTAAAATATTTGTCCTGGAAGACCTTTGCTTCAACATCATTATTCCATGCAGTGCCAAAGGATCATTTCGTCACATTCCCTTTAATTTCTCTCAGACAGCAGGAGTAGTGAGGCTTGGTCACTGCTCTCTGACTGCAGTAACTTGAATGGTTTTCTGTCTCCAGAAACAGGCATGACTGGCCTAATGAATCCTGATTCTCACCCTGGGGTCAGGGCTGAGAAACGGCCCCAGCTCCACCAATGCCAGTAGGCTGCGCTGTTCTAGTTTTCAGAGGAGGTCGGGGGTGCCAGAGTATTGGCAAGGTTATATTTCTATTTCAAGTCCCATGATACCTGATGCTGTTGGGTTTTTTTCAAAAAGGCAAGCTTCTAACCTTTCTAATTGTGAAGAAAACTTGAAAGTATATTTCAAGTGCATCTTAAAAGCTCAGAAGCAGGAAGGCTGCATTATATAATCAATTAAGAAAAGAGGCTGACTGCAATTTTAGGGCTTATGGAGAGAATATGGAGCAGAAGCCACTCTTCCAAATGCACTTTCATGTTCTTTTAACAGAGCTAAACCAAGGAAATGACAACATATGGAGAGGTTGTTGAGTGTATATAGAAAGTTTAAAGACATTGCTGAGAGTGGTCTTTTGCTTATTTTTTCAATCTTACCAGTGAAATTATTTTTTGAAACAACTTGTTTATAAGCCAGATTCTCGAGAGGGTTTAATGACATTGTTGCAAAGAAAAGAGATTTACTACGAGTAGGTAGGCAGATTAGCTGCAGGACAAGGTCCTCTGATCTTGTTGCATTCATAGCTATCTCTGGGACAAAGATATCAGGTAGAAGTGAGTTTAAAATCACGGAACAAGGCATCAGGAAAAATGATGGTAGCAGGAGGGCCTAAGATGATCTGTGCATGAACCAGGGGTAGTAACTTATGGCCAGTTATGTGGAGAGCAGTCTGCACCCCTGTCTGTCTTTCCCTTCCTTCCTGAGGCTTTGCAGGGCAGGCATTTAGGAGAAGAGAAGCTGAGGTGCTGAAAGACTTGTGGTTTTGCCTTGGGAATGCTATTCCTCTCTACACACTCCTGCTCTCTACCTGGAAATAAAAAGAAAAATCAATGGCTGCTTACTTGTGTACTGTCAAGTTCTTTGAGGTTGACAAGAAAAAACTGTTTCAGAGAACAAGGTATAAAGGATGCATTCAAACCATGTCTTGACCTTCATTTATGGGTCATGTTGTCCACAGTACTTCAGAAAAGAAGATGCTGCAGCAAGATGTATTTTAAGGTAGCTGTTTCTACAGCTAAGCAACCAAATCATCACTTGGACCTGGAATGAATGCTCCTTGTCCCAACATTAATGCAGCATTTGCCATTCAAATGGTGATAAATGCACAGGATTTGAAGCTAAACTGCAAACAAGAAGCAGCCTGGAGAGATAACTCAGTTTCCCCTTTGGGATAAAATTGAAAAGTTTAATAAACTGAACATATTTCCACCTTGCCCATCAAACCACAGCAAGAGCAAAGCTGCTGAGATGACAGCTAATGGATGTCAGGGAAGCCTTTTCTGTTGTAGAAGTAAAATCTCATGCTAGGGCTGCTGACTAGCAGGGGTTGGAGCATACATCATAAAGTGTGCCTCCTCCTGGCATGTTGGATAGGCTAAGTGGAGGTGGGTCCCACTCCTTGAACTTTGCTCCTCTTGTTCTGTACATTCTTTTCTGAGGAGTCTATGATTGTGACATGATCACTTGTAGCAGGCAATGGCCCCAACATAAGTGTTCCCTGATTTGAACTTTTTACTTCTGTGCAAGGAAGAACAACAGGTTCAGTAGCAACTACAGCAGTTGTTTTTTGACAGTGCCCCTGTGGAGGGAGAGTGATGTGGGAAATATTGCAGGGGTCACTGACAGATTTAAGCACCAGATTTTAATGTTCATTTCCAAACACAAACCCGCCTCCACCTCTCTGCCTAAAAACTCATTCCATCTGTCTGTCTTTCCTAATGATCACTCATATTTTTATTTGTTTTTCCTTCCAGTGTAACTGGTGGTGCAGAAAACAAAATATGTAATGAGACAGTTTGATTGTGGATTTTTGCTCATTTTTTTCTCCTTCTCCCTTTTACTCTAGCTGTGAACTTGCTCTAAGGCATTTCTTGAAATCGTTGCTTTTAAGTCTGGTTTGTGAAGAAGGATTTCATGACTCTTGCCCCCCCCCCCCAGAGAATTGTTCTTTATGCTACCGCTTTTCTCTGCCATCTGGCATGTTTACTTGAGTAAACATGTAGGGTCAGAGGCCAATATGGACATGTGGAGGACAGCTTTGTCATAAAAGCTGTAAGGAACGAGTGGGTGCTTCTGAATATAGAAGGGTGCATTTTGCTCAGCTGCTGAACACAAAGAGGTGAGGTTATCCACCCTGCTGAAACAAAATAAAGAAAATCAAATGGATAAGGAGAATGGCAGCTTGTACAACAGAGATCACGGAGTCCATTTTATTTGATTGTTTGGGGTTTTTTTTACTCTAAGCCTTTCTGGACACATTTCTAAAAAGTATATCAGAGAGGACATAAAATCTCCCTCTCCCCATTCTTTCAGAGACTTGGTTTATAGAAGTTCAGTAGTGACCTGAATGTCTCAAACCACTGCAGGTGCAGGTTGGCAGCTGCAATAAACCAATACCTACAACTCCAGCAGTCAAGCTACCATCTATTTAATTGCCAAATTCTAATTTTGATACTTATGAAGAAGAATTAATTTGATACAACTTAGAGGAAGGAAGGAACAAAATGAGTTATTTATCAATGCAGTCATTTAAACAAAGGTGACCTTGCACTTCATGAAGGCTTCTAGGTAGGAGGGATAGGTCTGAATAAGCCAGAGACACCTTTGTTTTTACATTGCTAGTTTTGTTCAGAGTAGATCAGGTCTCTTACTCCCGTATGACTAATACCACAATAACCTCAAAGTTCACTCCCTCAAAGATCTTCTGCTTTCATACACGCTTCCTCTGTGTATGGACCATTCTCTTTAGCATTGGATTCCATGATCCTTCTGGGTCTTTTCCAATTTGGAGTAATCTGCGACTCTGATTCCCTTTCAAAGAGAATGATCATTGCATCTCTACTGTGCAATTCAGAGCTTCCTTTTTGTTGCCTAGAGAGTATCAAGAAAAACAACTTGTTCAGTTTGGGGTACTTTTGCATTGTATTTAATCAGCAGCTCTAAGATACAAAGGTCTACTCATAAGTGGCCCCTGCTGAGAAGAACTTTTCTATGTGGCTTCAAAGTGGGTTGGTGGCACAGATGGAATGCCTCAAACCCCTAGTGGCAGAATGGTATTGGAGTTGGATCACGAAACTGGCCCCTCGTAACCCATCCCTGGGCCCATCCTTCACAGACAAGGAAAAGCCTGCCACAAGACCTGGCTTCTTTCATCATGGGATAGGTGCCATATAAGAGGATCAAAGACCCACAAGATGGTTTATTTCCTTCCATGAGCGAGAAGAGCAGAGAGTGACTGTGGTGACAGAGTGCACAGAGCTCATGCACTACAAAAAGAGAGGAGATAATTTGTAACCATGGAAAGAATGGTAAAAATTATCACTGTCTGAGAGCAAAGGGAAGCAGGAAGTGACCCTGCTCTACAGTGTAGCCATGACCCTGCCCTTTACTGATAGTACTGCGTGAAGAAAAATTCATCCTGCAGAATTCATTGCACAGCATAGCATTACCATGTACCACAAATGGCCTTCAAAATAGCAAAACTATCTGTCAAAAATTACTCTAACCAATTTCAGATGACATCTAAATCTGACCATATAGCAAATAATGCACAGGTTAATACTGACATCTTATTAATGGATCCTTTTCTGAAGCTATAAAATAATGTAATCTCTGAATCAACTGTACTGCATAAAGTTCTTTTTATCCATATTTAATACATGAGCTCTAATAAAAGTTTATTAAGACCAGACAAAGAAAAATGGAAAATTACATCTCAGATTCTGTCAAATTATCCTTGGAAAGAGATCAATCAAATAAATAACAAATGCAAAAAAGCCTAAGCACTATATATTTCACATTTATCTACCTGAACTTTAATGAAGTAATAGCTTTTTATTTTGGCTCCTAGTCAAAATTCATCACAGAATTCAGGCCCTTTGCCTCACTGTAATATCAACATGGATTGGTAACCATAAAAAAACTACCAAGGACTGTTTTCTTTGAAGCATGAAGGAATTAGAAGGTCTGAGTGATTATTCTAAAAGAGAAAAACAGACTTGATGTTCAGACGATCAGAAACATGCCTCTCACTCTAAATCTTAGAACATCTACTAGAATTTCTGCAGAGATAGATCTATCACTATCAGTGTCATTATCACTGTCACTATCACTATCACTGTGACTATCAGGAATACAAAAAAAAAAAAATCCCCAAAGATACCAATATAATTACACAACTATATTGAGGTACCACTATACTAAGAAAGTTTTAAAGAACTGCTCTATTTATGACTAAAAATAAGACTGATTTCAAAAAAAATTGCTTTAAAACCCCAAATTAGCAACAATTTGATCTTTTTTATTACTCTCATGAGAGTAATTGCTATTGAACCAAGGTAAGCAGAAAAAATGGAAATATTAGTATTTTTCATAAACTATTCTCAAATAAATTGCAGGGACCACCTGAGCTCCTCCAAGGAGATGTCATCCTGTTTTCAGGTGATGTAGAGTTAATTTTCTCGTCAGTAGCAGGTACAGTGGCATGTTTTGGATTCAGTAGGAGAATGCTGATAACTCACTGATGGTTTGGTCATTGCTGAGCAGTGCTTACCCTGAGTCAAGGACTGTTCAGTGGCTCATGCACTGCCAGTGAGAGGTGCACAAGGATCTGGACAGCAGCATGGCCAAGAGAGGGAACCTGAACAGGACAAAGGGATATTCCACCCCACAGAATGTGTTGGAAGAAGCCAATTGCTTTTGGGGACTGGTTGAGCACTGGTCACAGATAGTGAGCAATTGTATTGTGTATCTCCTCTTCTCTTGGGGTTTATTTCTCTCTCCCCTTTTCTTCACTAATATTATTATTATTGGTGTTGGTGTTGTTAGTATTATTACATTTTATTTAGTTTCAATTATTAAGCTATTCTTATCTCAAACCATGAGGTTTTTCTGATGTTCCTCCCCACTGGTGGTAGATGGACTGTGTGGTCCTGAGTTGCTGGCTGGGGTTAATGAGATGCATTCAGAGGGTCTCCCTACACAGGAATGGCATAATAGGCCCACCCAATTCTGACGCAAACAATTATGCTTACTAGGACTAAGTGAGGCCTGTCAGCCTAATACACCTTTATTTGGGAATTTGAAGGACAATCTTAAAACAGAAGAAATGGTCAGAGCTTCTGAAGAAGGGACTTAGTAAGGCAATATTTGATGTACCAAATTCTATCTCATTTTCCTCTGGCATTCCGTCTATAACATTTTTCAAAGACTATCAGCAAATAATATAATCTTGAAAGTTGATATTGAGAAATCAGTCACCATTTCCATGTTGGACTAGTTTTAATCTTGCTTAACAGTGGTACTCTCAGTATATGAGCACAAGATACAAAAAACCTTATGTCCTGGGTTGCAGTGTAGGATGTACACAAAGTATTTATTCTATCATCATCTTCATGAACTGTTCAAACCAGGTGGGCTAGTGTTTTCCCAAGCCCCCTGCCTCTTCTGCTAATGGCCCATTAACGCCTGGCCCATGAGTCACAGGTAACTCCCTCCAGGAGTTATCTCTGTTTAATGGGCCATCAAGGACCCACTTCACGACTCATTATCCCATTGTGAGATGCTCTGCCCAGGGGGAGAAGCCAAGCATTCTCACCTGGATATAAGCTTACCAGTGGGACAGTGCAATGGGCACTTATCCACTGGATTCCCAGAGGACCAGAGCTCCCAGACCTTTCTACAGGACCACTGCTTCAGGAAGAGCACCTCATCTGGACTGCTTCCATCATCCTGCTCAGGTTGTATTCTGACTCTGTCAGTGATCCTTTGTGGTATTGCATTTATTTTATTTTATTTTTACCTTTTTACCTTTCTTCTTATTAAATTATATCTCTGACTTGGAGCCTCTCATTCGTTTTGCTTTCAAACCACAACACCTTATCAAGTAGGAGTATCCTATAGAGGCTTTGGGTGCTGTAGAAGTTTTAACCTCTGTCACTATGTCAGTGGCAGTACTGATTCAGTACCATATGCAACTACAGACAAATGTATAACTATTGGAACATTTATTCCATTTGCTAGTCTGTGATGAATGGAAAGTAGGTGCTTCCTAATTCTATTTTGAACTTTAATTGAGTTGCATTGGCCAGGAATTTCAGTGACCAAACTTGCACACTTGAGGGAAAAAAGAAGCAGAAGGAATCAAGTTTACTTGTCTGAAAGAGTCCCAAGTACAAGATCATCACAATAGCATTCTGTATTGACAGTTAATGTTTCCAGTATTGGTGCATACTAATCCAAATGGATATTGCCAGAACAAATGTTCAACATATGTAAATATTAGAAGAACTTTCTTGGGATATCCACAGAAATCAAATGCACTTTGCGCAAACATAAGATTTAAGCATTTGCGGTCAATGGTGGAAACAGTATCACAAAGTTATTTTTTCTAAGTAGCATTTTAAATTTTTTGTACCAACAGACTGGTAGAAATATGTGTCATTTGTTCATAAACGTGAAAAGAAAAAAAAAATTCACTTAGGTCTATATAATAATTTATTGCAAATTTTTGCTTGGCTCTATAAAAATGCTCATGTACACACAAAACATAAACAGTCTCACATACTTACTTCTACAGAAGCAAACCGAAACTTGCCCAGTGATTTATATCAATATTCCAGAAATTCATTGAAATACGTAGCTTAGCTACTTAGTTTTCTGAGTTTGGAATGTTCCTTTATTGTTATTAGACAGTAGCAATATTTAATTACAGTAATTTTTATGTCTTGCTTACTTTTCAGTAAATCTATTGTAATTTGTGGAGAAATGGGGCTGTCATAGTGTTTACATGTGATATGAAAGAAAAGATAATACTTAGGAAACCATGACGAAGAAGATTATATCACCATGAAAGACAAAATGCTGTATCTGAACATAAGCAGCTAGTTCACACTATTATGCTGATACTTTCGGCTGTGCATGGGAGTCAAGATCTTCCTAACCTGAATTTAGCTGAATTTATTTATTACAAAATAAATAGATAACAAACATGGCTTTGGTTCCTTGTCATGATTAATATACAGCAAAAATTATCTGCATTGCAATCAGGTGGAAATCCAGGTGGCAGGCAAAAGGTCCAGGACTAAATTTCTGCTGATAATGGTGTTTGCTTTTAGTCTTTATATGTCTGTACAAACAAGCTTTACCTTGTAATATTAATTTTATACTGCCTGAGATACAAATATAAAAGCTGCAAAGGACATAGGTATCACAGAGTGGAGCATTTCCATTAGAGATTTCTTTTTTTTTTTAAACTTCAGTTGAAGTAGTTGGACTATTCTGATCAATGATCCACCTTGAATTTTGCTAACACTCAGGTGATTGAACCACTTTAATGCTGGTTGTTTTTCTAGCAAAATTAAATAAATGGAATCTATCTTGTTGGCAAAATTTAATAAATGGATACAGGCTTGTTGGTAAACATTCATAAAAAATAGGACTACATCCATTTAACTTAATAAAATATTTCTATTAACAAAAATAATAAGCTTGATTTCGGCCAGGTAATTCAGCTCTATTTATTAATTAAGAACTGTGTAACTATATAGACAATGATACATCAGAGGTTCAGGAGTTTTCTAAAAATAATAAAAACCCAGTGCAAAGAGACATTGCCACAATGCATACCAAAGAAGTAGTTTACATTCTTTGGAATCAACCAAGAACAATAAAGGTTATCAAAGTTCGAATTATGGGGAAAAAAATGAAAGGCAAGCTTTCATGGAATAGAAGAACATATATCACTATAATGGCATTCTTGTAAATGATTATTACCAATTCTCCCTTTCTTCACTGCAATTTTATGTTCAGTCCCCTAAATGCCTAACAAAATAACATAATTTTGAGGCTAAAAGTTTGAATTATATGTCTGTTCATACCTTTAAATGCCAAATACCCCAAGGCAGCACCTGCAACCTTGGGTCTTTACAAGTGCATTCACCTGTGCAACTCATGTGCATGCAAGTCAATATACCCATATCAGAGTGCTTCCAGGTAGATTTGGTCCTTTAAGAGCTTGATCATACAAGTGCTCCACGTGCTACTTTTGCATGAATAGTGAGGCAGAGAATCACAGCTGTTGAACCAAAACACCACATTGCAAAGCTGATAGATGCTTTTTGTCAGTATCTATTATTGTGATAAATGTTAATGACTTGAACCACTAAAGTAACTCACTGCTGTTGTATTTACATAAGCAGCATACTTCTCAGTAAATACTCTTCACTAAACACTTCCACATTTACACATTTCTGTTAAGAGCTTTTTCATAGGAGGAACAAAGAAGAAAAATACAGCAAAATAAAGTGCCATTCAAAAATACAATGAACCTCTTAGCCTCTTCCAGTTAAAAAAATATAAGTAGGGGGTTTTTTTTAAAGAGTTATTACCAGTCAACTGAAGGCCTCAATTCGTTTGCAAGAGAAGTATTAAAATTACTGGACTGTGCAATGTACTGCATTTTTCTTAGAGAAGGTAATCAATTTTCCAGTAAGGAAAACACGAATAGACAAGAAACAAGAATCTTCAACACCAATTTCTAATAATTATCAATAAAACACCTCCTGTGTCAGGACTTGCTCTTCAACTTTTTTCATATAGTCTGAAAAGTTTGTAATGTGACATCTGGCATGGTTTTCTAAATATAATATTCTAATAGTCCTATCTCTAGGAACAAGAGACAATCTTCATTGTCTCAAGAATGCCATATGACTTATAAATTTGTTTATTCAGAATAGAGAAAACTGTACTTTTTATGTTGCCTTGCTCTGAAAGCAGCTCAAGACTAAACAGGATCCCTGTGCTTGGCAGTAAATAAACAGGGGGGACAAAAGCTCTTAAATTCCAACAGTAGCCATCAGGTCTGATCACAAGTTCCAATTCTGCTCCACCCACTAGCATGATTTCTACTTTATCAAGATCCTGTTTTAGTTCTCTGATTTCAGCTCAAAACAGGTTGGAGTGGTCCAGACACTGGAAAAGTAAATCCAAACCTCATTAAGGTTCAAAATAATAGAGAACCAAATATAATTTTGAAAGTGCCACAGTTTAAAACAACTCAGTTTCTTCCTCTCCTCAATATATGTGTTGAGTGAATACATACTGCAACAGAACCCTGACACAACTTAGATAAGAGAGTGCTTCAGAAAGCTATCTGTCACTATATGTTGTGATCTTTCATTTTAAAAAGTTTATCATCACAAAAATAATTCCATCTCCTTCTGTACAGGCATTAAGGTTACAAAAGATATAAAAAGAATTGTGCCCTGCAGAATTAGCCGTATGGCCAGATCCATCCAGATGAATTCTAGTTCTCATCCAGGCTCAATAGTGCAGGTTCAAGCTTAAAAGCATGGTGCACAGTCACATCAATTTAAGGTTGTCACGTGTCATACCCATTTCCAGCTTAAAATGGATAAATATATTCATAGAGCTATCTTACAAATCTAGCTTGCAAGTGCTTTTTTGCATTTCACAAAGATCATAATATTGTTTAGATTTGAAAAGCCCTTTAAGATTATCAAGCCAAATCATTTACCTCCCACTGCAAAGACCATCACTAAATCATGCGTCTGAGCTCCACATCTACACATCCTTTGAATACCTTCGGGGGATGGTGAACCACTTGCCCAGGTAGCCTGATCCAACATTTAAGAACCCTGTCACTGAAGAAATTTTTTTCTAATATTCAACCTAAAACTCCCCTGGCCTCCTTTTCTTCAAGCTAAATGTCCTCATCTCCTTCAGTCACTCCTCATCAGACTTGTCCTCCAGGCCCTCCACCATCTCCACTGCTCTTCTTTGGACATGCTCCAGCATATCAATGTCCTTCCTGAACTGAGGCACCCAGAACTGGACACAAGATTCAACATGGGTTGTCACCAGTGCCCAGTACCGGGAGACAATCACTGCCTTGGTCCTGCTGGCCACACAATTTCTGGTACAGGCCAGGATGCCACTGGGCCTTTTGGCCACCATGGACACATGGCTGGCTCATGTTCAGCTGCTGTCAACCAGCATCCCCAGGTGCTTTACCTCTAGGCTGATTTCCAGCCCCTCCTTCCCCAACCTGCAGCTCTTCAACAGGGTTGTTGTGATTCAAGTGCTGGACTCAGCAACTTGGCCTTGGCCTGCCAACCCAGCCTGTCCAGGTCCCTCTGCAGAGCCTTCCTGCCCTCCAGCAGATCTATGATCCCACCCAACTTAGTGTCGTCTGTGAACTGACTGAGGGTGCTCTTAACCCCCTTGCTCACACCATCAGTAAAGATATTAAACAGGACTAGACCCAACAGATCCCAGGGGAGCACCATTAGTGATTGCAATCAATTGGATTTAACTTAATTCCCCGTCACTCTCTGGGTTCAGCCATCCAGCTAGTTTTTAACCAGCAAAAACCATACCTGCTCAAGACATAGGGAGCCAGTTTCTCCAGGAGAATGTCACAGGAAATGGTGTCAAATGGCTTTACTGATGTCTAAGTAGACATCAGACCCACAGCCTTTTCCTCATCCAGCAAGGGTCACCCTTGTCATGGAAGGAGGTCAGGTTGGTCAAGCAGGGCCTGCCTTTCCCAAACCCATGCTAGCTGTGCCTGATCTCTTGGTTATGCCACCTGATGTGATCCATGACCTTTCCCTTCTCACAGATAAGTGTCCCATTCACCAAGCTCCAGCTGGGACCTCCCTGGTTAGCCAGGCCTTGTGTTAAATTATTGAAAGAGGCACAGTGAGCACTTTGGCCATCTCAACCGGTACCCTTCAGTGCTTCTTACCAGGCCTCATAAACTTGTCTGGGTCTAAGTGGTGTAGCAGGTCATTGATCATTTCCTACTGGATTACGAGAGCTTCATATTCCTCACCATACCTGTCTTCCAATTTACAGTACCCCCCAAATTACTAGCCTTGCTACCAAAGACAAACAATGAAGGCATTAAATACTTCAGCATTTTCCTCATCCTTTGCTGTTTCCCTCTGTATCCGTCAAACATGGGGATCTTCCTTGGCCCTCCTTTTGCTGATGATGCATTCATAGAAATGATTTTTAATTTTCTTTTATGGCAGTACCAAGATGAAGTTCTAGTTAAACTTAGGAACCTTTTAATTTTGTCCTTGCATGACCTCAAAACATCCATGTAGTCGTCTTGGGTTGCTTGTTCCTTAAGAGATCTTATCCAGAAACTACAGGTATTATAAACTGTGTATTATAAATTGGATTTTTTCTTTAAGCTTTAATGACATCTAACTGTATTGTATGTAAAAATTCACTATCTAATAAAGAATCAACCTCAAACTAATACTGATCTTCTCTGAAGGCAGAACTGAGATTTTCAGTGTTCTTAGGTGATATAATAGTGAGAGATTTAAGTAAATTAGTGCTTTATTTAGTCTTGAGATTTAATTGACAGCTATTTTAAAAGTAAGATGATACTTAAAATGAGCATCAGAAATATGTTGTAAAGGTTGGACCTTCATGTTACTACAACTTCAGCTTTCAGTAACTCCTTCCTTCCAGTATTAGGATAAGCATACACAATATCCTCTCCCCCTTTCCCTTATTATTTACTTTATAACTTCAGGTTAAACATCAGAGACTTGTATTTCTGTTTTGATTCCCCTGTCACACAGGTAAACATTGTATTTTTTATTCAATATGTCATTAAAGTCAGTAAACAGCAAAAAAGAATAACAGCAACTTATGTATTTTTAACATCTCTGAGTTAAAACCATTTTGCAATAGGGAAGAAGAACAGATGCTCATTTCTAAATGCTAAAGCCCCCAACTGGGAATATGCCAGTTTTAACTGCTGCCATCTGTTTTCAACTGTTCTTTTTACCTTGCTCTCTGAAATTCATATCCAAATTCACAGCCATAAATTTCCACTAGGAACGGGGCAGTGGGAGTAGTATAAGCAGGATTTTCCCCACATGCTCTCACCTTCATTAAAAAAGAATGTTCAGTAATTACTGGTCTGCAGGATCTCTGTGAAATGATAACTCAGGGGCAGTTTTCTCAAGGATTATATGGTGACAGCAGTTATTAAATGACTACTTTTCATCACTACTTTCCCACAACTCATTTAACATATTTACTTTCCCACTGCAGCTCTTCATCTTCCTATCCCCTCCATAACAGGCAGAAGTTGACTCTATAGCTCTAGGCTTTCTGTAGGGATAACTCAGCTCATGATGGAAACAAAGCACCTTGCGCATAATCAAGTGTCTGTTAACAGAACTGAGTTGCATTCTGCAGTTAATGCCTTCTTTTGTGTAAACACGTTCAAACATTCCTTGCATGCATGCATAGTTTTTGCACTGTCTGAGACAGTGTGCAAGATGGCAGCGCAGGACCGACATAAGTACAATTAACATATATAATTAAAAAACAAAACCCTCTCGTTTTCACCAAGAAAACCCCTTTGAATTGCCCAAATCCACTTTTGCTAGTTTAGAAATAGACTCACATTTAAACCTTTTACTGACTTCCACACACATACCATAAAAAAAGCAAAAGAAAAATTCTTAATCCCTTCCACCCTCAATATCATTACTGGATGATTATTTGAAATGTTTTACATTATCGTGTGGGTTCTTTATTGCCGACCTAGAGTGTATCACTACTGTATATTTTATATATGATGGCTTGCAAAAAATCTGCAAGAAATGTGTGTCTGCAGCAGCTCCAGACTGGCTTTCGTTTTTCAGTCAGGTGTTCTCTTAGCCAACATAGGTACTGAATTGGGCTTCCAAAGAATAAACCACAGTAGACACTAATGTTTGAGCCAAAAAGCCAACACCTTGTAGCTGTCCTCTCTTACAGATCAAACCCCATACTTCAGACAACATTCCCTCAGACAAGCTGGCCTGGGCTGCTGGCAGCATCCTCACTTCTCAATAAAGAATGCTGTTATAAAACTTTATCAACATCTACTGGCCTATGCATCATTTAAAGGTGGGGATCTCATCTTTTAGAGACATTTGAGCAGTTTTCAGCAGTACTGCTGGCATGAGCAACACTGAATACTTAGCTGCAATTAATCTAATCATTATCCTCTGTTTTCTCTCTCAATCACCAATTTATTGCAGTATTGCTGATCACTTTCATGAGTAAACTTCAAACCATAATAAAAACAGCACTCCATCTGAAGATCTGTAATCCCATTTCTCTCTTTCCAGTGAAGAGAGAGGAATAGAGAGGAGTAAAACTATGTAGAGTCAATGGGTCAAAGTAAGGCACTATGCTAAAAACCCCATATATGAAGAATGCCATCTCATTTAGTCTTTGCTTTCTCACCATCATTTTCCCCTCAATGTTAAAGAAAAACAATTAAGAAAACTACACTTTTTCCTCCCATTATCAGGACTATCAGCTAAGATTAATAAAATTTAACATTATCACAAGTAGAATGTATTTTTCGCTTGAGCTCAGTTGTTATATTTAGTGCTTCTGACAGAAGTTAGTTCTTCATTAATCAGTGCCTTGTATAGGTAGTGGTGTCAAAAGAGAATACAAATTTTTCACTCTACTTTCCTCTTTTTAAAATATGACAGTGAACAGCAAAAGAGGCAAGGGCAAGTGTCACTTTTATTGAGCTAAATTAGAACTGATAAAAGTCCAGGGACCATTTGAAACTGAAGAAAGCTGCTGAAATCCTGCAAGAGGGTATAAATAGCAAGCTCTTGCCATTTTTCCAACATATGCTCTCATGTTTATATTTTGTAAACAATGTAACATCTTAAAAAATAATTACATGGAAAGCAACACTAATGTGCACAATTCATCAGATTACTGAGATATAGAGGTTTTGTAGGGTCCAAAAGCACCCAAAACAGTTCCACACCTTAGCATAAAGGAGACCAGTTTTGTAATGCATCTGGCCTTGTATCCCTCTCTGTAAAAGGTTGTACTCTGCATCTTCTGCTATCACATTTATTACCATTTATAACACTTCTTGGGGCATAGACAATAGGTGTGTGTGGCATCCTAAAATTGGCTGGAGCTTCCAGAAAACCTGTAAAATACAAACAATGGTTAATTCCTGATGCTTTACCTCACTGGTCTTTCAGGAGTCATCCTTGTGCTAAAGAAGATGAAACAGTGAAACCTTTCTCCATCATCTGGACAAAATCAAAGCCCCACATTCTGTGAGAGTCTCACCAGCAACAGTCAGTATGAGTCTATCATTAGCCTGGCATACTAAAGATCTTCTCAGGGTGTTGCTGACAGAATACATACTGTATGGTTTGCTTTCCCTCTTGAATATTCCAGGAGAAAGGGGGGAACGTAGGACATGAGGGACATGGGGAAACAGACAATGACAGAAACAAAAAATGAAAGCAAAAGGAAGAAAAGTTATTTTTCTAATTTCACTAGTAAGCTGGGAGAGAGTTTAAATCCCATTTTGTGCCATTGCTTCCAGCTCCTGGGTGAGACTTTTGAAAACTCATATTAAAGTGGTTAAAGTTTAAGCACCACAGACAAATTTGCATCATGATTATTGAAACGTCAAGGAAAAGAATTTAGTAAATGAGGAGAAATATCCCTCTGTAGCCAAAGTCCTACCTTGCACTATCGAACATATCTTACAGACTTGGAATATATTCTTTCTCTTTTTATGCTGTCTTAAAAAAATAATATGAAGAAAAGTCATGAAAGGCTCAGAATGTACGACACCAAAAGCCAATAATAATTGCTAATCAATAGTTTTCTTGAAAAGAAGTCAGTGAGTATCAAAAGCCAGGTATCAGACAATGTATTCACTAACTAGCAAAACTTTCTATAAAAATATGCAGGCTTCTTTATTGGTTTGAATGAATTATTTCTAAAGTGGTATGTTCTTTAAGATTCAATTTCTTTTTTTTTTTTTTAATCGAAAAGGAGGACTGAAAAGGTTTTGTATTTAAAGTACAGTGAGAAAATAAATATAGAGAATTTATCACTTGGAAAATCCATTTCTGAAATGGAACTGCTCTGTAATTAGTGTTTGAAAGGAACAAAGAAAAAAAAAAAAAAAAAAGTTGAGCAGAACTTAAGAGTTGAAAGATGTACCACAATCAGGAAAGAGCCTGTGTCACAGACTACAAAAGGCCTAAAGGCTGGACAGCCAATTAAGATACATGCAGTGATTTAGGCAGGACTTCCTAAACATTCCTACTGGCATCTTAAGGCATGGATACCAGTATGTGTATAGACCAAGAAAATTTCTGCCAGCTCCTCAGCTAAGAGGCAGAAGCTCATCCAGCTTTTTTTTCCCATGAGAAAAAGCATTAGGACAAGAACCATGCCTCCTGCAGAGAACAGCTGGCAGGTGGAGCAATACAAGCACAGTAGTAGCAATATCACCAGCTCCTGCTGCTGACACCATGGCATGGCACACTTTTCTTCTGCTGGTTACAGCACCTGAGCAAAATCAGCCACAGAAATATTGCTGAAAAGTAGCTGACAACAGGAATCCCTCTATAAAATTATTTTTTCTTTCTCCACTTTTTCGGTGGTCCTGAGTATGGGGCTTCCCAAATTTGTTAATGGTTAGATATTGAGACCAGTAAAGAGTAGAGAAAGGAGTAAAACTGCAACTGTGTGGGATTAAAACCAAGAGCAGAGCCCAAGAAATGCTCAAATGCACCTAGAAGTGCAAACCAACTCAGGTAAATCTGAATCTAGGTTCTGACACTTGATGAATTCACCTGTTTTGTGAATGGTGTTTGAAGAATGATCTACATAGTTTTCAATGCATGTTCTCACTGGGTAGGAACTATCTCCTCCCCACAAGTAGCTATTGCATTTTTTTCTTCATCAGTTTTTGGTTTAGAATATCCCTTAAATATTTTTTATCCTCAGCATCTGTTATTCAACATATAAAAATAGTCCTTTTTTTCTCTTGTCTGTGTCTGACCATATACACTGTTGTCACTTGCCAATCTCTGCTTCCATAGGAGAGAAAACACTTCAGTAAAAAAAAATAAAAATGAAAATTTTCTTAAAGAATGTGAGATTGAGATATTATTTCTGCAGGTTTAGCTTGACAGCTGTTGTTTAAGTCCTCTTTTTAATTATTTTCAGAAAAATATTTTATTATTGTATTCACAAGCCCTTAAGTGCCAAATGGTAGCAAGTCACCAGCCTCAGAGTGATCTAGAGTTGAATAATGTCACCAATGGTTCAGAATTTATTACAGCTATAGAATTTATGGCTGAGGTTGTCAAAAGTTAATAGTTAAATGTAGGGTCATTCATACATATTTTATTATTTTAAGAAATTATTAGTTATGGATTACTGCTAAGCAGTCAAAATTTCTGCTTTGATCAAGATACTAAGTAGTGAATATTACAAACCTACTCCAAGTATTAAAATAAATGTGGTAATTTCAAATTTCCAGTGTTTCTTTTTCCTTTCTGTAAAAGGGAAACAAATCCTGCTAAAACTGCCCTGAATTACACCAGGACTTCTTTACCCTAACATTTCATGCTTGTGTATTTCATGGATTATTTACCCATATCCAGTACAGAAGTGAATAATTCTCTCTTTAATTGCCAATATGTCATCGTTAAGCATACATATGCAGCTGACAGTCTGGCCCATCATTTGCTGCAAGGGGAGACTGTTGAAAAGGCAGCTGTCACAGTGATATCCGTGCTCTGGTCAGGCAGAGCGAACAGATCAGGCATGCACAAATTCCATTATCTTAGCTTTATTCTTAATCCTGCCACCCTACAGAGAAGGGTTGTTACAGGCTCAGCAGAAAAGAGCCTCAGCTGCAGGGTCCTGTTACCTACCATCAGCTGCTGGCCATAGTTGCCTCCCTGGGGAACTTCTAGTCCACCACTTTCATCCACAGATGTTAACACAAATGTTCTTTCAAATCATTGGTGTGATTCCTCAGGCGCCCACGCAACCTGTTTTTATCACGCTTTTAAAGATTCCTATTCAGAACATGTTTGACTGTACTTTTCTGCAGTTAGGTGAAATTTAGGTAAGTTCATAAAGTCTATGTGGTCAGCATTGTGGTGGAAAGGGTGGGAGGGTATTTGGTAACATTTACTGCTCACAAGGGTGAGAAGAGGGGTATGTGGTAACATTTACTGAATATTTTTCATGAAGGAGCCTAGCAGCTTGAGGGATTGCAGGACAACTGGATCAGTGAGAGTACTGTGCTTACTTCGTTTATTTAAAAATTCCTTTAGGCTCTGCAGTCAATGCATCTAAAGTACAGTTCCAGTTTTCTAACAGTTACAGATAAAGGAGCTGTGTAGCCTCATTTAATCTCTTTACTTCTTCCAAGATTTGCATACTTTTATCAAATACATTACTTTGGGGGCTATCAATGCATTTAACTTCCTGCACATGAAATTAGTGTCAGCTGTCACTCTTTGTATACATTTGTTAAATTCAATCTTGTATATAGGGAGTTATGAGGTGGAGACATAAGTGTATTAAAGTTTGCCACAGAAAGACTGAAGAGCTTTTGATTTGGAATGATTGTTCAGATAAAAGAAAATAAGGTCACGTTTTTACTGCAGTCCTTTAAAAGGCTAATATAATTGAAGTAAGCTTCCAAAACCTGCCCCTCTGAGTGTTAGGAATGGTAAGAAATATAGAACTTTCTCATGCTGAGCTCATGTCTTTTCTTCCCTCACTGCTCACCATACCCCCACTTCAATATAATATCGGTGAGTTTATGGGTAATGTTGGATTAGCATCTCTGGAAAATGATCCCCTTTGCTATAAAATATCCATCGCAAGGATAGACAGAGGAACTGCAGAATAGATTCTACCATGTAGACAACTGTTTCCAGATATCTCTTTTTTTTTTTTTTTTGCCAAGAGAAGATGAGGCCCATGTATCATTGACTTCCCTTGTGGGATTGGGAATCCCAGCAATGATTTCCATCCTGCTACTGAACTCTTAAATGTCTTTGCCTGCTAACATGTGGCCAAAGCTCATAAATATGTTTGTTTGTTTGTTTTACTTTTATTACGTCTTCAGTAATAAGAAAATTGCTTTGTTTTTAAAATAATAAATGTGCCAGATAAAACATTTTTTCTGACAAATGTTCCTGAAATTCTTCTAATCCACATGCACACATCTTCCAGCACTGTTTGTCACCCTTTTCTTCCATTTTCCTAGACTTTCTCCCATCCTGTGCTTCTCACTGAGCACCTACAAAAATCGTAAGCCCGATCTCATCTGATAGGCCTTCATGAGACACTGGTGGTATTGAAATAGAAATTAAGAAGTCCCTTATGTCCTGTAGGGAATTAGAGAAATTGGACATTATCTTATTCTGTCTGGAGTTACTAGAGCTACTATTCAGTTACTAGGAATAACTGAAATGTGGTGGGATGACTCACATGATGGAAAGATTGCAGTAGGTGGAAACAGGTGTTCTGTAAAGACAGGCAATGAAGAAGAGGAGGAAGAGTCACACTCTATGTTATTAAATAGAACCTTGAATGTATAGAATTTAACTACATTGATTATGAAAGCCCTATCAAGTGCCCCTGGGTCAAGATCAGAGCAGCAGTCTTCCAGGGAGACCTCACATAGGCATCTGCTACTGACCTTAAAACCAGGATGATAAGGCCAACGAACCAATATTTAGCTCACTTAAGTAAGCTTTTGGTCAACACAATCTGATTATTATAGGCAACTTCAATTACCCAGATATTTATCGGTAGAACAATGCAGCAGCCTGCATGCCATCAAGTTCCTGGAATGTATATCGGCTTGCTTCCACATAAAAAAAGTTAGATTTGCAAACCAGGAATGAGGCGCTGTTGGACTTGTTGCTCATAAACCAATACCTACTTTTTGATATCTGTGTTAGTGATAGCTTTGGCTGCAGTGATCCCAATATTACAGAACTTGGGATCTCATTGAATAGGCTGAAGATTTTAGAAAAGCAAACTTGAGCTAGCTCAAAGCTAATTTGGGGGAATTTTGTGGGAAGACACTATAGAGGATAAAGGAGCTAGTGAGTGTTTCCAGGAAGTTCTCTTGGAGGGATGATACTATTCACACCCTCTAAAGCTAAGGGAAGTAGGTGGAGGTAGAGACCAGTTGGCTTAACTGCAAGCTTCTGAGTCAAAACCAAAACAGTAGACCAATATTCTACCAAAAGTAGACAAATATCTGTTGAGAGTTAGACATGTGTTGTCGGGGTGTCCAGAGATGCAGTTAGAAAAGCAAAAGTTCAAGTCAAATTGAAATTGGACAATATGTCAAAAACTACAAGCAGGTATTCTTCAGTAATATAACCAATAAGCCAAAAAAAAAAGGAAACAATGAACTGGTGTTTTGCAGAAGTGGTGAATTACCCAGTCACAAACAATGCTGAAAAGACAGAGGTTCTCAACACTTTCTTCATGTCTATCTTTACCACCATTGTTGGGCCCCAAGCCTTGGGAGCAAATACCCTATTTGATGCAAACGCATGGCCAGCAAAGAAAGAAGTGGTATATGAATTATTAAAGGAGCTGGAAATATGCACCCAAAGGTGTTAAAAGAGTTGATGTCATCTTGAGGATGCTTTCCATAACCTTCAAGAAGCCATGGGGACCAGGAGACATCCCAGAAGACTGTAAGAAGGCTAATTTCACCCCATCTACAAGTTTTAAGATCCAAGTTCTCAAGATCTAGGTAATTATAGGCACATGGGGTTTACTTCAGGTTCTGGGAAAGTTATGGAACAAACACTCCTGAAGACTTCCACAAGTCAGATGAAGCATATGATTAGGAAAATCCAAGACAGATTCACAGGAAAATCATTCATGTCAAAGCATCACAATTGCCCTCTAAGATGCTCAGTTCATGTGGGAAGAGCAGTGGACACTCTTTATCTGGATTTTTTCAAGGCTTTCTGCACAGCTTCCTCCCAGAGAAACCAATGTGTGATGGTCTGGACAAGAAGTCTGTGGGGTGAGTGGGGCCCTGGCTCATGGCCCCCTAGATGGGGGTGATAAACAGCTCTTTTCCAAGCTGGAACTTCTCACAGGGGGGTCCCCCAGGGATCAGTGTTGGGCTCAAAGCTGTTGATTACCTTCCTAAGTTATCTGGACAATGGGATCAAGTGTACCGTGATTATGCCCATGGTGGTACCAAACTGAGTGGGAAATGGGTTCTTTGAAAGGGAAAGCCAACCTACAGGAAGGCCTGGATAGGCTGGAAGAGTGGCTGGGAACAACTTTATGAAGTTCAGCAAAGACTAGTGTAAGTTCTTGCATAAGGGAAAACATAATCCAGGAGGGCAGCACAGGCTGGGATCTGCCCAGAAGAGAACAGCCCTGTGGAAAGGGATCCAGGGGTCCTGGTAGACTCAAATCCCCACTGAGTGTACAGGGCATGCTGTGAAAAAGAGAGACAATGCTAGACTGCATCAAAAAGTGCATCACCTTCAGGGACAAAGGCACTACTATTCCACTCTACAGAGTGCTTGTCAGGCCACTCCTGGAATACAGTGCTTGTCTTTAGTCCCTACACCAGGAGGCTGGAGAGGGTCCAGAGAAGGGCCATAATGGTGGTCCAGGGCATGGAAAGCCTGCTGAGTGAGGAAAAGCTGAGATATATGATTTGTTCAGCTTTGAAAAAGAAGCCTATGGGGAAATCTTATTACCATGTGTATTGGGTCTGTCTGAGTTGGAGTTCATTTTCTCATAACAGCCCTGTGTTTGCATCGGTAGTTGGAAAGGTGCTGATAACACCAGTGTTTTGGCTATTGCTTAGCAGCACTGGCCCAGAACCAGCGCTGTCCCTCCAACATTCCTCCCTCCATCAAGGATGTGGGGGTGGGCAATATCCGGGAAAGGGTACAGCCAGGTCAGCTGAGCCAAACTGACCACAGCAATATTCCGTGCCATATGATGGCAGTTCAGATATAAAAGCTGAGGGACGTCAGGAGGAGGAATGGGAGGCATTAGTTATTTTAGTGTTCACCTTCCAGAGCAGCCACTCCACATGCTGAAGCCCTGCTTCCCAGGAAGTGACTGAGAATCACTCACCGATGAGAAGTAGAGATTAATTTATTTTTTCCCCTTTTCTTTTCTGCATGCAAACTTCTGCTTTTTTGTCTTGCTTTTCTCTTGCTTTAAACTGCCTTATCTCAGCATACTAATTGTTTTCTACTTCATTTTCTCTCCTCTGTCCCACTGGAGTGATAGAGGTGTTTGGTGGGCACGTGGCTCTCAGCCAAAGTTAACCCACCATGCAAGTTCCAGTATTTACAGGTTGACTACAAAGAAGTTAGAAGCTCCCGTTTCGTCAGGAATCACATAGAAAAGACAAGGGATAATAGATACAAATTACTCTTCTGGAGGTTCCAATTGGACGTAAGTAGAAAATTTCTCACAAGAAGAGCAATTAACCATGGTAATGATCTCTTCTCTAGGGAAGTGGTGAATTCCCAAACACTGGACACTTTCAAGATCCAGCTGGAGAAGGTGCTGGGCCACCTTGTCTAGAGTGTGCTTTTGCCAGGAAAGGCTAGTCCAGATGATCCTTGAGGTTCCTTCCAAACTGGTATTCTAGGATTAAGCACATATCTTCACCTTTGGGAGCCATTTTAAAATGCAGTCAGAGAAAAGTTTTAACTAGTAAGGTCTATTAAGTTCTGAGATCCATGACATACAACTCAATGTTTATTGTAAATATAAACCTAATCATTTGTATTCTCCAGCAAATCTGATTTGTTTTGATTTTAAAATGGATCTTTATAAAGGATGTGTCATAGTTGAGAGAGATGCCTGAAAAGTCAGACTACAAAGTTTGCAGACAGCTAAAAACTTTTACGCAGTGTACTAGAGCCTGTCAACTAGCTACAACAAGGGAAAATGAAGCAAAATGCTGAGAAATATGGGGCAATACATACCAGGAGTAACTTTAACTGCACTTTACTATATTGTAAAATATGAAATGAAATTTTGTTATTTATGAAGATGTACAGGGTAAGACTGAGTATGGAGTGCACAACACTTCAAGTTTATCATAAAAGTATGGAAATGTTTGCCAATTAGAGTGCTTCACCATGTGTCCTAAGTAAAGTGCAGTAGAGGGATTGGTTAATGCTTGGTCATTTATCAGCTAATTGACAAAGGAAGAGATCTCAAGGTTTTTCCCCAAACAATTTTTTTCTCTCTTTTACCACATGGTTGTGCTGACTGGCCTGTTCAGGACTGACAGAACAAGGAAGAAGTGGGAGACCCCCTTCTCTGGCTTCTCATGTGCAACTGCAACTCTTGTTTCAGTCTGCAGAGACTACAATGGTATTGTTACACATCCAGCTCTCAAGGTAGACTCCACTTCAGCATATGAATGACAAACCTATTGAAATGGCTAACTCAGCCCATCCTAGCTGCAGAAACAACACTAGAGTATTTTTATTGGTATGTTTCTGGCTTAGGATATGGACATTAAGCATCATACTCTTTCCACATTAATACAGAAATTGTTTAGATTACTTTTTGATTTTTTTTTCATAACAATGTCATTGAACTTCTGTCATACCACAAAGGTATTTGCAATTACATTTTTTTTGGCACATGTAGGAGAATATATTTTGGTATCAGCAAGCATGGTTTGCTTTTTCATCTGTGAGGTGAGATGAAAAAGGATACTTTTTTTTCTTTGTACTCTGAAGAGTAAATTGTATTTTAGAACATTTTTCCAATGTTTTTGGAAAATGGAGACATTCCCATCAAAAATAAATGTAGAAAGTAAAGAGGTTTGGATATAGAGGTCATAATATGCCATCTGTTGTACTTTGAAGCACCGGAACCCTTTTTCAGTCCTGCAGCACTTCTCCATTTTGATATCCAACAGCACAAGTAGTACAAAATATTGAAAAATATTTTGTTATTCAAGATGGAAAAGAAGATTCCTAGTTATCTCCTTAGCTGCTGCTATATTGATGACTAGGTTAGGACTACTAACTAATCTAGTAGTTAGGACTACTACTAATCTAATAAAGGATCCTAGCAAATGCAACTGTGATGAGATCCAAGGAGGATGGTTTCTCAGGAAGAATCATCCTTTCTGAGCCTTGTTAAGATGACTGAGTGAAGAAGGGGAGGGAGGAAAATATAGCTCATTTCTGAAACATGAATAGTTTCATAGGTTACTTGTTCTCCTCCCAGTGGTGTTACCAATGATCTTGTTCTGAAACAGCTCAAACATTACTTGTAAGTATAAGGAGAGATATTCTATTGTTTGATCTTCTTTAAAACTTCACAGTCATATCCTCAGAGACAGCAGTGCCAAAATATCTTCTTTCATTGGATTTTTTTTTTAATCTATTGCATTTTAAGCTTTTCAAGATGAGAATTTTTTAATAAAGAGAGCAGTGTCTTCTCTAGAGAGAATGAAAGCCGGATCTCTCTAACCTGCATTGTGAATCATTTTAGTTTAAACTGGCCTGTGGGCTTAAATAAATAGCTGTATTGATTCGCCGCCTTTCAAAACAAGCTACATTGTTTCACAATAAGGCATGCTCCAGTCCTGTTCTCTTATCTCCTGTCAAAGCCTGAAAGTACATTGCTGCAGAACAGAATGTTCAGTATACTGCAGAAAAAAAAAAAAAAATTTGATGATATCTTGGGCTTGTTTTGTGCCATCGAATGAAAGAGAACCACACTTGAAATCACCACCTTTGTGCAAGTTTAGGTAGCATGAAAGAAAATTGTGCTTCAGGTACTTCAGGATAAGTATTAACCTTTGTACAGTAAAACAAGGTCAGACCAATTTGGAAGGAATAGCTAACAATAACAGGAAATATCTAAAGGTCAGTTACCTCACCTTTACATTATTGTGTAAGGCACTGATAACAATAACAGTACCAATGTGCTGTTGAAAGGGTTTTATTCGTACCACAATAAAAGAGGTTTCTGTCGTTTTGGCTTACAGCTCTCTGCAGCATTATGGACATAAAAAATAAAAAATAAAAAATCAGATGAGCTCTACTGGGCTACAGATCTGAAAGCCTTTTCCCACATATTTTCTATGAAAGCATTTTTTAAGCATAAATTAAGTCATAAAAGACTTTTTGGCTTTATGAAACATGCAGTTGAAAAAAAAAAAAAAAAAAAGAGCCAAACAAGCTCCAAACTTGGTTTCTTTGTGGTCCTTCCATAGTTCTGTATATTTTCCAAGTTCATATCTTCAAAGTTTTCAAATTTCCATAAAATTTTGCTTTAATACTATTTTCTTTAAATAAAATTTGTGCATTTTGTACCTTAAGAATTTTAGAAATATCAAAAAATATGGAAAGCTTGCAATACATTTGATTTCAGTTCTACTGCAGTTAATTGGAAGAAATTACCAAGTGAGTCATATGACAATATCATCCAGGTACAATTATCAGAAGTAAAAGATCAGAAATATTTCCAAGGTTTTAAACAACTAGAACTTTGTCACTATTGCTATTAAATCAACTCCAGGATACCCACAACAACATAAGATTTCTCAACAGTAAGGCATTCACTTCTTCAGAAGAACAGTATGCACAGGTCCACATTTCGTATACCTGCTTTTTCTTATTGTTTATCACTTACTCATAAGCACATCTTCATAGCAGAGGTGAGATACTATATGACAGGTTATGGACTAAATACACAATAGTGCTGGAAGCAACAGGAATATTGGCTAGACTGCTGAGCTTTGGCCTTTACCTAGGAATTAATATCTTGCTACTCATTGTTAAACTGTTACTTAGATAAGTCACAAGCTACTGCTAAAGGCATTATACTCATTTCAGCTTTTTGGCTAGCTAGCAATACACTTCTTTTCTGCAGCTGTAACTTCAGGTTACATGCCCTTGGAAGAAAAAACCTGTATGTAAATAGAATATAGGAAAGAAAAAAAAAAAATCCAAACAAATAAACAAGCAACAACAAGAACAACCAAACAGACAAACCTCAAAAACCACATTGCTTATAAATTCTATTAGGCATTTACGTGCTTATGTGATCTGTAGAGGAGAAGGTAAATTGAATGACATGTTTTCTCATGAATTGTTGTTCCTTGTCTATCTTTGAATGAAACAAGTCATAATGCTTATGTTGTTTGCCTTAAATCTTTCAGGTAAGTAGACCTGAAAGATGAAGACACAGTGAAAAGCTGAGATGCTTATCTGGAAAGCACTTGTGAACCCTTGCCCTCAAGCTTCATAGCCTTGAATTTTTCATATCCATAGCATTTTTTTCAGCATCCGGTTTGTCATTTTGTTAGTTAGAGAATTTAAAGAATATGTTGTAATAAATGCATGTATTGTTGAAAGTAAAAAGCAATGTCTTCCCTTTCCCACAAGACTTCAAGTATTCCTGCTCTGTTTGGGACAACTCATACCTGTCATTATGAAACAGCTTCCAAATTTGCATCAGCTTTTGACTTGTGGTTGTAAGAAAATTAAAATACTCCTTCATGCTCAGTGCAATCCTAGGGATCTTTAGAGAATGGCAGACCACCCTGCAAGAGGTGATCAGTACCAGTCCTCTTCTGATTGTTTCCTGACTCTGATAGTACAGCCCCATGAAGACAAATACAACTGCCTCTCTGCAGCAGCTGGAGTCAGACTAAAAATTGAGAGGGAGGAAAGAAAAACATATTGCTGTCAGAAGACAGACTAGGACAAAAAGAGGTTATTTTTGCTTTTATTTCTGGACAAAATCTTTATGTCCATATTTCATTGTTCCAGGTAGTGAAGTGCAAAAGCAAATGCATAAATCAGAAGCTTTCTACAAGCTGGGGAGAAGAAGAAAGAGACTTCCTCTACATAAATATATTTTGCACCAGCATCCTGAGTGATCCTCCATCAGATCACTGATTCAGAAGATGAACTAGATGAGTGCACCGAAGCACAGAATGGTTAGAAGGTTATAAATACTATCAGAAGGAATAGTTAGGCTCAGATCTGAGGTTCTGTACTAGCAGCCAGGCTCAGCAATCAGTCAGCAAGGGCTAGGGATATGATTTTCATACTGGCCTTTAGCAAATGCATAAGAACCCAAAGGATTGGTACTGATTTGAGTAGGAATAGGAACAGACCTACAGAAACAGCTATGAAATTACCTCATGTCTTCCTAGGTTTAAAAAAGTTTAAATCTAACACTTCAGGAAAATAAAGAAAAGTCACCATCCTTTATCTGGCCATGGAAGAATGACTCATTTCAAACTCAATTAAAATAATAAATAATGTTACAGTTGGATAAGCAAGAGGCCAGTGGGCTGGTAAACTATTTAACACCAGCTTTTATACACTCCATTGAGTAAGCAATGAACAATTCAGAGACTTTACATAATGGCTGTTCTCAGAAGGTACCACAGGAAAAAATTAAATTCTCATGCACTTTAGCAGGGGAAATAAGTAATAACTCAATGTCAAACGGGAAACTATTTATAAAATGACTAAATGAAAATGGATGGCTTAGACATAAAGAGACAGCCAGTTTAATCAGTTGGTGGCTGTATTGTATTTTTCTAGACAGAAGATCCTTTCTTGTCTAAATGAGTAGAGGACTCCAGTTTTAAGAAATTAAGGTGTCCAAGATAAAACTGAAACTAAAAGTATTGAATTAGAAGTGATACTGACTGTCAGAGAAAGAAAGACTATACCTAATCAAGTAATTTACATTGTATTTTCTACCTACAAGCCAAAATGCAGAGGGTTTGTCTCTGCTTCGTTACCAGGAAAACTGAGGCCTAAACAAATCAAGGGATTTGTACATGGAAACATTACTCCACAAGACTTGAACTCTAATCTGCAGTGGAAGAGACAGATCTGGAAACAGAAGAAAAACACATGAAAAAAATTCAAAACAAGTTAGCTGAAAAATTAGAGGTGTAGCTACCTTGTTTGGATGTTAAGTATGCAGTTTTTAGTTGGACAGGCTAGAGAAAAGTGCAAAGCAATAAGTACTGTGGAACACTGATACATGTACATCTTTTCTTACTACAGTCGTGGTCAGCTGTGGAAACAGCAGTGACTGATATTTCTGATTCTTTTTGGAAAAAAGGAAGTCATTAAGACTTTGTCAAAGGCTCCTTCCTCTGTAATACTAGACATGTTTATAGCAGCTAGAACCAGCTTTTTGCATCAGAGAAGAGGTCTGCAGATACATACACCAAAAGAGATGCTTCTATATGTATACTTCAGGAATAATGACCATGAGAAATGAAATCTTTTCTCAAAATTGAGCAAGAAAAGAGGTATATTATTTTTCAATATTGTCATAGTGATTGCTGTCTTCTGTACAGGTTCTCACATAATTTTTAAAAATAGTGAATATTTTTCTATGACTGTTTGCTGGCTCCAGCCAACTGGTTATCATTCCTCTGATTGACCATTGACATGAATCCTCATCCATCTATGTCGATGTCCAACTATATCGAATGCAGACCTATGGTAGCATAGTAGATTCCTAGTTTTCACTTACAAAAATTTTAAATTGTTGCAGAGATTATAATTCTGGTGTTGTTTAAAAAACTCAGCAAGCATGCAGAAGCTGATGGCGTCATGTCATGGTTTCACCCCAGCCATCAGCCAAGCCCCAGCAGCCACTCACTCACTCCCCCACCAGCAGGACTGGGGAGATAATCAGAAGGGTAAAAAGGAGAAAACTCACAGGTTGAGACAAAGCCACTTCATGAGGGACACCAAAAGCCATGCATTCAAACAAAGCAAAACAAGGAACAAAATCACTGCTTCCCAAAGGCAGGCAGGTGTCCAGCCATCTCCAGGAGAGTAGGGCCCCATCATGTGTAATGGTGACTTAGAAGACAAATGTCATCACTCCAAATGTCCTCTCCTTCCTCCCTCTTCTCCCTAGCTTTATGCACAGAGCAGGATGTCAGATGGTCTGGAAATCCCTTTGGTCAGTTGGGGTCACCTGTCCTAGCTGTCTCTTCTCAACCTTCCATGCAATCCCAACTTCCTCATCAGCGTGGAAGTACAAACAGCAGAAAAGGCCTTGGCTCTGTGTAAGTGCTGCTCAGCAATAACAAAAACATCTCTGTATTATCAACACTGTGTTCATCACAGATTCAAAATATAGCTCCATAACAGCCACTGTGAGGAAAGCTGGCTCCATCATAAACAATGATGGAGCACACATCATCATATAAATTTTCTAACTGTAAAATCATGACACTCCTAAAAGAATGAAGGGGCAAATCTGATCAGACTTTATGGTTTACATCTAGATGGTAGCACAATTAGTCTAATTAATATATCATGTATCTTTACCATTATATAGAGATGCCTTCAGATGTCTTCCACAGTCCTGTGCAGACTCTAGAGAAAGCAGCCTCAGAACTTGCTCCATTTAATGACTGACTCGATTAGACTGAAGTAAAAATAAAAGGTGGAGGAGTGGGGAAAAGGGTGTTTTGTTGATTTCAGCAAGAGTGGAGCTTTTATTATAGTGAAAAATGGTGACACTTCCTTGAAATAATGCTCTCACCGGGTGGAATTTAATACTGACAACACAACAGAATTTCTCTAGTCCTCTTTTATATCTGGAGTTTCTCTTTGAATAGTCTGTCAGAATAAGCTTTTCTCATGCTTTAATAATTTTCACAGCATTCATATTTATTTTTCATCTTCATACTTATCTTTATTTCACACCATTCTAGCCAGATATAAGCTCATTTTTATGTGGAGTAATGCTCCTAGAAAAATGGCACAGCATGCAGGAGAACAGACAGCAGCACAATGAGGACCCACAGAGAATGATGAGTCAAGTGACAGAAAAGCCTCTGCAATCCACAAGATGCCTCATCATCTCCAACACAGTCAGTATGTAACACACTATGCCTTTCTAGTCCTTGTCTAATGGTCAACAACTGATTTGTGTCTTCTAGCTAAAGCTTTGGCCAACAGTCTGTGTACTGATCGGGAAGAAAAAAAAATCATTTTAATAGACCTTTTAATAGATCTAAAAGAAAAGAAAATAACCTTCCAGAGTCCAGACTGGCTTTTCTTAATTTGCATGTAACAATTAACAAAAGACAGGTTTTATAACTTAGGTTACAGGATCATAAGAAAATATATTAAATTTAATGCACATATTTAGTAATTAAATCTGAGAGAAGGCTGTATGATAAAGAAAATAACAGCAGCTTTAAAAACAGCTCCATGTATAAACATTAAAGTCATACTGTTATCAGAAACCTTCTGAAGTGTGAAAAGCACATTTTAAAAAACCCTATTAGGATTAGATCTGAAACCTGACTGTTATAAACGCAACGGCAAAAATCAGATTAACAAAGAAACAATTCATTAATAAAACGATCCCAATCACTGATAAAAAGAGAAAACCACTAAAGGATTCACAGTGCAGCGCCAGGTGGAAGAGAAGACCGCACTCTAAGGCACGGTTTTCCCAAATCCACGCGGAGAAGGTCGCAGCTTGGGGTTTTATAGGGGTTTTCATGTCCCGAGGCGAAACAGGTGCCCAGGATAGTCCAGCAAATAGTCCAAATAATTTTTGGATGGGCTTCCCGGATTTGTCGAACTCTGCAGACCATATTCCGGGAAGATCCTTTTCATACGTGGATGGAGCTCGCCGGCCCATGGTTTTTTTATGTGTATTCCTCGGCAGAGAATTCTCTTTTTTGTTCGGAGAGGAATTTCACTGTCTGGGTTGGCTAGTGTCTTTGTTTCTCGTGATGGCCCTTGTCCTGTTCTCTTTGTCTCAGGACTGAGGACCGTGGAAACCTGGTGGGGAATAGTTTCTACAGACCATACCTTTATATTAACACCAATCTAACATATCTTGCTATATTCTTTTATCACGAATTTTTACCCAATGTCACATTTATCACATGACCTACACTTTTTGTTATTTATTAGATCAGGAATTATGAATCACTGTAAAAAAAGTACAATCATTTTTTGATCCCCTATTGGCAAAGTATGGCCTTTCCTGCCATAGTTGTAGACACAGACCCTAGAATTAGAAAATAAGAAAGCAAGAAATGTTTTGACATTTAAATGTTATTTCCTGTATTTTGGATTGACAATCTGGACAGCCAGTTGTATTTTGAAGCTGTAACTGTTAGATTACAAAGCCTTGAAATAAATTCTGTGTCAAGAATAAATGAACCCTATGCTGCTGTTTCTTGAGAAAAACACTTCTGAAAATTCTGAGGTTTTGAAAAGGGTAACATCCTTTCCCCCACTCTGGGTTCTGGTTGGTTCATTGGTTGGGCGGTTGGGGTTTATGGTGATGTATTTTTTCTGTAGGAAAGCCAGTCACCACTAGCTTTTGCTAAAAGATCCTCCACCCCTTTTTCTGCATCTTCTTGTTTCCTTTGTTAGCATACAATGCCGCATTTACATGTTTATATCACCACTTATCACTCCGGCAGTTGGCTGAGGCTTGTCCTGAGCTCTGCTTTACTTCTTTGGCACCTCGAAATTGCTGCTGAAGTCTCAGCATTAAAACACATTATCAGCCTGAGGTTTGAAAGGCAGGAGGCATCTCCAGGACCACAGGCCAAAACATTCTTCAAAGCTCAACTGCAAAAAGTCCAAGGTCTGAACTTTTGAAGCCCAGGGTTGTGGTCATTCTTTTTTATTATATACCATCCTCTCAAGGACCCTGAACACTGGTTCCCATGGTAGTTGCTGGCTGCCCAGTTGTCCCAGCTGCCTGTCTCAGGGATGGCTTATTATCCCATGTTATAAATGCAACGGCAAAAATTGGATTAACAAAGAAACAATTTATTAATAAAATAATCCCAATCACTGATAAAAAGAGAAAACCACAAAAAGGATTCACAACGCAGCGCCGGGTGGAAGAGAAGACCGCACTCTAAGGCACAGTTTTCCCAAATCCACACGGAGCAGGTCGCAGCTTGGGGTTTTATAGGGGTTTTCATGTCCCGAGGCGAAACAGGTGCCCAGAATAGTCCAAATAATTTTCGGATGGGCTTCCCAGATTTGTCGGACTCTGCAGACCGTATTCCGGGAAGATCCTTTCACATGCGGATGGAGCTCGCCGGCCCATGGTTATTTCAATGTGTATTCCTCGGCAGAGAAGTCTCTTTTCGTTCAGAGAGGAATTTCACTGTCTGGGTGCGATGCCAATTCTTATCTGGGTTGGCTAGTGTCTTTGTTTCTCGTGATGGCCCTCGTCCCGTTCTTTTTGTCCCAGGACTGAGGACAGTGGAAACGTGGCTGGGGAAAAGTTTCTACGGACTATACTCTTTCCATATTTTATATTAACAACAATCTAACATATCTTGCTATATTCTTTTATCACGAATTTTTACCTAATGTCACATTTATCACATCCCATGTCATCCCATTTTTGGGGTGTTTGATCTGTTTGGTTTGTGCCCAGTGGTCCCCATGCTCCCTGGCTCTGGGGCTGTGGCACTGAGGGGGAGCCAGTCCGGGAGCTGTGGGTGCAGAGAGAGGCAGTTTCTTCTCTTCCAGGGGAGGTTCCACGGGACACACTCAGCTGGTATCTCCGACCAGGGATCCTACTTGTTATGGGGAATGTACTGTATAAAATAATTCGTGCTAAAATAAACTAATATAAAATAAGAAAACAGAAGCCAATTCCGGGAAGGCTGGTTTGCATTCATAAGGAGAGGGTGACTCCGGCAGAGAGAAAAGAAATCAACAACAGAAAAGGGAGTCACAACCTCGGAGATGGGCCATCAATGGTGATTAATCAAGGATATGCCAAATCAGATATGCCTTAACAGACTGGGCGCACCTCAATGCTGCCTTCTTGGAAATCTCATCAATTCATCGGCTCTACTAGGAAACCTATTCAGGAGAACTGGAGTCTCAAAAGAAGACACGTGAATATGCAATCTGAGCAAAGGTGGACAAAGGAACCCTGCCTCGGGAAGAATAAAGAGTATAAAAACTGGACTCATGGTGGTGGGATTTGTGAACAAGGGAGGACTGGTGCGATAGAGACCTGTCTGAGCGTTCACCCAGCTCCGATCCCGGGGTCGGGGCTGCCCTTCTGCTGTGGCTTTCCATGCTCACTGTTACGAGAAAAATAAATTCTATTTCTTTATTTTTCAAATCTGTCTGTCTCATTTATAACACTGCTGGTTCTCTTTGGTCTGGTTTGGTTTGGCATAGTTTTGCTTTGGCACTGTGACTGAGCTTGCTAGTGGGGCTTCTCTTGCTGCTGTGCTATCGGGAAGCCCAGAGCCAGTGTGTGCTGGCCCCAGCCCCTGCACAGCCTAAGCTGGATGTCTATTCCTGCTGCTCCCTTAAGGGAGCAACTTCCCCTACTCAGAGTCCCAGCCTGGCCATCCTAGAGCAGCTATATCTGTATAGGGCTGTTCCCCAGTTGTGCAAGCTATCCTACAACATCTGCATCAGTCCAGTGAGTTCATAGGCCTGCAGCTGCATGCAGATTTCTAATTCCTCCTGCCTTTTTCCTATGCTGCATACATTAAAAAAGGCACTTCAGATGAGAACCCAAATGTACTGCTTCCCCCACAAGAGCATAAGTATTTTCCATATGAGGTATCCCTATACGCACTTTCCTATTTCTGTGTCTCTGCTGAAAGGGATTTTACTTGAGTTCACTTCCATTGATTGACAAGTCTTTTCCTATGACTGTGTCTCATCTTCCTCATCCTTTTTTGTTGCTAAAGAATCACTGCCTTTTCCATCATTTTCAGTACAAAGACTTTTCTATCAGGTTATGGTAGGGGAATTTTCTCTTTCCAACTTTATGGTCAGAGACTTATTCTGCTCTCCCACTGCAACTGGAGAGCTGGACACCTGAAACTACACAGGCCTGGAGAAAACCCACTCAATGTTTTCCCCATTCTCTCTGATGCTGTGCAAGCTGCTGATCTCCTTCCACAGTACTTTCACTTGGTGGTGCAGCTCTTCAGCAACTGCAGGCCAGAAGATCATGTGTCCTAGCCTTAGCAGGAGGCTTGACCCTTTCTAAATCATGATTCTGTAAGCATCCTTTGTCACAGGTAGCACAAATAGTTCATTAGAAGATTCTAACTCTGTTCTTATCTTAGCCTTATCTCTGTCTTTATCTGGCTGCAGCTGGAGTCCTCCTGTTCCTCGGAGGGATCACAAGAATACTCCAATCATCCTATATAAAATGCCTATAGAAGCTGCAGTGCAACTGCTGTATCTGTCTGGGCCATTTGATCTGTAGTGAGCGTGATAAGTGTGACATTGGGGTAAAAATTCGTGATGAAAAATATAGAAATATATGTTAGATTGGTGTTAATATAAAAATGTGAAAAGGTATGGTCTGTAGAAAAATTTCTCTCAAGCTAGCCGGCTGCCCCTTCCCAGCCTGAGACAAAGAGCGGGACAGGAGCCATCAGGATGAACAAAGACACTGGCCAACCCAGATAAGAATTGGCATCATACTCAGACAGAGAAATTCCTCCCCGAACGAAGAGGAATTCTCCGCCGGAGACTACACATCGATGTAATCATGGACCGGCGAGCCCGATCTGCATGTGAAGGGAACCTTCCCGGAATACATTTACAAAGTTTGACAAATCCAGTAAAACCATCCAAAGATGTATGTGGACTATTTGCTGGACTATTCCCCACACCCGTTTTGCCTCGGGACACGAAAAACCCTATAAAACCCCCGGGCTGCGATCCGCTCCGTGTGGATTTGGGAAATCCGTACCTTAGGGTGTGGACCCCTTGTCCACCCAGCGCTGCGCTGTCCGTCTATTTGTGGTTTTTCTCTTGGTCAATGATTGGGATTGTTTTTCTAATAAATTGTTTCTTTATTAATCTGATTTTTGCCATTGCACTTATAACAGTGAGGAATTATGATCACTGGAGTCAGTGAAAACATCTCATGACCAAGAAATACTCTCCTTAGATGTAGCTAATAGGCAAGACAGGATGTGTGAAACTATGCACCTGGCTCACTCAATCATTTCCTTTATGTATAAAACACGCTCTTTATAACATCTTGAAAAATGCATTTTCTACATTCAAGGCAAAGTAAGCAATGCATTTACAATAACCAGGACACAAGGGCAAAGAAGCTGACATGGAAAAGAAGGGTGAGGATTTAGACAATGGATTGGCTACAGCTTGAAAGGTCACTGTGAAAAACTAGCAGCATTCCCAAGTGTCACCCTGTGTTCTTTAAATACAATGCTTTCTGATGTTAAGAAGTGGGATATGTTCCTAAATGTCTATTTTGATTTTGGTACACGAAAAAAAGGAAGTTAATATACACTCGTAGCCTGGTGTGTAGATTTGTAATGATTACTCGGAACTAAGAGACTCTTCTGTAATTTATTCTGGTTAATCTTCAGTACGCAATTGCAAAAAAGCAGATTATACACACACCTTAAACCTCAAAAAGCCCTTAAACCTAAACCCAAAGCAAACAAACAACAACAACAAAAAATCATTATTGTTATTCCAATTCTATTTCTCCCTTCCTTGATACACAAAACCTTAATTTCACTCCTTTAAATTGCAATGACTGGTGTAAATCAGCCTTTGAACAGAAGGCTCAGCCCTGCAATAACACAAAGTAAAAGTTCACTCTCTTTGTAATCCCATCCAAGTCAACTCGATGGGATGGATCATGGTAGTAAACACTGCTGCACCTTGCTTACATAGATCGAACTACAAGACCAAATTCTGAATGTTTGCATGGTTAGGATTATATTCTTTATTGTCACCAGCTGCACTATTTTCATCTGGTAAGAAAAGGCTTGTGGCAAGGCTGTGGCACTGTCTTTTAAGTTGTCACTGTGAATTCAGCAGGAATTGCAGACCCCTAGCACAGAATGGTAGACAGTGTACCCATGTGGAGACAGCACATCAGGTTTTGATAATCTTTTTAATTTGCTTCCTATGCTTGCCAAGTTTAATTTATTTACTTTCATATATCTGTGAGAATAGATACTTTTTGAAAAAGCTTCCAATTTTACCATGACTTCATGAGCAGACGCAGTATGTAAGTATTTATAGAGCCGTATCTTTTTTAGTTGTGCTTCTTTGCTCTCAGTTTCACGATAACACTCTTGAATTGGCTGAGATCAGTCAGAGGTCCTGCACCTCCACCTCTCAAGTCATTCAACACTATCACACAAAATGGACAACAGACATCCAAAGATTTTATTTAGCTGCTGTGACTCCGGTCAAAAACAGCAGTTAAAAACCTCAGAAAAAGGCAGAAATTTTTTGACCGCAAGAGCAAAGGGTATGCAGAAAGATTATGTGGCCCATTGTAAAAATGTGGAATTTCTTATGAAGTGTTTCTGTAATTTGCATCTACTGTTTGCAATCCTAATGGGAAGCTGAATGTAATACATTGAAGCACAGCTCATTAGACACAAAGAAACCTGAATTATGTCCTACTGGGTTTGGACGTGATATATATTCAATGAATAGTCTGAAACTGTTGAAAATTTCTAACTATGTAATATGGCCAAACACTACTCCTAAAAATCTGAATTTAGTCATGTTCTGAAAAAGCAATAAACATGAATAACCATATTATGCACAAGAACTATGCACTAGTAAAGGGATTGCTTCACTAAACATGAAGTTAAATAAAGTTAAATAGGCATTTGTATTTGAAAGATACACAGGCAAGAGCTTATTCCTCAACTAGACAAGAACAAATATGTGATGATCTGTTATTTTATACTAACTTAGTATAAATACACATACATGCATTTATTTTATTACAGGAATATTTATTTGGTTTTATAACTGAGATTAAAAATAACATCAATATTATTTTGATGAACATCCCTCAGGTCTTCTAAAATGTGTCCAGGATGGCTTCATAGATTTGGGAATGGTACATTGAATCGATTACAATTCTTTCACTCTGAAGTGAGAAGTTAATTCATTACAGAAGCATTCCATCTCTGCTGGGTGGTCCCTGGATGTTTTTCCATGTCTACGTTGGAATCCAAGTAGTTCTGATCTTGATCTTTGGTTTTCTATAAACATGGACTCCTGCAAACCATTATACCTCTACTTTAACCTCCCTCTGAAATCTGTGAATAATGATAATTAGCTCTTTTATGAACATAATTTTAGTGAGAAAAAGAATTAAAGGTGTTGTTATTTATGTAATGCCACTAAAAATATATGCTGTGGCAAGAAAATACTCCCATGACTTTCTTGATTTATTTCTTAGGCAGACATTGGGAAAACAAACATGAGGTTAAAGACTCTACATTAAAAATAGCACAGCTTCCCTTTTGCAATCTATTTTGCTCTGTTCTTTTGTCTTTTTTAATAATAAGTTTATTTATATATTAAGATTGACATTTTGAATCAGAAGACTAAGATTTTTACTCTATCAGAAAAATTAAGTGATTGACTATCTCAACATTTTCATTTTACAAATGCAAAATGTAGATTTCACAGATAAAGCACTAAAAGCACTGTTGAATCTGAATAGCATTTCCCCCCACATTTTCAAAAGAGGCAAGAAAATTAACTGTAGGTTTGTGTGGCATAGAAGTGAGCACAAATAAGGAATATGCATTGTTATCTTGTGAATAGATTTGTCACATTGCTATCTAGAGCTTTTGTCTACTGACAGTGGAATATCAAAAAGATACTGAATAATATAGCAAAAATTTATTGAGCCATGAGATCTAATCTTTGTCTGCATGTAATTGCCTTATTAAAAGATTTGCAAGCTTGCTCCTTCTGCAATTCTGAAGCAAGCCAAGAAAACCACGTTGTTATGAAACTCTAATCCTTGTGATACGAAAATAGTGTGTAACTTAAACTGGAAATTAAAACTACAGCCCTCTGGTACTGTAGCAATGGTAAAGATGATTCCAGTGCTATCACTGAAGCTGTGAATGGCACTTTGCAGAAGACTTCTTCCCCCTCCACCCCACCTGCTCCATCACTCTCACAAGCAGTGCCACAAGAGTTGTGTTTGTAGACATCAGAATCCAATTTGTTTTGTAATAGGTATTATTTGGCACCTCATATTCTGTCTGTTGCTTTTTACTTGTCTATAACAGCCCACAGAGCATGAATAAGACAGGATCCCCCAGCTCTCCCAGCCTCTCTGGTCCCTGGTTCCCAGCAATGTCACAGCCCAGCAGCAGGACAGAAGTAATTGCACCTTTCTGTTGCCAACACCCATTACAAATTGTCAGCTTTCATAAATAGTATGGCTGGATGAAACATTACTTTCTGCCCTTCAAATAATTTCCTTTTATTTATTGTGATGGTTTACTTTTTGATTGTATGGAAGGCATGGGACTGCTACCCTTGGCAACCAAAATGATTACGTTTTTATCTGTGGATAAGGCAAGCTTCCCTACAAAGAGCTGTGCTAATTCAACTCATGCTTGGCCTGGGTACACCCCAGAGAATAAAAGCCAGTTTTGTTGTTTTCTCTGTCCTACATGCCATTTCAGAAACATCAGTTGCTTCACAGCTTTGGCTTCTGCACTTACTTTCACCTTCAGAACTTAAAAGTATTGCTTTGGCAGCAGTTATACATAAAAATTCTGGCATAATGGAATCTAGCCTAAGAACATTTTACTTCTTGATAATTATATTTTTCCTTCAATCTAATCAAGACAAACTAGAAAAGACTTGTGAATACTGCATCCCATGCTTTAACAGTACAGTGAACATGTACTTCCAGAATCACAAGTATGACTCGAGCACAATGAAATCTGAAAATTAGGCATGAATGTATGTGGTGATTAATTTAAACTTTTTGCCATCCCACACAAAATAAAATGATGCAGGTATTTTTGTTCCAATTTTTTTCCTTTTATTTGTTATATAACCAAATGTCTAATTCACACAATGAGAATCAGATAAATACAAGGGATTAAATGTAGATGCAACAACATCTTACTGCATATAGATGGCATATGAAGATTAAAGTGCCTACAAGGGAAAAACTACATTGAAACAAGATTGAAGTCCTTTTGCTTACATTTACTTAATCCAACCCACAGAAATACATAGCTGTAGAAAAGCAAATGAACAGACTACTTTAACAAGTCATGTGACCAAGAGAGCAAAGTTTTAGGATTTGCTAAGCCAAAATCCTAACGAGCAACCACCATAGAAATGGAGGTTTTTTTGAAGTGGTAAATAATCACTTTTATGACAAAAAAAGTGATTTCTGAGGGCTTGAGGGTTTGACCCTAGGGTGGCATAAACCAGATATCCAACACAGGGGAAAGAAAAGTTCTGATGCAGAGGATGAGCACAGGGAAGAGCTGGAGGTAAGAAGAGGCGAAAGTGATGGGGTACAGCTGCTGTTACCATGCAGCCACCAGTAACTGGGCACCTTTGAGACAGCTTTTACATTTCCATTTGTTGGTGGTTTTTGAAGAAGAACTTAGAAATGAGTGCTCCTGGTCTTTCCTGGTCACAGAGCTGCGATTTCCACAGTCTCAGCCTACTGATGTGAGCAGGTGGGTGTCCATGTACAAAGATGAAGTATTAAAATATGAAAAAATACATGATTTTTCTTTTTTTTCCCCTCTGTATGGGAAAGCATGCACAATGGCAATATCTTAAAGTACTGTACTTGGATAAAACTCTTTTAAAAGTAAACATGCCTATTTGTTTCTTTTTTTGTAAAAAAGTCATATTTGTATAAAAAAATTAGAACAGTGGATCATATTGCAGCCCCTGGGGAAAGCAATGGCAATTCAATTCTATTAATTGTACATCCATCACTTTGTTATCCCCTGTCAGTTCCAAATTTTATTATTTTCCCCGTATTGTTTTCATGTGACTGCAACTTACAGCTTGATGCACCATATTTTGACTTTAAAAGGACCGCAAACTTTCAGAGCAGGCATAATGTGTTCTTTTGTGCATAATGTATCCAGCTGACCAGTGCTCCAGCTTCAAATACAAATATCAGACCTGTACCTGTAATTACTTTTGCAATTTCAAATGATGTTCACCACTACTACAGTGGCAGAAGCAAACTTTGGTTACTGAGGATTCAGCTTTGAAATCTCTCTTTTAATGACTTTATCTAACAGCACATCAGACATCAGCTAGTGTGTAGTAAAGAGCATTTCAAAGTATTAATTGTCTCTGTCAACACACACTTTTATAGATTTAGAATTGTGATACGTTTAGGGTAAAAATTTGTGTATGAAATAATAATCCAATGTGTAATAAGAATAATGTTAATAAAATGTAAAATCCAGTAGGAGGCTAATCGTTTCCTCCCCAGCCTGCCAATCTCAGTTGCAAAGACAGGACAAGAATCATCAGACTAGACAAAGACTCTGGCCAACCTTGATAAGAATCACTTCCTCGCCAATGCAAGGAGAAATTCCTTCTTGACGACAATGCAGATTTCATCAACTCTCTGGCACAACAAGCAAAATGAAATCAGCATAAGACTGATCTGTGAAATTGACATAAGAAAAGAACCTTAAGAACCTTAAGAAAAGAACCTTAAATTGACATAAGAAAAGAATGAAACAACGGGACTTGACAAGATCCGGGAAGGCCATCGAAAAGAAATTCGGACTATTCAACCCACCCTGGACACCTGGACTGCCTAAGGGCAGAAAAATCCTATAAAACGGTGGACTGAAAGCTGCACAGGCGTGGATTTGGGCGTCTTGTACATCGGTGCGGTCCCCTGTCCACCCAGCGCGGCGCTGACATTTTCCTATTTTTGTGGTTTTCTCATCTTTCTGGTGTTCGATATTCTGTTGTTAATAAATTGTCATTTATTAACCCGATATTTGCCATTGCATTTATAACAGAATTAATCTAACAGCACCAGGGAAGGGGCCTGAAACGAGCTCCTATAAGCTCAGCTACAGAGGAGGTGGGTGTTAAAATTTCTGTTTTGAGAGGGATGCCAGGGCATGGCAACTCTGAAAATTTCTGAGATGCAAATTTTAAGGGTAAAGCATTTATATGACTAAAAGGATAGGTCTGAAAAGTCAGGTAAAATCAAATGTTTATATGCAGCCACTGCCTAAATGGGTTTAGAGTCTGGCTTTCAAAGGTCCTATAGACCTAGAGAGTTTGCAGGTATTCAGTGCTTTGGAAAAATAAGGACCTATGAGCTTCAAGTCAGAAATAATCACAAGAGAGAGGAAACACTAAAAGATAGATCAAAAATGTGGACATACTAGGTATTTCACAGTTTCAAAGCAAACAAAATGCTAGGTCTCTCTGGTACACTGAAATGCTTCATTTCTGAAAAGGGGCATCTTTATGACCCTCTGAGAAAGAAGTAGGACTATTAAATGATATTGGAGAGATTTCCATAAAATTAGATTTTAGTCTTTCATAATATGATGATAACTAGAGGATATTTTCAAAGTCAGCAAAGGTTTTTTGGCATCTATTCAGCTGTGTTAAGGGGAATTGTGGGTTTGTTTTATTATTCACACTTAGCTTGTTGACCTCTTCTTCTGAGGTGTAATGTCTGACTTGTTATATGAGTCTGAAACAAGCGTATATTACCAGAAGTATTTTATTCGTATAATATATGGTTGAGGATAGAGTTTTAATTTTAATCCTTGTTTCTTCCTAGGCCAATGATTTTTATGTTAAATATAGTTGAAACTATATTTTTTCAAAATTATAACCTATTGTTTTACACATTTATGAAGCTGTAACTAAGACAAGAACCACATGATTATATGTAGAAAATAGTATAGAAATTCTTCTGTCTCTAATGGATATGCTTCTAAAATATAAACATGGAGATTTGAATTGACAGACAGGTTGCTCGCCAACTCTAAATATGACATAATGTAAATTCAGACACAAATAAATATGCTTTTTTAGTATATGTTTCGAGTTACCACAACCAGTTTGGATGCAAGCAACAATGTATGAGCCAAAATAAAAACAGTCGGTAGGAGAAAATTGGTGCAAACAGATTGGCATCTACCAACTTGCAGATGCTATGGTTTGCTAACTATCTGACTATTTTGGTAGAATATGGCATGTGTCCAATTCAAGCTTCTTTAGAAAAAAAAAAAAAAACCAAACAACAAAACACAGAGCATAATGAGAGACCAAGAAATATAAGTTCATATCTCTGTTACTGTTCAGATCTCTGTTTCTTCTGTTGAAAGAAGACATTTACATTCTAGAGATATCAAGAACTCTTCAATTTATACATGTACCTTAGGTTGCTCTGCAAAAAACCAGAAGCTTTAAAGATACTGCTGGTTGGATCACTATAATTTATATTTAAACAATATTAAGAGTGGAGAAATAGGAATTTCTGAAGTTAGGATGCTGTTTGATTACTTGTAAACATAGCTGTAGCCTTTATTTAAGCCATTTTGAGGTGTTTAGATCTGTCCATTACAGGAGGAGCTCTGAATGGCTTTGGTAGATCACTTCATTTAAGAGCAGCCTTGAATTTACTAAAGTACACAATCAAGACAGCAAATAAAGAGGGTATCCACACTGGTCTTTAGTCCTTCTGCCCTTAACCTCACAATCTCTGGTGAATTATGACCAAAGCCTCACAGAAGAATTTTCCTAGGAATTACTATTCTCAACCAAGCCAGAAAAAGCAGCAGCTGATTCATTCCTATCATTGTGTGCACCACCCATTCTGGAGCATTGAATGATAGAAGATAAAGTGAACCACAGAACTGAAATTGCATCTCTGCATTCCCAAGGTTGGCACATTCACAGGGATAAATCTAAATTTACACTGGGCCCTCCATATAAAGCTGAGTTAAGTTTCATTGCCCCAGGGAAAAAAGTACCACAGTAGAAATTAAAATACGACAGTTGTCCACAGTGTACTTGCTCAAATCTTAAGAAAAATACCATCATTTCTTCAACTAATATTATTTCATCTTCACAATACATAAAATAACTGATTTAAATGGGACTAATTCAGGGTTTTTTTTGTATTCCAGCCAAACTTTATTGAAAAGGAGATGGACTAGGATGATTGTGCTGCTTCAACCTCTATTTCAAGAAAGGAGAAAGCATAAAACATATCAGCTGAAGCAATGGAGTGCAAAAGGAAACAGAAGAGAAATAAATATTTCATGCTGCATCAACACACAAACAAACAAACAAACAAACAAACAAAATGTTTATTTCTTTCTCTTGATCAAGATGCTCTGACATTTGATCATCATTTATAAAACACATGCATATATTCCAAAGAAATCATAAATCAGAAGGAAACTGAGTAGGATACTGGAAGCCATGTGCGGTCACTGAAGTAGTTCTTAATTATCAAGAACCCCTCCACAGTAACAAAGACAACACACTCAAAACTATTGCCTCAAACTCTGTGAGGATAGGTGTTCTCTGCTGTATCCTTTAAACATGAAGAAGAACTTGGGCTCTGCTGAGGAACAGAGAAGGAAATCCTAGGAAGTGACCCATTGCACAACTTGTCCTATGCCTAAGTATTCCACACTGAACAGAAACAGAAATTCTGGTATGTGCTCCTTACTCATACAAAACTCATGCATTTGGTCCTTTTCTGTTTCATAAAACTTCTTAGCTGTACTAGAGAACTAAGAGAATTATGAAGAACAATTCTAAAATTCAACTTGCATACTTCCACTTCTTTTGATGTTAAATCCTGAAATAATTCTGAAATTCTTAGTGATTGTTTATTTTAAACATGTAGAAAATTTAGGAATTATTTTTTTATTATTATCTGCATTACAAGCACATAATGAAAGAATATGTCAAAGAGCAGAGCATACATTGAGGTGAAATAGATCATGAAAACACAGACTGGTAGTATCCCTGATAGTTAATGTATGTTAAAGCAATTAAGAAGTTTCTAACTCAGAAGGATAACACTTAATGTGCATTCTTATGAAACATTTGGGGGCAGGGTTTTTTTTCCTGTTTTCACTTTTTGTTTTGGCTCAGGCCATCTCTTTAAATCCCCTTTCCTACCAAGTTTGCTTTTGCAATCCATTATTTTGTAACTGAATCTGACTGAAGAAATATTCAGAGATTCAGACTCTCAAGAATTGAACTCTGAGTTTCTAGAGCAACAGATACAAAACAGGGACAGTGTCACAAACTAAACCCTACCATGAACATTTTCATTTGCCCTTGGCAGACATTGTAGAAGGAGGCATTTAAAATGCTCAGCAGAAATGGAAGCAACTCACTTGTAGATGCTTCTCAACAAAGTGAAGTGGCATTGATGTCTCCTGCCCAGAAGACAGAAAAATCATGTCCAGTAGTGAAGATAAGAAATTTTTTCTGGTATTATTTGCACATGATTTATGTAAATCATAACCTTAAATATTGATTGCAACAAAGTTAATGGGCACCTTAAAATTATTTTTTTTTAAAGGAACAAAAGAAGTAACACCTCAGTCCTGAAAAAATAACTTTTGTTCCATTTTGAGTCCATCTTTATTAATTAAATTTTTGCCTGGAGACTTGTAATCAGTCTATATTATTTTATTCAGCTCTTGTTAGATATTTGCTTGGAGCATATCTTTGAAAGAAACAAAGTTCTCTGCCTTCTGCTTTGCACACACTGCAGTAAACTGTGTAAAGAAGAAACTGCTCATGGGCATGTAGCTGATCAAGCAAAGATCACCCCAAGTATTGGGACAGGCAACACATGTATCCAAGTGTTATCTCTGACCTAGGAGGAGGTTGACCAAGAGGGGGGAGGTTGACAAAGCTGGGGGAGAAGAATGTATCACTGATAATGGACACAAAGAATACAGAATTTATGGACCACAGGGAAAGCCAAAACAGCAAATATGCTCAGTTGCTCCAATTGGGTAAAAAGTAATTCTGGCAAGAGGAGATTGTGACCCACTGACCCAAGAAACTCAGCGACTCAGAAGAGAAAGACTGAACGTAAGATTAATCAGCATTAGAAGTGCCAGAATAATTTAGCCAACAGAATAAGAACACTGTGTAGCCAATGACCATTGACTCTTTCGATTGCTAAGATGTGTAAATAGTAAAAAGTTTTCTGGGGACCCCCACCACAGAGAAGCCAAGGGTGAATGGCCACTGGGACATCACTGGATCCACAGATGGGGAATATTTTCTGCTTGATCTCTCCCTGCTCTCTCCCTCCTCTGTCTCTATCCTATTCTCTCCCTCTCCCTTTCCCTCTCCCTTTCCCTCTCCTTTTCCCTCTCCTCCAGTATTTTTCTGCACAGTAACATTCTTTTCTTTCTTAACTATTTTATCCCAAAGGTGACACCACTGTCACAGATGGGCTGAGCCTTGGGTACATCTTGGAGCTCACTGGCTTTGTCTGCACTGGATGAAGGAGTCTGCACAGGAGAAGTTTCTAGCAGCTTCTCACAGAAGCCACTCCTACAACCCTCCCCACCAAAACATTACCATACAAGCCCAATACAGTGTTGGCCATAATGAAAAAGTCAAGAGTGTATCATTTTCCTGTAAAAAATATATATAACTGGCACTAGTGAAATTAACTGTTGTTTGATAGTTACTATTTTTACTTTTTATTTCTTCCTTCCCTTTACTTATCTTTATTCCTGGAACAATATTCAATATTTAAATCTTGGTATAACAACCAGGTTTGTGTTTTTTTTTTTTTTTTTTTGTTGTTTTGTTGTGTTTTTTTTTTTTTTTTTTTTTTTTTTTTTTTTTTTTTTTTGTTTTGTTTTGTTTTGTTTTTTTTTTGGTTTTTTGTTTTTTTTTTTAATTTCAGCATTAGTTCAGCTGTCACTGCCCTGTTTGGTGGGGCATTTTGAATAATCAGAAGGTTGTCAACACACTGTTCATCCTACATATTTGGATAGGTGATAACATAATTGCACCACTCATGCACAAGAGAGAGAAAACCTTATTGTGTATTACTACTACTGTTACTACTGATAATAATTCTAATGAACTGTTACTACCACTACTAATTGTAACGAACCCCATTTATATACTGGGCATCACCTTCTATGGTGTGGAGCATCTCTTTGGTCAGTTTAAGTCTCCTCTCCTGGCCATGATGCCTTCTTGTGCTTCAATGGCAGAGCATGAGCCACTGAGCAGTCTTTGACTCAGGGGAAGCAAATCTCAGCAGCAGCCAAAACAGCAGTGTGTGGACAACATCATTTTCACATTGAATCCAAAACACAGCACTGTACCTGCTACTAAGCTGAAAACCAAATCAGCTGAAACAGGACAGATGCATTGGACACCTCTGAAGAAAGGCTGCTTTCAGTTAGACACCTGTGAACTTTACAAGCTTGGGAATGTGGTTACAAGAAACCAGTAATAGCTTAAAAAACTAAATTAAATCAAATCCAAGGAGAATAGTAGTGAAAACTACATTTTAATATCTATTACGAAGTTTGGGGCTCAAACTAAAATCTCACTAAAGGTCTGTAGCTTTTAAATGGAAATCTAATTGTGTTTTGAATTTGTGCATTATCAGTTCCATTACAATTCCTAACCTAACCAGAATATTCATTAATCATTAAAAAAAAAGTCTGTTAGTTAGAAGAGAATTCTGGATAGAGAAAATGTTCTTATTTTAGGAATTCAAAACTACACAGCTAGAGTGCTGAAGTGTCTTTAGGCTGTTGATCTGAGATGAAAAGGGAACATTTGAGTGTTTATGTTAACACAAAAAGCACAAGTCAGAGAATGGGACTTTCCACATACACATGGCAAGAATTGTCCTCCAAATTAAGCTACTTTTCCAACATACTGTGAAGAATGCTCTCTGAGTTTTGTTAAGTTTAGGAATTCCAGCTTAGAAAATGAATCTTGTAGTGCACAGAGAAAAAAAAAAATTCCCTCCTTTCTGCTTTACCTGTGAATATGATTTCTGAATTAATTATAGTCACAGACTTGGAGTCTGGGGTGAGGATGAAAATTAATAGCTCTTGTTATTGATCCTTCACACTTTGTAACCACTCACTAGATTACTCATGGCATCATCACTTGGCTATGAAGTCCCACTGCCGCCAGACACACAGCACTACCTGCAGCGCGCTGAGTTTCAGCAGCAATTCACTTTCACTTACAAACCAATTTTATTGTGGCCTGAAATGCAAAGGGGAATCTTGGCCTTGTGACAATCAGACAGGATTTTGCCAACAGATTGTTAGGCTATGCTAACAATTGGCTTCTCCTGCCACCAACTCTCCTATATCAAGATGCAGACAAATGAAAGATGAAGGGATATTGAGCCAGATTTTCATGTGGCATGTGACCAGATGCGTATTTCATGCACTCTTTCAACTCCTTCTCAATGACTACTCCAATATCAAAACATCCTGGAAAGAAATTAATTGTGGGTGCTCATACAGTCTATTTACACACTTCTTAGTTTCCCCCTCCTCAAAAGCCTGGTCAATCTGTATATAGTATGGTCAAAAGCCTGATTTCAGCAAAGTGCCTCTGTCAGAACAAAGAACCAAATCAAGTTACATCACTAATAAGTCATAACACTTTAAATAAATTTAATTTAAAAGTAGGGATTTTTTCTCAAGAACATTAGGTGCTTTTAATTCTAGTGGTAATCTTTTGTGATGCTACATCAAGGATTTCTACAGAGAGAACTTTATTACTAATATACATGGAAAAAGCCCTGTGTGAGATCGAAAGATTTGCATACATACACTTTTGCAGGTATGGCCTGATACTCACCTTCAGTAGGAACTTCTGTCACTCAATTAACTAGCTAAATCAACAAATGCATCAATTGTAGGCTTTGTGTATTATGTGGGTCTTTTTTTCTTTTTTTTTGTTTTTCTTTTTGCATATTCCCAAAGCCTTTAAGTATGTTCAACACCTATTTGAATTAGTGATGTGAGCTGGCATGGAAGCAAGAAAGAATTTATTTTTAAAATGAAGACCAACTTCGAAGATCTGGGGTTTTTTTCCATGTATTTCAAATATATAGTAAAATCACCTGGAGCCCTTTTTCAGATTTTCATGTTTCAATAGGAATTTTAATGATGATGGATATAGATTTTTCTCATTGATTTTGCCTTGGTTTATTAATTTACAAAATGCATGATAAAAATGGACTTATCACAAAACCAAGAAAACACTAACTTAAATTAATTCTAAGATGCTTGACTGAAAAGCATTTTGAAAGTAAAATATAGTTTTACATTAGAAACAAATTACTTGAACAGTGTAACCAAAATAAAACAAATATGCTAGTCTATTTATCTGTCTTTAAATCTTTCCTTGCCAAAGGCAAGGACTTGTCTTCCAAAAATTTATCTTTCATCAAAATGTTTGTAAGTTTATCTTCTTCTAAAGGAAATAATGGAAGTCCACATTGCCCCTAAGACTAGAGGTTAATGCGAAAAACAGTTTGCTCCAGCAACAGTGTCTCATGACGATGAATGCACATGTACTAATGCACATTTCTAACTGTAGTCCTCCTAATGAGCCTGCTTCCTCTTCTGTTCAGTAGCCTCCAGAGTGGCTTCAGCAATTCCTAAAAGAGAAAAAGCTCTTTGCCATGCAAGCAGATAAAAAGGGTGAACCACATACAGATATTTCTCATTATGATGAAAAGCATTCCCATAAGGTCTTTTCTTATCTAATGGATGGGGTATTGAAGAAGAGAAAAAATAATGGAAAAGTTATTTCTTAAATGTAGTGGTATGATTCACATGCTTCTTGGTAATTGTTACAATGGATAAATAATGCAACCTTCCAAATTGTTGACAATTTGGAAAATCTGATTTTATCAGCCACTAGCTACATGTTCTCTCATCACAACTCTCATCTGTCTTTACTTTCTGAGTGAAAATTTCTTTTGGATTTTTTAGTCTTCTGACTTTTAAACTACATTTTGTGTTTTCACAATAAGTGAGGTTCTTTTCTAAACTCAATTTAAGACAGATAGCTGCAGAGGACTGACAGGGAACAGCAGCCGGAAGGACGAAACTGAAAGTTAGCACACTTCCTACTCAGGTGCTCCCAAGTGAACGTAGGTACAACCGGCTGAAATGAGGTGTGCTGGCATTTTTCCTCCCGTACATTTCCTTGAATACTAACTTTTCAGGAGTGGATGTTCACAACAGTAGCAGTTGTAACATGACAGAACACAGAGAAATGAAATACCTTTGCTAGGAGGAGTGAGGGGAAATACAGTATCTCCCTGATCCCCATAAGGACATGAAGTGGGGTGAATCTCTCACTGCATTTGAACAACTGGACTTGGTGTGAAAGGAGCAGAAACTAAATGATGTGTATCATTAAGCTAAGTAAGTATATTACAGAATTATCAGGTTATGCTGTTACACCATTAGCTATTGTCACGATAGCACAATGAAATGTTTTTTTTAGCTCTCTGGAGTACTGTTTGATGACACGGTATATTTCCTACTACTAAAGGCTGAGTATGTCTGTGTTTAGAATAGGAATTTACTATCAAGAAAAGAATTACATATTATATTCTGACTCTCTTTTCCAGATAGTACCTAAGGATGTCCTGGCCCCAAGGCAGAAAAGAAAATTTGAAACTGCTTACATAGGATCCCAAAATGAAAGGCAGAAAGAAACAAGACAACCCCTGTCATTTCAGTTAGGAAACACACATACTTTTCTGCCAGAGGTGTGTTTATAACTCAAGCGAGCAGTTCAGCTACACTGGGGAATGGCAAATCAGCATCATGTGAATTATAAGGAGATATTTGAAGCAAAAATCCTAAGTCATCTAATCTTGGCAGAAAGCCAAGACCAAACATTTATAATTTACTAATATTCACTTTTCAGACTCCAGAATGAAGACATATTTCTACCCAAATCTAGACTGAACAATAATGGTCATCTATATATTTATTTACTATAATTGTATTAATCAAATAAAACACTTGAGTATCTATGGAAACAATATATTCTCATCAAGTTAGATCCAAAAATAAATCCAAACACATGAACTGAAATAAAAATATTAGCCATTTTCTTAGAGGATATAATAAGAAAAACATAGCAAGTGGGTTATATTCTGATGATATTTCCATTGGCTGATTAAAATCTGAGGGCATGACATTTACATAGCATCTAATGAGAAACTAATTGTTCTTTGTTTATCATATGTAACGTAAATAACATCGACCCAAAAACACAGATTGTGAGAGCACAAAATCTGTTGAAATAGTGAAGACAGACATGCAAATGGAAAATTCATTTTTTAGAAGAATTTTGGCTTTGAAATATCTCATAATCAGACATTGTAATGACTGAGGAGATGAAACCTTATATCCATACTGCTCAGGTTCAGCTATATGTAAACTGGTATAAAACCCAGAAAAGGAGATCAACAAGAAAAACCTCCAATATGAAAAAAAAGAAAGCTCTCATTCAGAAATTTAGGTAATCCACTGTAAAAAATATGCTGCTATATTATTATTATTATTATTATTATTATTATTATTATTATTATTATGAAAAGAATTTATGAATACATCAGCAGGGTAGTTAAAGAGAAATCTTTACCACCTACTATATTGTTCTACATTAATTAGTTGGGGTTTTTTTTCTATTCCCTACATTTTTGAGGAACAGAAATCTTGTCAGTGTAAAGGTTTCCTTTTTTAAAAGATGTGATCATCCTGATCGCCTCAAATTCCAGACAATATTGCAGAAATTCACTAGTTTTCCACCTGTCTTCAGTAACTTAAAACTGAGTGAACATAGAAGCAGGAGAGAGAGGCCCAGAAGAATCTAAGAACAAGCTAAAGGAAAGTTACTTTTGATTCAACACCCACTACAGGATACAGCAAACTCTCCCTGGTCTTCACTAGCTAACAGGACTTAATATTAGTGAAGGAGAGTTCCTCTAAAAGCTGCAGAGAGATTAGGGACATTATAAAATAGGCAGAGAAGGACATAGCTTTCAAAGATTTTCAAAAAGTACTCGCCCTTGCTAGGACTACAGGACTTTTGCTTAGATGGTCTTTTGGAGCAAACATATCCAGTACACAATTTTCTAAGTAAAAAATAAGAAGGATAATATTGCTCGAAATTACTCTTTTATTTTTCTTTTTAATGTTTTTTATAATTTCTTCCATCATGAACTATTCTCTTCTTTCCCACATCTCTTTACAAACACCTAACAATGAACACAACTTTGTGACCACCAAATGCTAAGGGACTTTGTTGAAACCTTTGTTCCTCCTAATATTTAATGGCAATGGCATCTCCTATCACTTTGCCTCAAAAATGAGCCTTTGTGCAAGAGTAGACCATCATTTCCACATGCTATGTGTGGAATGAGCCTTCCTACAGTCACAAACATCCACTCTATGTCCATAGGTATGGACCATTGCAGTCACCAGCACGATGACTTACATGGAAAACATTAAACTTGACTCTCATCTCTCAAGTTCTCTGGAAAAACTAGGGTCCAAAACCTGAGTTCTCTGTCATGGTTGTCATACAACTTGTGCATTGTACATAGCTTTATGCATGAGAATTAATATTTTTTTAAGTATTCATTGTTTATATATAATTTTTAAGAAACAAAATGTTTGGGGTTTTTTGTATACTGCTCTCCAGCTCAGGCACAGAGAAATGCAAATAAGAAAAGCAAACTGTAATGTCTTGTTTTTCCATAGATTCAAGGACCGCAGCAAGGTCAATAACAATATATTTGTCATAGGTAGGAAAACAACAGATAGAAGACAAGCTGGTGTAAATAAAGGAGTTTTGAGAATTTCAACTCCTTTTGATTTGATTTATCTAAACTCACACCATAAAGCAAAGGAATAACTGTGCCCTTGTGCCAGGACTGGGATTTATGACTACAGAGGAGCTCAGGTCTTCAGCTGGACAGCCCAGGAGCCTGCGGGGAAGTTGTTGAGCCAAGGAGGAGGCAGCAGCATGAGTTCATGACGTGCAGGGAAGACAGGAGAGGAGGCAGTATTCTCCAGCCAAAGCTGCCTACCAGCCACGGGCTCGCATGGCTCCATATCATCTGAACGAAGAGGCTGTATCAGAGAGGCGATGTCGGTCTCTGGGAAGGAAAGAGCAGTGTGTGAGAAGTGGGGAATCAGAGAAGAGTGTTTTGCAGACACGACAGTTTTTGTGTGGATGTGCACATGGCATTTTACAGCGAGAAACTTCTCTTCCTATACATGTACAAACAGCATCTTCCTGGGCTGGACTCCACTCACTGAACTGCTGCTTTTACACCTCTCCAGCCACAGGGACTGGAGCAGGGGAGTCGGGCAACGACCAGGAGGGTGCCATGGGGATGGCACAGATTGCTGAAAACAAGGGACGCGGTGTAGGACGGCGCCAGCTCCACGCTGGGCAGGCGGGGCGGGGCGGGGCGGGTGTGCCCGGGGCGGGTGTGCCCGGGGCGGGTGTGCCAAAGGCGGGGCGGGTGTGCCCGGGGCGGGTGTGCCCGGGGCGGGTGTGCCCGGGGCGGGTCTGGGGCCGCATCACCTCCGGGGCTGGCTCGCCGCCCCCACAACCCCCCCGCCCCTTACTCCGCACACCAGCCGTTTGGGAGAGGGGGGGTTGATTTTTTATTTTTTTGTTAAATTAAGGCGGGTGTTTCCCGCGGTCGGCTGGGAGCGCGGGTCCCTCCCCTCTCCCCCCGCCCCTGGCCGTAGCGGCGCTGGGGGTGCCCGGCCGGGCTGCGGGCTCGCCCCTCCTCCGTGCGCCGGGCTCCAGGCGCGCCCCGCAGCGCGGGCGGGCCCCATCCCCTTCCTGACCCGGGCACAAGTGTTTCCAAAACGCCTAAATACGCGCGTGTTTGTGTGTCTGTATGTATCTGTGGGCTTTTCCTTAAGCCCGTGACAAAGCACTGTGAGTCAGAATGGTAAGTGTTTTGGGTTTGGTTTTTTTTTTTTTTTTTTTTTTGGTTTGTTGTTTTTGTTTTCTTTAATTGTTGTAATTTCTTCCGGAATCGGGGAAGGCAAAAAAAAAAAAAAAAAAAAAAAAGGCACTATGGGCGGGCGGAAGAGAAAGAGAGAATCCTGGCACGTAACACTAATTTTCTTAAGGGATCTGTCTAAAGAAATAGCAAGTTTCCTCGCTCCCCGATTACCGTGGGTAACTTCGCTCGTTGTAGCGTTTAGTAATTAGGTAGAGAATTTATGTCGCCTGGTAGAAAGTAATAGTTAACTTGGCACTGACCTCGTTCTGTGGATATCACAGTAATAGAACACACGGAGTAGTAGCAGTAAGTATTACTTAACTTCACCATTACTTAAAGCAATAGCGATAATTTTGAGATAATTTTAAATCTAGTCACTATTCTGGTGACACTGTTAGGCTGCTGACTGTTGTTGAAAGGATCAGAATTTACCTGGAGGCTAAATTGAGGTACTCTACAGTCAGTCTTATAGGGCAAAAGAAAGGGACATAAAAATGAAGTTTTCCCTGGCTGAGAAGACTTCAAAATACAGACTTCCTAGCTGTAGCTATAGTTATTTCTTTCCTGTAATAATTTATATTTATTAAACAAAGTTTTGGTTTATTTAAATTTTTAATGTTGTCCAAAGGCAGTAATGTTTAGATTGATATTTTTCCACAAATGCAGCTAGGTGAACATTGATGTATTGCAGGATTAGTTTGCAGTGTCTTCTGTTCAAAAATACTGCTCTTCATCTGAAAAAAGTATGTAATCTGTAAAATATATGGATATATTCAGTTTAATATTTGTTAAAATTAGTAACTTCTGCAAAGTTTTATCTTGCACTGGCTGCAGTTAGCTGAACTCTTCTAAGAGACTGCAGGTGGTAAACCATACATGTATTTCTGTAGCCAGAATTCTCTATTTCTTTTATTCCTATCATAAAGAGTGTTCCTCCCCTACATATATTAACATTTTCCTTTTATAGCAATGACACAGAATTTAAGTGCTATTTAAGTGCAAGTATTTATAATTTTTATGCCTTCACTGATGGCTCACCTTTTATTTTCATCGTTTGAAGCACTAACAGGAGAAAAGTGGTGAGCATGGGCAGGAAAGGGTGTTGAATTTCTCAGGAAACTCAACTAACTAGAAAGAAACTCACTTTTCTTGCACATATTCTCCACAAATGTCATTAAGTTCATGGGCAGGGATTAGATGGGTTTACCTGTGCCCATGGTTAGTCTGTTTTCATATCACCTCTCACACAGATGCTCTTCAGACACGGCAGCAGCAGCAGCAGCCACCCTTTGGTGCTCTCTGCCCAGAGCCCACCCATTTGGCCACAGTACCTTCATTTACCCTCACCTGCATCAGATTATGGAGATATCACAGGTTATGCATTAGTGACCCTGGATGTTAGGAAAAAAAAGATAAAAATCTCCAAACCACCACCAAACAAAACAAACAAATTCCAAGGAATCTAAGAACACTGTACATCAAATTTAACCAAAACTGCTGAAAAAGATTGGCAAGCAAGAAAACTGGAAGACTTGTGGATGCAGTATTTGATAGATTTATCTTGCTTGACAATGGCTAAGGATTTGTTTGTCTGAGTAGATGATTGTAGAGGAAAGGCTTTATTTTCCTCAGTAATTAGAAATAGCTAGGGGAAAAAGTCTGCATGCTTGTGCAAACACATTGTATATGCTACTTTCCTGAAGAGTATGTGGATGGATGTTCTGATGAAATTGTAACTAAAAATCAGAGCAGTGACTGTGAGCAAAATGTACACAGAGATGCCTGTGTGAAATTACTAGAGATGGGGGGGGAAGCCCATGTATACACCTTAGAGCAGACAAGTAGGAAATGAGTTTAAATTCTTCTAATATCACACTTCCTAACGTCAAAGTCCAGCCTTAGTGGGAAAAATGAGGGAGTTAAAATTGAAGGGCAACAGCAAAAGTACCAGAATTACTTCAAATAGGAAAGATTTTCTTAAAAAATTATGGTAAAGGTGATTTTCTATAGCTTCCTGGTCACTCCTTCTTCTTCAGGACTTTCTAAGTAATTCTTTGGGATTACTTCCTTCCCAAACCACCTAAGATCTGTGGAAGCTCCTGTCAGTTGGTAGATGCCAAGTACCAAAAATGCCCAGAAGACATTGATACTTATTCTGTAAGAATAATTAATTACAGCAATATTTTCATATTTGAAACACTTAACAAAACAGGGGAGCTAGAACCTCTCGTTTTAGTGCCTTAGAATAACTAAAAAATAAAAATAAGATCAGCTCAATTCTTTCTTTTCTTCCTAAGTATTTGTAAAACTTCATGATCTAATCAATACTTTGAAAGGTACTGTTTGGCGGATTATATATAATCAAAGCATGAGTTCATATTGAGCTGCTTGCTAGTTCAATATCTAATTTTCAGCAATGACTCTCCTCAGAAGAGAGGTTGAAATTTTGGGAGTCAAAGTCCTAAATGGCATTGCTTTGTCTGTTTTTACAGACAAGATTGAAAGTAATGGGAAAATAGGATTGCAGTTGTCGCAGGGTTTCCATCTTCAAATAGTGCAGATGTCTCTTAGTCAGAGATGTGAGAATCAGTTAAAATTTATCTTAGCTTCAGTCATGAAGTCTTTGCAACACCTTACATATTTTAAGCTTAGTTAATTGTATTCTTAAATCTGCCACATTTTAAGATTTCACGTGCTGGAAAATTAAAAAAAGCAATCACATTGCTTTTTGTATCTGGGTCTTTTTAGACAAATATTATTAGAACCTAATTTTCCTAACCTAAATGTTTGGTGATTCATATAAGGAAAGCTGTTGACCCAAATCCTGGATATAATCTTGTATGCCTCTGAAGTAAAAAAAAAAAAAAAAAAAAAAAAAAAAAAAAAAAAAAAAAAAAAAAAAAAAAAAAAAAAAAAAGAAAACAACCCCCCCGACTTCAGACATGCTCTTAGAGAAATACATATATTTTTGATTTTCTTTAAGTACTGGAGGTATCATGAATGTGCTTCCATTCCATATTTATAACACGGTATTGGTGGATACACTTGCACAGATAACATGCCTCATATTTACTACAGAGAACTAAACATTTTTAATTTTGCCTAGTGCTTGAAATTAAAACCTTTAAGCATTATGGAGGTGCAAAACATATTATATACTTAAGGGCTTTAAGTCACCAAGCCTTTTAAAACCTCAATGCTTGAAACTTTTAGTTTTTCATGTATTGGTGACATTATGATCAGTATTTAAAATTTCAGGCATTCAGAAATCTCTGGCAATAGAAGAAAGGATACTTAAGTATCTGTGAAGGAGGATCTGTATTGAAATGAAACCATTTAATGGTGGGGACTGGGATTCATGACATCTGTGTTTTTCTTGGAAGTTCCCTTCACAATTTGTGTTACTTGCCCTGGGTGTTATTTGGTGCCATGGTGACAAAAATGTCAGTCTAGTCTACTCTACCTCAGCAGAAATAGAGCTGTATGGACTACAAATTGTAGATATGAAAATCGGGGTTAATGTGAGCAGGGTGTTACTCTACTGAGTAGTCAGCAAGTTGTTATTATGGCTAGACAAATTGTTTCTGTGAAAATGCAGAAGTCTGTTGTGATGCTGTGCTTGTCTGGGGGTTATGAGGAGAGGACTCCCTTCCCTTGCTCACCCAATGCTTATGTTTAGTCAGAGTTAACACTGACTTCTCCTCTAGAAATGACATCCTCAGGCTCAGCTGTATCTGTGGCCACAGAAGTGCAAAATTGGCATATTTCTGAGAACTGCTTTTTTTAAAAGTACGAAATCTAAATACTTGGTGTCATTATCAGTATGAAGAGATACGGCCGTATATGGCCTCAGCATATGGACAAATCTACAACAAACATTTTTTTTTCCCACCCAAGAGCCCAATTTAATGTGTATAAAGTATAATCTGCTTCAATGACTACTTCTTCTACAATGTGTTGTGGTTGCTGGGTCGACATGGTCTAAAGTAAAGCCGGTTATTCCCTCTAGGCAAGATTTTACACTTTCTTGTTCCTGTAGCGCTAGTGACCATTCAGACAATCTGCAGAAGTGATAATTTATAGACAGAGTGGCAGGAGTGGGCATTGAGACCCAGGGAATACAGGATGTTATTTTTAGCCAATATTTGCTAGTGAATATTTGCTATATGAAGATTTTAGTGCTTGGTAAGTTCACTTTGTCTTTCTAGTTATTAACTGTTCATTAAAGCAGGCTAGAATATTTAATCCAGATGATGTAAATTGGTTTAATATAAGTGTTAAAATAGAACATGAAAATATTTTAATATATTAAAAACTAAATTTAAAAAATTACAAGGCTAGTTTGGGAGGGGAGAGGAGGAGACAAGAACAAAATAAGTTCCCCACCATTGGTTATGCTTTTTTTAAAAGTGAGTGACTACTGGATTTCACATGAAACTGAATATGCTGTGATGAGTTTTTACATCCCATGGCACACTATGTTGTTCAAAACATGCAGCATATGAAACAGATGGCTTGGGAAGACTGTCAAAAAAACCTGCTGGGCCATCTCTGATATTACCTTAAAGCAAAAGAGTGGATGAGTAAGTGTGCTGTAATTTTTGGCTATAACACAGCATTCAGAAAGATCAGTTTCTGAAGGCATGCTTACTCAATCACAGTAACACATATAAAAACAGATACCTATTTAAGGGTGATAGAACAAAAAGATTATTTGAAATTGTGGGCATGAAAGGAAGAATGGAAAATTCCAGTGGGAAAGAGAGCAGGTTTTTTTTTTTCAAGATGCTTATCACAGTAAGGAGCAACATAGAAAAATAAATTTAATCATGACTTTCCCATGACCTCTTTAAGTATTTTTGTGTACAGTATAGTAGAAGTCCTGCAACCTCTAATTTAATTTTTTTTTTTAATACGATTTCAGAGGTCTCCTTGTGAAAGTAACAGTTTGTGCCTCCAAGACCTGCTTGGTTATGGTTTAAAAATCTCTAAGCAATTAGAATCGTCTAACCAAGGACAAGCAACATATTTTGTATTAGAGGCATGAAAATCAGACCTTACTCTATAAGTCTGATTCTGCAACACAGTGTCTTTTTAGGAGATATTTAATGGACCAGTATTATTATAAATAGTCAGCAATCCAAATTCCTCATGTTCTTGTCCATAATAAATTTTTAGAAGTAGCTATTTACTTTCCTTTTTTCCTTTTTAATCGCATTCCTGCAGCTGCATACTGTCTTATTTAACCTTGACTGAGAATAACTAGGTCTAGTATTTCAAGTCAAAATTACTAGAAGTAATAAATACTTAGTAGTATTAAAAAGCAGTTCCATCTTTGAATTCACAGTTTACTGAAATGAAGATTTATTTCCAAAAGCTAATATTACTAGGTAACTCAAGATGTTAAAATGTTCAAAATGTGGACATTGCAACATAAGGAAAATAATTCTCTTACTCATTGCCAAATTTCTGTTTGAACTGTAAAAGTGATCATCCAAAATGATCACTGAAAGCAGATTACTGTAATTTTGTGCAACTTATTTTTCTCATATTTTAACTTATTTTAACTTAGTTCTGTTAGTTGCTTTTAAGTACTATCATTGCTCAGTTGTCTGATAAAGCTGAAATGTTTAACTGGCTGTCTCGGCTATGTTTTTATTTTTCAGCTCTGGAAAGTCATTGCACGTGACTTTGCAATACAGTTATATCAGAACTTTGGGAGACAAATACTGCTAAAATGATGTTATAGTGGTAAAGTTTATCTATTATTTTGAAAATGCACCTATTTTTGCTTACTCTCTTTCTTGGCAATGGGTTTTCATTTCTATGTTTTAGGAAAATCCTATAAATGTTGTTTTGTTACTACTTCAAAAAGGGAAAGAAAGGAAGAAACATGTGAAATACTCTTGTACTCATTTTTCTTGTGTTTTTGAATAGCTTTCAAATTAGAATGATTTTTGCAGATTTTTATAGGCTTGCCCAATCCAGCTGTATATTTTATATGCTAATTTAAGTTCTATTTTTGTTCGCCTTGGGATTTTGAGTGATTATAATTGTTGCTCTTCAAAAGCCAAACAGATGATGATTGCTGCTTCAGGAATATACCAAAAGAAACCAGCTTTCATTAAACCTGCTCATGCACTTCATAATTATCTCCATTTTTTCTCACTTAGAAGCAGAAAAATGGCAACTGCAGTTCATTGAAGCCAGTTCAGTTATTCAAACATCACTTCACTGAGATAACAGGAGGTGTTAAAGCAGAAGGCTTTTCAAACACTAAGATGTAGTCAATACTGTAATAGGAATGCCAACTGGAAGATCAGACCCTTCATGTCAGCTTGAAATACAATGCTAGAGGCCAGAGACAGCAGAAGTTACTGTCATCTCTGCTGTCCTTGGGACAATTCCTGGAGGACAAAACATAGATTCACAGTGGTTTTGCAAGGTATTTTCTGGTCTATCTGCTCTGCAAGAAATGAGAAGTAAGAATAAGTAGAAACATGGGAGAGGAAGAAAGGAGGTTGGAGCAAGCCCTGATACAGGTAGCAAAGAGGATAATAATAGGCAAATGATAGAGGCTTTGATCATAGAATCACTCTTTGAATCTGTCACCCCTACTGACGTTTGGAATGAGCTGGGATAGACAAGAAGGTTTCTCCAGAATTTGTTTCAGCAATAAATTTTAGTTTAATTCCAGTTTAAGAACATTCATGGAGAAGCTTTCCAGTGAAGATCAATGCTGCAAAGAAATGAATCCCCATGAATTGCAACAAGATGCTGCAATATCTATCAGTTCATGAGTACTGGCGTAAACAGGTATGGGTTTAACCCACACACCTGAGAGCCAGCCTGCAGACACGTGGCTATAATTATTAGTGAGACAGCTGATCATGAGTGCCTTGAAAAATAAAGATGGTTTTCATAAAGATGGAAAATAATACAAAAAGCAAAACAACAAAGCCGAGTACAGCACAGAGACAAACTCCTTGTTGCTACAGCACCTCAAGAAACGAGAAGCAAAAAGTGTGGAGGTCCTTTGTTCTCTCTCTTTAGTACTTATAGCTTAGGTGGGCTTTTTGGCCCTTGGCCCAATGTGTGAAACAACAGTCTTTGACTAACATTTCCAGGGTCCAATCTACACTTCTGGGCTGGCTCTGAGCCAATTGCAAAGAAATTCACAGAACTTTCCAACTAACTTCTTAACATGTCAAAAGGTAAAATGAAACTCTCCCTGTTTGGAAGCACCTGCTAGAGGTGTAGGGATTGCATTACCACATCCAGGGATGAAAAGACTTAGAGGTTTCTCAAGATCTAGAAATATGTTGACAGTTTTTTAGTTCACATAATTGGTTAAAAACATCACACATTTATATTTTTGCAGGTATCTTCTGATGTTTTCCTTATCTTACAAGTGTAACTAGTGTTGCTGAATTTTTTCCTGTCTGCTCTCTGAAGTTTGATTCCTGCGGTTTACAGGAAGAAGTTTAACCATATGTGTTTCTATTTGTCCTCCGCTGTTTTCTTTATGCAGCCAATCAGTGACAGCATCTCTGTATAAATCACAGTTTACCACTGAAGGGGTCTGATATAAAAACAGTTCAATCATCAGTTTCTTCTTCAAAGACAGGCTGCAGCAGCTGTCTTAAAACGTGTATCTTCTATCAAAGAGAGCAAAAATCTTTCACAATTCTGGTCTCCCACAGGTCACATTTATGCAAAGGAGATGATGAGGAAAAAAAAGTAGAAATTCACAAGGGGATAAATTTGAATTTTTATTTCTTAAATTTAAAAACCTATACAACAATAACCAGAGGTTAAACTCAGCCAACTATCAGAAAGCTCTTTTTATCAATTTTAGAAGCAAAACTTCTGTCAACCCATGCCTTTTTAACTTACCCAGAATGTTACTAATTTTTGGCTAGAGCAGTGTAAGCTGAGAGAAAAATTGCATGGCCTACAGAATGGAGGGGAGAAAAAGAAGGCCTTTCAAGAACAGAGCTGAAACATGTGCTGATTGCAGTTTTGTTGTTACAGCGCGGGGAGTCATGAGTTCTTGTAAACTTACAATTCCCTGTCAGCTTCAACAACATAATCCACATCTCCTTGAGACCAAAAGGCAGAGGCTACAATCCCAGAGCCCAGGCAGCAGACTGCCAGGAGCATGGCTTTTCCTTTTGATTCCAAAGCAGCTGTATTCAGTATGGCCAGCAGTTTTGGGGCAGTTTTGGGACAGTTTCATCTCTAGCTAGAGTGTCTTAGAACCAGATCAAGCTTCCCATGTAATCCAGGAGCCACAACAGTGAGGTCTGCTCTGGAAGGATCATCTTGCCCCTGTCACATGCAGGCCTGGACCAGGATTTTGTAAATCTAGACATTCAAACACTAGCTGAGTGATAGGAGAGATGCACATCCTTTTGAAATCTGCTTTCAAATGAAAACATTATTTACTTCCTCCATAGGTTTGATACTGCATGTACATTTATCTGCATTTCCATTGTCTAAGAACAAGTTTTGTTCAAGCTGAGCTGTGTTTTCCTCACTTCCTCACGCTCTGTGGCTGGAGAATTCCAGAGGCTGCAGCAGTGCACTTCCTTCTGCAGGAAAATTAAATGGGTTGCTGAAAGAGGAACAATGAAACTGAGATCAGTCCTATCCATAAGGCAAATAAAGAATAAGTGACTAATCCTAAAAGCAGCTAATGTAAGAGTTGATCAGAGCTATCACCTACTTCTCTTTCATTATCAAGAAATGTTTCATCATGTCACCACTGCCTAAAAATCAGAGCTCAGCCCAGAACAACATGGGTCAGGAAATCCTGATCTGTGAACCCTGTCTCCATGTTTTAACTTTTTTTTGCCTTTCTCTTTATCCTCTCTTGCTTAATATGCATTTATATTAAATCAAACTAAAAGTGTTTTTAGGACTTAGTTTTCCTATTGCTGGTAATTCAAATTTGTATTTGCAAAATGTTCTACACTTAATGAGGAAAGGAGTGGGAGATTGCAGACCGTAGATTGTAGAGAATATTGTATTAATTTTTTTATAAATGGTTTATTAAACAAAGTGCTAGGTTCTAAATGTATTACCTTTTCTAAGATAGCTTAATTGCATACCTATTTCCTAAACTGTTCAAGATACATTTCTGCCCTAGTGAGTTTGCAGTGTAGCAATGTGCATTCTGCCATATCACAGATCAAACACCAAACTCTTTGCAGACAGTGCATTTTCACAATGGCAAATGGTACTTCAGAGTCTTCTTTGCAAGCTGGCCACACTACATACTTCCAGTAGCAAAGTGCTCTTAGACTCATTAGCTGAAGAAGTATTTAGGGATCTTCTTTTAATACTTGCTTATGTTTCCTTTGTGTTACATTATCATTCAGAATAAGCATCTTGAGCCAAATTAACATGGGAGGTATTGAAAGTATATGCAAAATAAGCATTGAAAGAAAACTGTTCAAAAGCAGAATATTTCATAATTAATTGAAAAATATGCATGTTAGGATTACTTCAATAGGATGGAAAACAACCGTAATTTGCATTTGACTTTTTTTTTTTAAATTGTTTTTCAGGTTTTTATTTTCTCAATAGTAGATATTTGATCTTATCCCCACACTGTCTGTTTCTGGTGTGATTTCCTTGTTTAATTTAGGACTAAAATTTGCAGAACTACAAAACATCCTTACAGAAGCAGTAAAGGCTAATAAATTAGCTGTAATGTTATAAGAAATTGTGAACATAATGCCTCAGTACATAATGGCTGTGAATATAAATTGACTGGGTATGTTGAGAAGGAAAGTTTATTTTAAAAATATGATACCTTTATTCTCAGGTCTTTTTTGCAGAGTTCTGTGAATTGAAAAAAACCCAAACCAAAACAGAGAAAATGAAAGTCTACTCTAAATAATAACAACGAAACCTAAGAAAGAAAAGCCTAACTGAAAATTCTTAGCATAATGGGCATTAAACAATATAAGATTAGAAGGAATTCTTCTCTTGTCTGTAACCTAAAGGCGACATAGTAAGAATAAAAGAGATGTTCCATGGTATATAATGTCAGAATAATTAATGAAAATAACTGTTGCTACTCAAACAATTTAAAAACATCTTTAATACATTTTACATCAGAGTAATTGACTAATGATTACTAAAATGCTTCCTAAAGCAGCAATAATATTTATTATGAAAATGAATATTTATTATTTATTATGAAAATGCAGAATTAAGAATGTGGTACATTTGATGTACATTGCCAGCCAATTTGAGAGAGCTCTTACACACAGTACAAAACTTAACTTGGGCAAAATAATACATGTATAAGATACATGTGTTAAGCAATAGAAGTTCTTTGCAGTTAAATGTATAAGAATTGTTCTACGTGTTTGACTTCACCTGCTGCAAATATTTCCATTTATCTCAGTAAGATTACCATAACAAGGAGTGCAAAGTATGTGTTGAAGTTCCCAGTGTTACAGCTCTGCTCCTCAGTCTTACCCAAATGGAAATGAAAAAAGCCATTTTCCACAACAGCAGCAAAACTTAAAGGCAAGGAAGAACACAGTCTGTCCACTCATTTAGTCTGTACAAACATCTTCTGGAGGTGTTTTTAAAGAAAAATAAAAAAGCGTGCAAATTCTGTAGTTAATTTCTCTTTCTGTCCAAAAGCATTTTGACTAGTCAAGACAATACTAGGCTGTGGCTGAATCAGCAGTTTACAATCAGAGCTTGGAGAAGCAACAATTATATAAAGACTAAACCCAGCTCATTCATTTTTAATAACCTTGTTTGTCTTTTTGTCAGTCTTATCAAGAATGAGGAAAGACATAGCCTTGTGGACTGAAGAGCGATGTTAGAAGTGATGTCTCCAAACAGCAGATCCTGTTCAATTATTCTTAATGTGCTATGGAGATGCAAGAAGAGCATCCCTGTGGAAGCATTAAGTTCTAGGGGAAAATACTGGGTTTGGAGAGTGAACTGCTCTGAAATTCATTTGGTGCTTCCTGACCTCCTCTCCCAAGCTTAACTGGAGTAATTGTTCCTTTTTTATTAAGTTGCCATCTGTCTCCTTTGATGTCCAGAGTATCTGTTTCTTCCTTTCTTGTGTATTAAAAAGGCAGTCTTTCCCAATTTGAATAACTATAGGCTAAAATAGTTTCTTGACTCCTTTTCTGATTTTTTAATACCTCAGTTTTCTCTCACTCACACTACTGTTGCTTGTTTTCTACCAATACCACTGGGTGATGCAACACTGCCACAACTTAGCACCAATTTATGGCAAACTAGGGGGTGGTGCTATAGAACAGGCTCTAATGAGACACTTTTTTATGCTTATGACTTGACTAGCCTTTTTATCCCATGTCGTGGAAATGGGCATTACTTTGATAAACCATCTTCATCAAAGTATGCAATTAAAATATTCGTTTTCTTAAGATATGTACATACTATATATCTTAACACATACTATATAAAACTAGGGTGATTCTACACAGGTACAAGCAATAAATAGTTGATCCCTTTGTCTCAGTCTTCCATGGAAAATACAGTTACTCGGATCAGAAAAGACTGCAGAATAAGTGACTGTCTGAACATCATATTACACATTCTATCTACATGTCCCACAATGCTCATTTGCATAGTTACTGCATAGTAGCCTTTTAGGACCTCAAACATCCAGTCAAAATAGAAAAAATACGAAAAATATATTAGTCTATTTGAGCATGCTGAATATGGGGGATCTGAATACATAAAGACTAGGAGAACTGATTTCCTATTTGAACACAAATAAATGCCACATATCCAACTGTTAGGAAGTGAGAGGATGGCTGTAAGTTTCACAATTCAGTTATTTTATTCTGGCTCTGAATGCTCATTGACAGTTACAAGGATGCTTTACAAGGATTAAGGAAGAGCTATAGCCAAAAAATATTGAAATAATTGGAGTGTAACTTGATATTTACCTTTTGTCTTAGTGTAGGAGCAAGAAACACTGATTACGTAGTAGGTAGTATAGTATAAATCTAGTATAAATCTTGTCAGTTTCCAGATTTGCCATGCAGGAAAAAAGAGGAAAAAGGCTGTGGATGGAAAGACTAAGTAAGCCTTTTTACAGCATTTTTAATAATTGTGACTTAATTGCATTTGTTGTTTACATCCTCTTTCATGCACATTGGAAATGGTGATGTCTTATCTTTAAGAAGAGTGGTAGGATTTCATAATATCCAGTCATCCAGTAATATTAATTTTCTTTTTTTCTCCCTGTCACCACATTAAAAAAAACCCAAAAAAAACCCAAAAACAAACCACCCAAAACCCCCAAAACAAACAAAAAAACAAACAAAAGCAATAACAAAAAAACCCAAATTAAAAAAAACCCCAACCAACCAAACAAACAAAAAACAAAACAAAACAACAAAAAAAAACCCAAAAAACCAAAACCAAAACAAAAACAAAAACAAAAACAAACCCCAAAACAAACAAACAAAAAAAACCCCAAAAAAACAAAAACAAAAAAACCAAAACAAAACAAAAAAACAAACAAACAAAAAACAAAACACACCACAAACCCGAACAACAACAACAACAAAAAATAACCAGAAAAAGTTAAGTTCCACATGGTTAAACGTGAGTTGAAGGATGCAGGCAAGTCTTAAATTTGCAAATAAAATTTGAGTAGCAAATGAGAGACTTTACAGCTTCTTGAACCATGACATGACTATTTTCAGTTTTGTGTTAAATATCACATGATTTAAATCAGCTTCAAGTCTCACAATGTATCTTCCAGTTCCTGTAAAGGTTGAAGAAGGTAATTGACATGACTGGCGAAAGATTGTGGCAATCATGGCAATCATGCTATCATGAAAATACTGTTTAAAACCAATTCCCATCATTGGGAACCATTTCTAGATCATGAAAATTTTATCCTGGTCTTTAGTCACATATATTTCAATATTTTGTTATTCGAACATAGATTCAAAAAGCAGATTCTTCATTTTAGTTTCACAGTGTGCAGTTTAAGGTGAATCTTCAGTATTGTTGATTATGCTTGATAATGATGTCTATGGTGTAGAATTTTTTCCTTCTTGTTCAGGAGGAATTTGGAGGGTGTGTGTATTTATGTGCCCAAAGGTTTTTGTTGCCCAAAGTTATCATCAGTGAGTTAATATTTCACCATTTTAAGTGCCCAATTAAAGAATTATGAAAGGATGCATTATTTTTCAGAATGCAGGTTGTAGCTAGCTTAATTCTGGATTCCCATGTCTCATGTGGACCAAATAAAAGCAAATTGAAAATCAACAGCCAGATTCTGAAAGGCACTTTGAAGTTAGAGGTCTGGAAAAAAACCAAAACCAAACCAACAATCAGTCCTTGGATTCATCTGAAAAAAATGCTAGAATTCAAATAGCTTTGCTCATTAGACTTGTGTTTGCTTGGTTTCAGTCCTTACTGAGAAGAGGAGAAAAATGTGTAGAGAACTTGTCTAGTGCTTTACAGGTTTTTTAGCCTATGAGATCTGTTTCTGTCTTGATGTGGTTATTGGGGTTTTGAGGGGGGACTATGGGTGGGGGTTTTTTATGTTTTGGGTGTTGTATATGTTTTGGGGTTTTTTTATAACACATTCAACTGATTTTAAAAGTCAAAGGGAAAACCACTATTTAGAACTGTAGTCATTTTAGTGGTGGGGAGTGATACAAAAATCTTATTCTCTGAGGGAAAATTAACTTTAACTTTGAACCTCAACAACTTGCATAAGAAATGCAATTTAGTGCTTTACTATTCTTAAAGAATATTTTCCAGTTGCTAAACTAGATTTCATGTATTGTGAATTAAGCTATGTTCTTTTTTTTAACTTACACACGAATAATACTTGATCATAATCTGCCAATAGTGACTATTTCTAAAAGCATTTTCCTGTATTTTTTGTCAAAGTTTTTGTTTCTAAACTACTTTTCTCTTAAATTACATTCAAGTTGTCTAAAATTTTTGCTTTTAATCACCTTTTTATGGGCTTTCTCCAGTTTTTCTTAAAATAAGGAAAGACTGGATACAGTGTTCTATTTTCAGCTAATCAATGTCAAATACGAAATGTATTCATGTATGCCTTTTTAAATCATACTGTTGTTTGTACATCTCAGAGTGAAATCTCTATTCCTTGCAACATCTTATTTCCGTGACTCCTGGTAGTATCCTACAATCTTGTCTTTGGGACTGCTGTTATTCTCTGGTTTTTGTTTGCACATTTGATTATGATCTTACTTTTCCAAGAATCACAGTCACTTGCCACTTATCCTTATTGAGGTTTATCTTGCTGGTAAGTCTCTCTGTTCTGAAAAGATCATTTTGTGTTCCGCACTTAAACAAATGCTTATTACCATTCTGCTTGCAGAAGTCACACTTTTCATTCACTGTATTGAATCTTCCAAAACATGGACAGAAATGCTATCTTGACCCTAAAAGTTTTACTCTAGTAAATCCTTATTTTATAGAGCCATTCATTTGGTACTACCTCTAGGTATTCTCTAGATATATTTTTGTATAACGTTTTTACAGTAATTTAACTAACACAGTGTTTCCTTTTTATCCCATGAGAATGCAATGCATGTAGGCAACAAACATTTAAAAATCAATGTATTCTTCTACTCTGCCTTACGTGGCATGCTGATTGGAGAAGAAAATAGGATTTGTCCAAAATTTTGTTCCTCAAAAATCTATGTTTCTTAATTTTCGGGGCTTCTTTTGAACTAAGAAGCAGAAATAAGACTTATTATTCTCTTTTTTTCCTGAGTCTCTGCTGAAATAATAACAACAACAAAAAAATAGCACCTTTATGCCTGGTCTGCAGGGCATGTATTTATTACCTAATGACCAAATACAGAGAAGAACTTTCAGGAGAGTGAATATCCATGACATCATCAGAATCATTTGCTGTAATTTTGTGACATACTTTGTTCCATGAAGTTGTACAACAGTGGAGTACATTACTATTTGTTTGAATAACGCTTTAGATATTTACAGCTACATGATCATTTACGACTTGGATTTGCTGATGACGCATCTCTAGCTGAGCCAAAGCAGTACAGAGCTATGCATAGTACTGCTGATGCAAAAACTGAGTTGTACCAGCAGAAGAAACAAAATCTCCAGCATTTATACACAAGAAAACTAGGCCAGCACCAGTGAAAGACCATTGTGTCATCTACAAGTGAGTAATTCTGACACAAATAATAATAAAAAAGTATTTATTTAGATTTAAGCTTTATAGTTCAAAGAAAGATCTTGATGATGTAAGTAACATAAGGCAAGTCCTTTTTGAAAATGAGACTTGGTTTTCGTATCTAGTAATTATAAGAAATAATTGGCAAATTTAAATTCTACATATTTTTAATATTAAGCCACTACTTTATTTAAAAAATTGTTACATGTGACATAAACATAAAGGAAAAGTATGAAGAATGGTGTAAAGTTACATGGCAAGCATGGAGTATACATAAAGAAGAGGTAACTAACTGCCTTTAACATATTGCTATGAAAAAAGCTTTTCTAATATCCCTTCTCAAGAGCGTGCTGACAGTTGTTTACTTGTCATGTTTGAGCAGTCATAGCAGGTGTGTGTTATAAAAAGATGAACTTTATTTGGAGAAGGAGGGAGATAAACTAGTTTCATACACTTTCTGAAATCCTGCCCTTATATGTTAGTGCAGAACACAATGTATACCTTTACTGAATCATTGCCAGCTGGAGTCATATTACCTTAATTAAATAAAACAAAAAATTGAAATTGATACTTAAAATTATATGGAATATATTTAAGTACTTGCTTTACAAGGTCAAAAAAAATCCATCTGTTACCTATGTGGTCTGATTGTCTGAAAATTATCTAGTTACATATTATACAAACACTTTGGAATTTACCGGGACTTTTTCAGTAAAATGGTAGCAACAGCTACTATATTGCTTCACTGAGCTGTGAGCAGGAAATGTGCTGGCGTACTAGAAAAGCTATCTTTAAGTAATACGTGCTTTCCACCTCAACAAATGACACAGGCTCTTGAAAAAAGTAAAATCCATCTTTTAAGTCAATATTCCTGTAGCTTTAATACTACGAGAGGATATGCTCATTACAATTACTTTATACATCTTTTTCTTGGAGAAATATATTGTTACAGTGGAAATCTAATCTAACTGAATTGACAGTATTTGGGATGATTCACTGGAGAACTTAAAAAGAACTTGTTATTTTGGGATAAAAAGCAGCATTAAAAATATTGATTGCTTTCTTGCTTTTCATTGTCTCTTTTACACAAGGTTATTTCTCCTCACATTTACACAGTGTTTTGCTGGCAAGGGTATCAATCACTTCAGGCTCTGTTTACATATTCCCCACAAATTAGAAGGCACAAGGGCAAATAGTTGTAGTTGAGTTCACTGGCTTGTGAATTTGGTCAAAATGGCCTGCCTTCTTGTGAACTCCAAAATGCAGTTTGAAAACCAAGCATTTTTCTGATTCAGGGATAGCCACTTGGCAGTAATTTGCGTGTGCTAAAACTGCACAGTGGACCTAAACTGTGGAACATGTTTGACCTTATCCAGATGTGCCTTATGCTCTCTCACATCACACTCTGGTTTTGCTCTCTGCCACATCATTATAAAAGCCCCCAGATCTCAAGGACAACCAAAAAGGAGTACCTAACAAAGTGCATGTGCCAAAGATGTTTCCCTTCCCCCCTGATTCTGCCTTTCTTCTTAGCTTTGAGAAAGCTTACTGTCTCAATATGTGAAATAAATGACTCATCTCCTGGGTCCTTGTTACTTCTTTCTTGCCAGGTCCTGCTAACAGATATGTTTAAGTGACCGACTAAGGCCAAGTATATGTCGTTAGATTATCAGAGGATAGAAGTAGTCTCGCCTCTCTGCCCTCCATTTAACAACCTTGAGTGGTAAATCTTCAGGTTTCTTTTCAGGTTCAAGTTTCTGTTGGCTTAAGTACCTTGTCTTTCATTATGAAATAGTTAATCTTGTCTTAATTTGTTATTCAAAGAAGATGGAGAGGTAGCCTTAGTGGCCAAAATTAGGTAACTTAATGGCTTACATGCCTATGCAGTTACTCTGGCTCTTCAAGAACCAATCGCAAGGAATTAAGTGCACAACCTTCTTTAGAAAATAATGCTCTGTGACCTTAGGTTATATGTTTTAATTATATTCCTTTTAACTGCATTTTCTACAAAGCTTCAAAAAAACACAGATCAAAGATAAGCTGAATTCAGTCTAAAGTATTTCTGCTGGAAGAAGGTGGAGCTATAATATTTTAATCTGATGCTATTAATCAAACTAAAAACACAGTTTGAAACAGAATTTTTTTCTCCTATAGAATATATTGGTGTGCATACCATGGCTCATATTTTTTCAAGTGAATAATTCCAAAGGTCATTACAGATTCTTTTCACAGCAGCAATTAATTTTTGTTTAGCTGTGTTCACAAACACATGCTCGTATTGTCTGGTACAGAATTGAGCCTGTGTGCTTCCATGTGAGCTTGCCTGTTGTGTATTAAAAATGACAGTGCAGTTCCTTCTCCCACAGAGGAAATGGGGAATTGAAAATAAGCTGCTGCAGTTTCAAAGTGAAAGTGTTTTGTCCTTTGTAAAGAACTTGACAGCCAAATGGATGGTTTATTCTGGGACTCAAAGATATATCACAACAGCAAAACAGACAAGGAGCCCCCACCCCAGTTCAGGTACTGCTGGGACAGTGATTTGGGATGGGGATTTTTTAAGGTCTTTTTATTAAAGCAACATCAAGTAAGAGAAACCTATTTCTCTTTGCTGAAAAGATCCTAATGACAGTTTACTTCACTGGATTATCAGCAACATGCTGGCTGCTGTGCCACCTGAATTTCAATTTCTTCATTTACAGCACAGATAAAATAGAATAGAGCTCGATCTCTGCTGCTCTCTACACTAGGCTGGTCTTATCAAGCATGAAGTTTGGCGCATTGCAAAGCTATTCAAGTCATTATCTGTTGAGGACCTCTTGAGCCATCTCTATCTCTGCAGTGTGCTGATAAGACAGCTGTTTCTGTAGCTGCAGTGTCTCCCTGTGCCTCGGTCTTCTTTCCGTGCAAACTACAGCTTTGTCACTGTGCCCTGATGCTGTCACTTTCTCTGTTGTGCAGTAATTTGATCCAAGCACAAAGGAGGTGGATGGCAGCGACTGACTGGCAAGTGATACAGTCTTATTTTACAATTAGATGTGCATTTCATACCACTAGAAATACAAATCCTCAATAAAAGAAACCATCTCAGCCGTGGTGCAGCAGCAATCTGCCTTTTCCTGGTCACAGTAGGAAACAAATATATAATAGTTTAGATAAATAGACAACTTCTTTCAGGTATTACTTTTTTTCCAGATGAAGGTTCCACAGTTGTCTGTAGAAAATCTGAGGGGTTGTGGTTACCTTTTGTGGAGATACCTTTTTAGTCTCAACTGGAAAAAAAAAAAAAAGTGAAACACGCCCCTTTCATTCCCCACCTAAATGCTAACCTCTTTTTCACAATAGTTTTTATTAACATTCAGACATCGCTATGTAATAGAGTAGAAAATGATATAGTAGTCTCAGTAGCAGTGTTGATACTACTGTAGTTTTGTACAATGACTCTATCTTATGACTGGAGAGAGGCTCAGAGAAGACGTAGGTAAGCACCCATACTGAAGGCCATGCAGGTATGTTTTATCCCAGGAAGTGTGTGTCTCAGGACTTGGTCTGAAACCCTCATGCCTGTCACCGTTTGTTTGTGAAAGTAATGGGAAAAAAGCTAAGCTACCCCTGGGAGAAGAGCCCGTAGAGCCCCGAAGGTGCAGTAACAGCAGGGAGAGGACACCCACGCATTCCTGTGACGGCATCCGAGCACCAGGAGTCAAGAACCATTTGTCCGAAGTGCTCGAGAGGGAGTGCCAAGCGCACGCAGATATCGCGTACAGTATTGAGGTGTTTTCCCGAGGGCAGGGAGAGGACATTCCCCTTTCCCGGGAGCCCTTCCGCAGGCGCGGCGGGGCCGCCGCTGTCCGTGGTGCTGAGGGGCGGCCGCGCGGTTCGCTCCCGGCCGTGCCGCCCTCACTGGGGACTGGGGCAGCTTCCCCCTCTCCTCTAGTTCTTTATTTCTTATTTTTCCACAAAAAAAAAAAAAAAAAAAAAAAAAAAAAAAAAAAAAAAAAAAAAAAAAAAAATTTTCCCCTTCGTGCTAGCTGGTAAATATTTTTCTTCCAGAACAATTTGCGGCTTTTACTGCCCTTCCCTGACCACTCAATCCTGGCCAGAGGATTCAACAGGGTGCAGTATGCTTGAACAACCAGCGCACTTCCCTCCTGCTACAGCCTTCCATGTCCAACGCCTGTTTGCCTGTTTAATAACCCATACACGTTTTAGCTAAAGGCTATGTCCAGACAGCCAGCTACCACTAATCATAAAAACTTTTCAGACATATTACCTAAGCAAAGGGGAACTTCACAGGAAAGTGTGTTTTTCCTGAGAGAATGGAAAATTTAGCTTTCCTTCTTCTACCATTGCTGGAATCAAGGGCCTCTGAATACACATTAGAGATGAGAAGGCCGATGACAAGATAATTCGCTGAAACAGCTATTTTCTGCCTAATTTCACTTTAGCACTGTGTATTGACAAACATGACAGATGCAAGTACCTTATTGATAGAGATATTAAGCCTTGAAAGAAAATGCATAAAATTTAGATTTTGTCTCTAAAAGCTGGTCACTAATTATAGCTGAAAGATTGTTCCTTTTGGGCAGGGACTTTTGGGGCGGGGGACACAGAATTGGGAGTCCTGAATATCAGACCTGACAGGGAAGCTGGTGAGAGCAGAGTTCTTTAATTTCCTGAAAGTTCAGGAAGACACTCTTCTGTATTCTAAGAGTGTAAATTTTGCATTTTGGCATCCACTTTGAACAAAGTTTCTCTAGTTCTAAAACCAGGTGTGTATTCACACAGTTTTAAAATTGCAAGGGGTGCAGGAGGGAAAGGCCTTACATGATTTGGGCTACTGAGTGAATGCATCAGAAATAATAATGCTTAGGAAATAATATTTTTTTTTTTCTTCCTTTCTCTCTTTTATACATTGACGATGTTCTCCTAAGGAACACTTTTTTTTCCTTCAACACATGAAGACAGAATTCTGAAGACAGAAATCTTGTGCACAGTTTTTTATAGATGTTTTCTACTTAGTAGAACAAACAATACTTTTAGTACTTTATTTCAGATATAGATACAGATATAAATATATATCAGACTTGTTGATAAATGCTCCTATAGAATAAAGAACTTGAGTAGATTAATTTTGGTATCATTAGGAGACTTTCAGAAGCAGTTTTGCTGTACGAAAAGGTAAAATTTGTCATAATTAAACAAGTCTGAGCCTCAGACATTAGCTGAAAAAATGCAGACCTTTCTGAATATTTACATTGTTAGGAGCACAATTTATACATGCATCCACAGTCTGATAGACACACTTCGTGAAGGACTTTTGTATAAACAGTTTTGAGAAAGTAGCCACCTCCACCCTGTTCTTTTTTCAGTTCTTGGAGCCAGAAGTTTGGTACTTGTTCCACCAGGGAGTTATCCACCTTTTCGGAATGCTGCTGATTTAAAACGCTGGTGATACATTGTTAATGATCAGATTGTATGTTGTAGAGAAATATCAGATGCATTAAGCATAGAACTAATTATGTAAAATGTAAAATCAGTCCCTGTATAACTCTCAGTTGATGTCACAGTGGTAGGATAGGGAGATCATAACAAAGAAATGATACACAATTCATTGTATTAATCATTTATAAACACATAGGGACACTCTCATTGAAATGCTGTATCTCTATTTGAATCACATTCCTCTATTTCTCTGCCTTGCTACACACAAATGCCAGACCAGAATATTCTAAATAAGAATTTGCTTTCTGCGAGGTGTAAGTGCTTTGCTATTGGAAATACGTGACACTCACTTGTGTTACAGAAGACAGAAGGAAAGTCACATGTAGGAAGCACTTCTGATTCTGAAAAGAAATGATCAAGTGCAGTGAAGGTCAAACCGTATACAGAATAAAAGTCATGCTTCAAGAATACCATGCAGCATTGTTTCTTCCGTACACCTCTTTTCTTTGCAAATATTTGCTCTCCAAGACAGAAATGGACTACATCGAGAATGAAAGCTCCTTCCTTCCCTTCCTTCCCTTCCTTCCCTTCCTTCCTTCCTTGTTTGAAGTATTATCAATATATCGTCATTTAACACTCATTAATATACCCACTCCCAGACGGGCAAATGGTAGGAGCAGCCTCTGGCAGGTAATAACAAACTTGGCACGCATGCGGACAGAACTGGTAGACTGGGGGCATTAAAAAAAAAAAAAAAAAAAAAAAAAAAAAAAAAAAAAAGACGACAATTAACAAAAATAATCAAAGGAAGACTTTTCTCGGGAGCACTTCAGGGGCAGGAGCAGCAGCAGGGGCAGGGACAGGGGAAGGGGCAGTGCAGGGGAAGGAGTAGGAGCAGGGGCAGGGGCAAGGGCAGGGGCAGGGCAGGGGCAGGGGCAGGGGCAGGGTAGGAGCCGGGGCAGGGGCAGGGGCAGGAGCAGGAGCAGGGACAGTGCCGGGGCAGTGCAGGGGCACGGGCGGGGCAGGGGCAGGGGCAGGAGCAGGAGCAGGGACAGTGCAGGGGCAGTGCAGGGGCAGGAGCAGGGACAGTGCCGGGGCAGTGCAGGGGCCGCCCCCCGAGCACCGCCCGCCGCCCCGGGGCCCGCGCTGGGAGCGGCCGCAGTTCCGCGCCGGGGCCGGGCCCGCCCGCGCGCGCGGAGGCGGCTCCGCACGGCGCAACGCACGCTGCAGCGCGGCGCCATGGGCCCTGCCGGAGTGGCGGCCCGCGCGGCCAATGGGCGGCCGCTGCCTCGCCGGGGGCGGGGCGAGTGGGCGGCGGCCGGGCCAATGTAGGCGCGCGGCGCCGCCAGCAGCCTGCGTTGCGCCGGAGTGCGGGGACGCTGCCTCGCGTGGCGCCGGGGTAGGCGTGGGGCGGCTGCCGCGCCGGGGGGCGGGCGCGGACGGACGGGCGGACGGACGGACGCGGGACGGGACGGGACGCGGCCGCCTCTGGACGGACACACGCCCCCCGCCGCGCCCCCGCGGCCGCGGCGCCGGGCGCGGCACGCAGACGCAGGCAGCCCGGCGCGGCGGCGGGCAGGAGCCGGGCGGCGGAGCTGCTATAAATCTGCGGGGCGGTCCGCCTCCCGGCGAGGCTCCGCACGGCGTCCTCCCCCCTCCCCCTGCGACCCCCCGCGCACTCCGCGATGCCGCAGTTGGCTCGGGTGGCGAGCCGCTAGGAAGTGACCAGCAGGGAGGAAGGGGGAGAGAGAGAGAGCGTCTTTAAAATCGCCCTTCCATCCTTCATTTCTTTGTTCCTTCGTTTCTCCCTCCCCTCTTTTTGTTCCATTGGGTTGCGAAAGGAGGGTCGTCCTGTCACTCTCTCCCTTTTGAGTTCTCCCGTTTTCATTTTTTAATTTTCCATTTTTTAATTTTTTCTATTTTTCCCCCCAGTGTCGGACTGTTGGGGGTGGGGAAAGGTTTTGCTTTGTTTTGTTTTGGTTTTTATTTGCTTCCTTTTATAGCTGTCAGCAATTTAGCTCTTGTTTGTTGTCTTGAGAGAACTATCCATCTGCCTTTTACTCCTTATCGGGAGAATTGCACCGTTACTTTTTTTTTTTTTTTTTTTTTTTTTTTTTTTTTTTTTTTTTTTTTTTCCTTGGTAAGCCGGGAAGAGGAAGGTAAGTTATGATTCTTATTCTTTCCGTTATTGTGCTTGTGCGATGGGGTCCACGCGACCCATTCCAGAGGTGCATGCCTTGTAGAATTGCGCTGATCAGCTGCATTTGCTCCGTATTGACAGGGCTGGTGCCGAGGGCGCTCGGGGAGGCAGCCCGCGGCTCTGGCGGCGTGCCCGGGAGCCGAGTTGTTGGGAGTGTTGGCAGCGTGGGGAGGGCGGCCGCTGGAGCTGGGGGCCCGCGGCGTGCGCGTCCCTACCTGGGCTGGTCCCCGCGCGGAGCTCCCGGCGGGACCGCGCCCCCCGGCTCCGGACGCGTCTCCTGGCGGGGAATATCCGAGGGGACGCGCCCGCACCGCGCGGGTGAGGGGAGACCGGTATCACTTTGAGGAGATAAACTCGCATTTCCAGATTAGCCGGGATAAGGCTCTCCGCGCCTAATTGCATTAGCCGCACGGCGTTCCGTGGCTCCCTGCGGGGCCGGGAGGCGGCTGCGCGCACAAAGACCCATCGGGCGGTAATAGCGGAGGGCGGGAGGGCGAGGAGAGCCGCCGAGCCTTCCCGGGGACAAGTCCATTGCGGTCGGGCGGGGCGGACTCGTGTCTTTCCGTGGGGAGGAATAACCCGCCGCGGGAGGGGACGCGTCCCTTTGTTCGGGGCGCCGGGGCACTGCGGGCCGTGCACGGGCAGCGTGGGCGGGGCGGCCCCGGGCTCTGTCCGTGGTCCTACCGCGGGGCCGGGGCGGGCCGGGGAAGCTCGCCTCCGGGAGCCGCGGCGGGATCCCGGCCAGGCTCCGGGGGAAGGGACGGACCCAGCGCCGGGGTCCCAGTCCCCGGGCGCGCCTCAGTCCTCTCGCCCTCCGTGCCCGCAGCGGGGGGAGGGTCCGGGCAGGAGGGGGAGGCGGCAATGGTGAACGCTGGCGCAGCAGCTTGTGCTGCCGGCACAGACCGGCCGCCAGCACTGCCATTGTTGTTTAATTCATGCTGCTGCCAGCACCATCCCCATCTATTTCACGTTCGAAAATAACTGATGTGATAGCTATATGAGCGAGGCAGATGGATAGTTAAACCTCAAGGACCCACGGTGAGGCGGGTGTATTTTGCCCGGTGGTTGGAGAGGCGGGAGGGCGGGTGACACCACAGACCTGCCCTCCCGCGGGCCCGGGACCCTCCCCTGCACAGGGACATCCCTCTGGGCACCTGCCGGGGCGCTGGAGCCGCCCGCAGGAGCGGCCAGACGGACCTTGCGGGGGGCGGAGAGGCGTCCCCTCGCTCCGGACACTTCCAGGAGACTGGACGGCGCTGTCGGGGCGGCTGATGCGGAGCGCTCGCTGCCGCTGTTCCCCTTCCAGCGCTCGGGGGCGAGCTCTTTCGGAGAGGAGGCAGCGCGGAGCTTCTGGGGTTCGACATTTTTCAGGGAAGGACGGCCAGGCGGGGAGCCTTAGGGAAATGAGCAAGCATTGTGGGTATCCTGCCTCTGACTCCCCCGGGACAAGGGAGGGCGAGCTCCCGCCCCATCCCGGTCGGCAGGCTCGGCTGCCCCGCTCTGCTCCCGGGCCCGCCCGGCCGGGGCTCGGCCGAGAGCCCGCAGTGCCCGGGGGCGCGGCCCGGCGGCGCGGGGCTCCTGGAGTGGCCGCCGGCAGCGTCACTCAGGCGGTGGCCCCGGGGGCGGGCTGCGGGGGCCTTTATTGGCCCGTCACCCACCTCAGCAGCTCTGCTGGCGACAGGGCGGGTGCGGGACGGTGGGGTGGCGGGAGCACTAAGGCCAGGTGAGGCGGCTGCGGCACCCTCGGGTGGCAGAGACCTTTCCCCGCTGCGCCCCGGCCTCAGGCGGCAGCAGCGGGAACGATGCTCCGCGAAACTCGCCCTCCTGCAGGACAGCGGGCAGACGGAGTGCCGGTGTCGGGCTGCTGAAAGGAGGGCGGGTGGAGGGGCTGGCGGGGAGCCCTGGGCAGAGGCGCGGCAGGAGGCCGGAGTGGCCCCGGGGCGGGAGGGAGGGCGGGAGCGGGAGCGGCCCGCTCGGGAAGCACGGCGGGAAGGCGGGGCGGCCGGGGCGAGGGGCAGGCTGGCCTGGGGGCTGCCGGCCTGTGTGCCCAGGGTGAGCCCCAGCAAAAGGGAAAGGTAAATCAAGGCGTGCGCGGAGACCTTCACCGAGCCCCACTGCTGTAAGTGACCAGCGGCGTTCCGCCGGTACTGGCTTGGTGAGGTCTGGGATCCGAACTCCAGGATACTTGGGGCTGTTTTTCCAAGAGGGGCTTCTTTACAGTTGCTGACAGTGGTTTTTTTTTTTTTTCTGCGAACAGTTACCTCATCCCCTTCCCCCTCTCTCGTACTAGATGAATTTGAGCTTTTTGCTTTAACCTTTGGGCTTTTCTGACTCTTTCCTTTGCCCCGCTCTCCCCTTTTAATGTGGCAGTAATTGTGCAGTTAAACACTTGTCCTCCGGACAGAACACCGTTCAACAGACCCTTTGTTTAACCATTAGCATCTCTCTGACTGACTTTCACCCCTCCTATTTCCTTAGCGTGGCCCTAAGCACCGGAGCGGCGCTCCCATTCTCCCCGCGAACTGCATCTTCCTTTCCGCCTTGTTCCCCTCCGACTCGGCTCTGCCCGGAGCGCTCATGTCTGCCCTGGGCCCGGGGGGGCTGCGGAGGGCCCGGGGGGCTGCGGAGGGCCCGGGGGGCTGCGGAGGGCCCGGGGGGCTGCGGAGGGCCCGGGGGGGCTGCGGGAGGCCCGGGGGGCTGCGGAGGGCCCGGGGGGCTGCGGGGCGGCGGCGCTCCCGCCGAGGAAAAGGCGCGGCGGAACCCCCGGCGCTGCCCTCGGCCCCCCGCGCCCCGGGGGAGGCGATGCGAAGGGTCCCGCCCTGCGAGTGGGCGCTGTTGGGCTGGGGGGGGGTTCCCTCTGGAGGGGAGCCCGGTGCGGGGATGGGTTGGGAAGGTGGGCGCATGGATCAAATGCTTTAAGGCTTAGGCGGTGCTGAGGAGCCAAGGGGCGTAGCGCGTCCGGGCTCGGCCAGGCCGAGGCATCGGCACCCCGCTGGCCCTGCTGTGTGCGCGGAGCATTGCCGGCGTTCCGTGTATCGCCTGCCTTTTCAGATTGCCCTGCCCTGGGAAAAAAAATCCCACTCTTGCCTTGAGTGCGTGGAGAGTGGGTTGATCTTGCTTCAGCCGCATAAGGGCGGTGGTGAGAGCTCCTGGAGCCCCTTCCCCTCGTTACCCCTCGTTACCCTTTCCCCTCGGTGCCCCTTCCCCTCGTTACCCCTTCGTTAGCGCCCCTTCAAAATTCAGGTGTGCCTTGTTAGAACTGGAAAACTGATAGTTACTGAAAAAAAAATAAATCCAGAAACCACGGAAAACACACAAAAAATTTTGTGTTTATAGAATAGTTTTTGATTGTAGTTTATTTGTAATTAAAGTCTTTGAGACTAAAAGTTGCCATATTTTATAAGTTTTGAAGACGGCCTTGGCTGGTAAAGTTCGATGATTACGTAGGACTTCAGTGTCTTGTGAAGTGATATTGGATTAAGTTGTAACCTAATGAATGGAGTATTTCAGGATGTGTGAATTTTCTTGGCAAGTAATAGATTCCCGATTTTTTGTGCTGAAAAACTCCATGCCGTTTGACTTTGCTTTGATGGCCAATTTAAAATTAAATCGAGGGAGCCTGGAAGGTGTTCCACTATGTGGGGATGTTCGATTGAGGAAGCACAATGGTATTAGTTATAGCTTCAATTTTCCTTTTTCAGTTCCATTAATTTTGAATCCAGAAGTTACCTTCAGGTTTTTTCATCTCTTTTCTCTGACTTTTTAGAAATATTGCAGTAGGGCTGATAGCTCTAGCAGTGGCCTTTGAATCTCCTTTATAGCCATTATGCATAAATAATTTTGTTTGCAGATATAAAATTGGCAATTTTATATACACTGTGTAAAACAGAATATTACTTAATAGGAGAGAAACATAGGTACTTGAAGTTTTTGCCATGATATGTCATTATGTGTTTCTAACTGCAGACACATACTAATGACCTTGAAACTGCTAAGGAATTTTATCAGATATATTCAGACCTGATTAGGCACATATTTTCTGGATGTACCCACGCTGATATTTCTGCTTCAGCAATAGATGTCTTTATTTTGTGTGGTTTTATTCTGGTGGAGTGGTTGATCCTTTCCATAGGCAGTGGAGATTTTTAATTGCTTTAGTCTTTGAGGTGGATATGTCTTAAATATGCTCATATCAACATAAATATCTTCCTGTTACTAGGGTGTTCATGCTTGTCTAATATTTCTGTAAGTAAATTTATTGTGACTTTACCATATTAATGTGACATTGATCTTTATTCTTTTCCTGGGCTCCTATTAAATGCTGTTTCTTAAATGGGAGGGAAAGGTTTACTTACTGCATTTTCAAAAATTGTGAGCTAGCATACTTAAGACTGATCTAGGTGATTTAGGAAAGTACAAAGACAAGACAAAAAAGCTTGCAGAATATGTCTCAGGTTTCTAGACGAAAATATTCGAACTATACTGAAGGCCCAAGCTGAATTCTATTAAAGTCCTCGTAATACTAAGATAGAAGTTTTGAGATACAAAGACAAGCTTGCTTTAGTTGGGGATCAGGTAGGAGATAGATGTCATATGATCTAGTGTTCTTAAAGCCCAAGTAATAGTTCAGCTTTCTTGTGCTTCTTAAAATAAGTCAGTGCCCCTGCAGATATAGACTTTGGAGTTAAAAATAGTGCAAGGATGCCAGCACAAGCTCCTGTCTAGTAACAGCAATGCAGAAATGCTGCTTTTATAGGTAAAACTATTTGTCTTACAACATAATGGCTTCTGATTATATTTGTGGCCAATGATGTTCTTCATAGCAATAAAGCCAATTGTGAGCCAATGTATAAACTCAATTGTGATGAATCTACATTTCAATGTTGCTTTAATGTCATCTTCACTTTTACTGAAATGCTTTTCTAATGGATGCCTGCTAGTATCTGCAGAGGACAAGTGAGAGTTACCAGCTGTTGCTAACATTTGAAAAGTGCGAGAGAACATTGCTTTAGCTCACAGAGATTTCTTTTTCTGACAGCCTCCAAATCAACTGAAAAGTCACGATGCTGTCCAGCAGGATTAGCTGATGGTGTTTTGGGTTTTTACATCTGTGGTCCCATTTCTGAAGAAAGCTACTACATGTTTTTTTGATCTTGCCTGTGTAAAATCTACCTAATTTGATGCACTCAGAAGGATTAGTTCTGGAGAAGCTGGCGTAAGACAATTTGTAAGTTTTAGCTACTAGAGCTGATGGACTAATCTATATTGAAATTCTGGAAGTCATACTGAGTCTCTGGTGGATAAATAACATGAGTAGGCTGCTTGACTGATTTCCCACTGAAGCTCAGACAAACTACCAATACTGAGGAAGCTGCTTTTGCTCAGTAAGAATGGGTTTTTATTTGTAGGGTCTCCTTGCATCTAATGCTTATGAAACGACTAAATGCAATGCTAAATCTGACAGAATCTGAGATAAAAGACCTAATTCCTAGTTGTTGGTCTTCACTGTATTTGGAAGAGCATATGTTTCGTAGACTTTCTGACGTACAGCTCTGTAGTAAGTACACCTTGGAAAGATAACCTCAGGGTAACCCTTTGCTTTAGTACTCAGTGTTTTCACGTGAACTACAATTTTTCAGCTTTAAAACCAAGCAAAAGAGAAACAGCTCACAGCAGAAATCTTATGTGTGCTTTTTCAGAAACTTATTTAAAAATTCTAATGTCATGTTAAGTTTTTGAAGTAGCTCACAGTCTAAATTTGACTTGGCTGGCAAAGTATGTGGAGCTTTAAGAGCAGTAATTACATAATGTGGAAGACTGTAATGGGAAGGTCTTACTTTCATACGTTTGAAAACTGTGAATTGGGAACAAGCTGAAGCTTTCCAGATGGAGATTAAACTAGTGTCACACTGTTTCCTATTCCGTCTCAGCCTAGTGGTACTCCTGTACTGAAGCAACAGGGGTTTTTAATTTGTTTTGGTAGTCATAGTAAGCCCCAATGTAACAAGGGTTTGAAAAAAGCTGTGGTTTCTTGATTAAAGTTGGGATGAGAGTTTGGTGTTTAAATGTGCTATCAGTGAGTGTGCCAGGCATGGATCAGAATGAGAAAAATTTTAGCCAGTCTTGAACTTCATGTAAAATATCAGTGATACCAATTCTTTATTCCGTCATGCAATTGTAGTATCGCTGATGGCTCAAACAGTCCAGCTACTGATCAGAGATTCTTAGACTAGGTGAAGCTGTAAGATGTTGTGAGAATGGGTAGCTTGATTTTCAGCTGCAGTTAGGAAAAAACAGGTATATATGCCTGTAAACCCGCTGCAGCTGCCCAAGTGATGCAGAACCTAGAAAATACTGAGGTGGTGGAAATTCCCTATTCACTTATGATCATGTTAAAGATGTAGGACACTTTTTCAGGTGGGTGTGGAGTAGAGGTAGAAAGAAAGCATTATACATTGGAAAATACCTGAATTGTGGTATCATACTGTAAAGTGTGCTTATGCAGTCTTGTTAATACTTACTATCTAAGTACTGGCAAAGGTGCTAACACTTTAATATTCAAATACATTATGAGACAGTCTACACAGAGGTAGGAAAGAGTAGTCAGGGTGTCCTGAAATATTCACTGTGATATGTTGTGCAGCCTTCCTGTAGGTCTGTGCTAGCTGCATTTGCTTTCAGACTGCTCTAGATGAGTTTGTTTAACGAAGTCCTTACTAAGATTTAGCTGAATAAGCTTTATGTATTTTAATGAAATGAAACTGTTATTGAATGATCACTGGAGTACTGATGTTTTTCTGTGCCTTAAATCATGATGCCAGAAAGGAAGTTAGTAAGATTTGTTTTACAGAATGGATAGCAGAATTTCTGTTGGGAATTCAAATAAGTGTTTATAGGCAAATGCCTTAGTTTCTTCCTGTTACAAGGGTTAAGAGAAGGAGATTCAGCCATGGAAAAGGAAAGGTAATGTAAATTAAACTTCTCTGCCAGTAGTGTTCCCGCTGATTGTATTTTGCAATACCATTATTACATATTTTTTCAGAAGCGGAATTACATACTGGAAGACGTGATTGGAGTAATCTTTCCTATTTTTTTTCCCTATTGTTTAGTATTTGTATTGATGAAAACTTTTGCAATTTTACCTGGAGAGAGATAGAAGATGAGTCAGGTCAGAAGATAGTTTGGATAATCGATGCCATTTCTGCCTAGCTGCATTGGCATGATTAGGTACAGATTTCAGTGGGTTTTGCAGGTATTCAGACTGTACCTACATGTCATGGGGCATAAACATTAGAAATTGGCTTCTTGGGCTGGCTTTGTCTCTTAATTTCCAAATGAGTAGTAGATACAGTCCAAACTCAGGTACCATGTTCATGGTACCTGATTATTTTAGGGAAAAATGGTGCTTTTGAGACCTGATTTAGACCTGCTCTCCAGATGCTGGGACTTAGACAGTCAGCCTTGGCATCCAAGCGTCTGTTTCTGTATAAGGTTATGGAAAGCTTGCTGTTAACATACATTAATGTAAATAAAATTGGCTAAGGATGTTGTGGTAATGTCTGTTAATAATCTAATTATAAAATACCTTTAAGGAATGGTTCCCTGGTTTAGACTTGGTGTGGTGGATATTAAAATTTATGAATTAACTATCTAAACAGAGAAAGGGCCAGGGTATGTCTGCCTACTGTTTAAACTTGGCCTTATAAGCTTGGCACTTCTAATTTTGTGTTTGTGGCATGTGATTTTTAGTTTCAGTAACAAAGTGGAGAACTTCTCCAAATCTTACTTGTGATTAACTTATTTTTTGAATACATTCTTGACATTATGATCTTACTTCTCACGTGCTGTGGGAGCAGCTCTGTCTGGACTTCAGCAGCATCTCTGGAGAAAGGTGTCCTGAATGGCAAGGTAGTTTTTGAAAATTCATGGAACCAGTGGGGCAAAAACGTTCTTGTTTACCTGCAGAAGTAGTTAAGGTTTCTTGCACCGCTGCTCCAGGTGACCTTGTAAGAAGTGTGTGCAAAGTGGTGAGGAGGAGGGGAAGGTGTGGTCCCTTAGATCTCTGATCTGGTAAAGAGTGTTTCTCTTTAATAGAGAAAGGAAGATGGATGCAGGAGAGAGTAGATATTATGGCCATCTGTCTTGGCAGAATAAAAGATTGTTAATGGAATATTTTGATTTCTGAAGTTGCTTTGAGCATGTGCATATGTAGCCATTGTGCAGAAATGGGCAATATATTGCAGGGATGGTACCATACATACTTTGTTAGTTTCCATTTTACTTTTTGTAATTAAATCTTTGTTTCAGTGCAGTGCATTTTGTTTGTCCTCTTGAAGTGGTGGAATATTAATGCTGTGACCTCTGCTTTTATTTATCCATTAGTATTAAATTTCATATGCATCAACACAGCCCAGTTTAAAGGCAGAGCAAGATCTTGGGATTTATTTAAACTTTCTGTATCTGCTGTTCATCTCCAGTCTTGATGCAGCAAGCATGACTAGAGGTGAACATTTACTGGTTGCATATCGCAGTTGATTTAAGAAAGTCTTTTAAATCTCCTAAATTTAAATCTTAAAATTAGAGTACCTGCTATAACTGTAATTAAGGTTACTATTTTTACCTCTAGTAACACATGTAGAAATCTCATCAGCTGTCCTGGTGTGGTTCATTTCTACCCAAATAAGCATTAGAAGATGCCTTCTCTTTCCAAAAGAGACAACTAAAGTTGTAGCTCTAAACCACCATATGCTGCTTGTAACAGACTATGCATATACTGCATGCGTGCAGTAGAGAAGAAATTAGCGTATTAATGAGTTTGACTTTTTAATTTTTAAGTGCTTATACCTTGAGCAACAAGCCCAAATTGAGGTCCTGACCTAAAACTGCTGTTGCTATTCTGGCCAGAGCGCCCATTCTGAAGGGAACTGGAAAACTGCTGACAAAGTGAACTGCATAAAGTGAAGAAGATTGTAAAAGCTGCTTTTGCATTCAGATAGCTAAACTGTGAAACTTGGCATAGCAATAGCACTTGCCTTGGACTGCATCCATAGTTGAGATGTTGGTAGGCAAGACAGCCTCATTAACCGAGTAGCTGATTTTTTTTCTGTAACAGTTGAGCAAACTGAAAGAAAATGGAGTCATGCTTGTCCTTTGCTAAAGGCTATTTTTATAAGAAAAGTGATTCTTGTAGTGAAATTCCTCTGAACTAGTGCAGCTGAGTGACATAAAACTAGCCATTGTGGTGGAGATCAATGTTTTTTTTTCTTTGGGATGTACCTCTGGTGATCAAGAATCTCTTCTCTGCTGAAATTATAACTGGGCCATAGGTTTTCTTTTTTTGTGTGGAAGGTTTCGTGGGCAGCTCAGATGTTTGAGATGGTGACTGTTTCTACATTGAGTGATACAACACAGAATTCAGAGCTTTGAGCAACCTGATCTAGTGGAAGATACCACTACTGATGGCACAGGTGTTGGAGCTAGATTTGAAAATTGCTTCCATCCTAGACCATTCTGTGACTCTACATGGATTTTCTGTTCTAATTTGGTAGTGTTAGAAGTGTAGAACTAGCTGTTACAAAAGGAGTAGATACTGCAGACTTTTGCTGTGGCAAAAAACACAACCTGTTTTTCTCTTGTGGATACCATTTTTTTGATCTTTACAAATACGATGCGTTGTGTAATCGGGTGGAGTAAGAATTATTTGTTTTGAAACATTTTTAGGTGTTCTTAAATGAGGAGTGTCAGTGTTCTTGAAGAAGTGCTAAGTGAGATTGCTCTTAGGAGTTAATTGCATAGAATAATTCCATGCATCAGGTTTCCTGCTTGAAGCAATGCATGAGAACATGAGTTGATAGTTTTTGTAGAAGTTGTTTTTTTTTTTCCTTAAATTAACTGTGCAATATCAGATTTAGCTTACACTTCTGCATGTCAATCTTGAGTAATCTTCATGTGTACTAAAAGTGTCCAGGATCAGTGACCTAATTTTTGTGACTGCTGTTACTACTAGCTCAGTTATTAAAATACTGAAAATTAATGATTGTCTAATTGTAGCTGTCCTCCTGTTTTATATATTGGGTTGACTTGCCCTTTTAAAATTTGATTTATATATATTTTCATGATTTGCTTGACCTAAGATGGCTGTGGTTTTATCTGCATAAATACCAAAAAATCTGATTGTCAGGCTATTAGGAAGAGCTGTAGACATGCTGTTATTCCTATGTTCAGTCCAAATTAAAATAACTGTGAGTAAACTGCTGTCAAATGCGGTACATGCAGGCAAGATTTCACATTGACCTACACAAAAGGATGTGAAATGGTACTCTCAGGAGCAGCATGATACCGCCTAGGTAGCTTCAAACACTTAAATTTGAGTGGTACATTTGCCGTCTGTGATATGTATGGACTGAAGAGTTAGTTAATCCTCCTTAGAAAAATATGGAAATTGTACAGCAGGATTAATAAATGGGAATAAGAGCCTCAGTTTCATGAAACATGAAAAGTGTTGTGGATGTAGCCAAGAGATGAATGTACCTTTTGTATCTGAATGCAATGTGAATAGTTTGAATGGTTCCCAAATTTTGATTGTTACCCAGATTTATGCATTTGTAAAGCTAATCAGCCTTCTGATCTGTCTAAGGTATGCTTGACTCCATATAACTTTTAATGCTGTTTGAAATCTCAGCGGGCCTGGCAGTGATGCCAGCAGCACCAGGGGCAGAAAGACATGGTGGGCAGTGAGCTGAGTTGGCCGTAGAGATCGGGGGTGAGGGAGAGTTTTGCTTTCCATGAGAATTGCTGGGCAGTGGGCCTGGTGTCCACAGAGGTGGATGGCTCTCTTTCCCTCCTTGGAGAGTTTTCAGCCCGTACAGTATACAGGCCTGCGCAGTCTCACCACATGGCTGAACTTGCTGTGGGTGGGGGGTGAGACTGGAAATGACCTGAGGTTCCTACTGTCCCACATGACTCATCTGTCTATCACTTGTGCTGACGAAACAAAATGTATTTATTGGACAGAGAACTGAGGCATGGCAGAGTTTGAGTCTTATCAAAAAAAAGAAACAAGCTCAGCTGTGGTTGAACCAGAAACACCAGCACAGTATACAACTACTGGCTGTTCTTGTGAGGGCATTTCAAGGTGAAATTCAGTCATTTGCACAATTTTAACAGCTGTAAATTTAACTGCTTTGACACTCTTCCAGTGCTTCAGGCTTTAGGCATTTGGGATAGTAATTGGACAGATAATATTGTTAGCTACTATCTGCTGTCCTTATGAGTCTACTTTACGCTTAAAACGTATCAGTCAGCTCTTTTTCAACAAACTTTTTTTGTAAATGGTAGTAGACCCAAATGTTTACTAATTCTTAGGGGTTGAATGACACTGTTCTTTTGAGAGAAAATAATTTAGTTGTCTTTTCCTTTGGGCGAGTTGGCTTATTGAAAGGATTAACAGTGATCTGTCCAAACTTGTTTTCCTGGTGGGGATCAGCCTAGAGGCAAACATTTTCAGATTTTAAAGTAGTCTTAAGAGCCCTTTGGGAGCTATAAGTATGGATCTTTGCGTGAACTGCTTGAGAGCAGTGGCTGTCAGAAGGCTTTTCTGAAAATCCTTGAGGCCAGTTCTGGGCCAAATGGCAATAATTTTACAACTGGAATGATTAGTATGATGATTTTAGTGATGTCTTCTCTGTATAAGAGATGAACTATAACAAGCACACTATTGTCCAACAGTCAATATCCAACAGTCAATATTGTCCAATCTTTGTAAAGTAGGAGTTATTCAGAGTCGTTGCTTGTGTAACAGTTTAAGTGTGAAGTTTGCTACCTTTGTTTGGTTTGGTTTTTCTGTTTGGTTGTCTTTTTTTGAGGATATTGGTTCAAGTGGCAAAGGGTGTTTTGGGCACACCTCTAGGAGAGCATGTCTGAGTTTTGGCCTTGTTTAGACTTTTCAGAGACAGGCTGTATGATGTCCTGTGGATCAGGGTGCTTTGGTGTGGATAATACCTGTCTTTGCTTGTTAGAACAGCTTTTGGTAGATTAGGAGAGGAAATGTGGCTTAAAGGGAGATGAAAATTGGGAAGATGTGGCTAATGAGTCAGAAGATGAAAAATGGCTGTAAAGGTTGAAGTAAATACTGTTCATGGAGCAGTATCAGTCTGTTTACCTGCATGTAACTTATGCATTTTTAGCTTCCTGATTTCTGGAAGTGGCATTATGTACTCAAATGGTAACTTAAAGAGGAGAGGCAAAGTACATATATGTGCTTTTATGCAAGGAGGACTTCTGTATTGTTACTGGCAACTGTAATACCTTTGCCTAAAACTACTTTTGACAATAATGCTTCTGTCACATACTTCTGTGCCCAGTTATGAGCAGGTAATGTGTGAAAGGCATGCATCTTTGCCACTCAACAATATGTGACCAATTTGATCACAGCTTGTTTGTATCACCAGTACCTAATTTGCTCTCCATTGTTCTGTATTTTATTATACTGAGTGATCTCAGAAGGATTAGGGTGCAGAGATGTGGGAAGGAACTCCTGACCATAAACGGAAGTAATAGCAGAGAGGGCTAGTATTGTAAATAGTTAAGGTATTACTTCTGGCTCATGTATTTTAATAATAGCTAGCTGCCCTTTTTCTGTGTTTACTTCACTTTGTGTCAGAATTACTTAGAGAAATGTCCATGTCATATTTCAAATTTGGACTTTGGAACTAGGAAGAAATGGAATGTGTGTTTAAGCAGCTTATTGCCAGTGTCTTCTGTGGGATAAATAGTAGTGGTCAGGAAAACTAGGTAACTACCTGAAGGGTTATGGAGGATTGGAAAATATGACTGAACGTGAAGTTGTTTTTCAACTTCACCTTCATACCTAGGTTTTCTTCCCTGCCTGCTGTCCTTGGAGTGAAGTAATGTTAATGGCCTCTATAAGCACAGAAAAATAAGGATTCTAGAACAGTTTGGGTTGGAAGGGACCTTTAAAGGTCACATAGTCCAACTCCTCTGCAAAGTGGAGGGGCATCTTCAGTTTGCTCTGAGTTTCTTCTAATCTGACCTTAAACATTTCCAGGAATGGAGCATCTACCATCTCTGCAGGCAGCCTGTTAGTGTTCTGTTCATCCCTAGGTGTCAGTCACACCATACAGCTTGGCATTGACAATCTTGGCTTGCCTTTCTAGTGTGTTCTACCTCATAACTATTTTTTCCATGTAGCAGTTTGGGCTGTCTGTGCAGATCAAACCTATAATGATTGCTGTCTTCTGTAGTCATAGTGCATCTTAAAGTGTGCGTTAAGATGGACACAAAATTTTCCTCCTTAAATTGGAGGAGTTAAGTAAAACTGCTCATATGGGACTGCTAGTAGCTAGACATTGTAGTGTTATCCCAGAGGATTGTAATTGGTGGCACAGGCTCTAGTTGGAGGCCTGTCCATGGTGGTGCCCCCCAAGGTTCAATAGTGGGCCCAGTCTTGTTTAACTCGCCCATCAGTGACTTGGGTGAAGGGGCAGAGGCCTCCTCAGCAGTTTCACTGACAACACAAAGCTGGGAGGAGTGGTGATACCCCAGAGGGCTGAGCAGCCCTTCAGAAGGACCTCGACAGGCTGGAGAGATGGGCAGAGAGGAACCTTCTGAAATTCAGCAGAGGCAAATGCAGGGTCCTACACCTGGGGAGGAACAAGCCAGGGACCAGCACAGGCTGGGGGTGACCTGCTGGGAAGCAGCTCTTGGAGAAGGACCTGGGGGTTCTGGTGGACAGCAAGCTCTCCATGAGCCAGCAGTGCCCTGCTGCACAAGGCCAGTGACATCCTGGAATGCCTTAGGAAGAGTATTCATTGCCAGCAAGTCAAGGGGGGTGATCCTGCCCCTCTACTCTGCCTGGGTAATGCTATGTTTGGAATGCTGTGTCCAGTTCTGAGAGATGTGGAGCTCCTGGAGTGGGTCCAGCAGAGGGTGATAAAGATGATTAAGGGACTGGGGCATCTCTCTTATGGGGAAAGGCTGAGAGCTGGGCCTGTTCAGCCTCAAGAAAAGACAACTGAGGATGGACCCCATCAAAGTCTATGAGTACCTGAAGGGGGGGTTTCAAGAGATCAGAGACAGGTTGTGGTGCAAAGCAATAGGATGAGAGGCAGGGGGGAGAAATCAGTGTACAGCAAGTTCCACTTGAATAATAACTTCTTTACTGTGTGTGTGACTGCACACTGGAATGGGCTGTGCAGAGAAGTTACAGAGTCTCCCTCACAGATATTCTCAAGAGCCATCTGGATGCACTTCTGTGCAACAGTGCTCTAGGATGAAGCTGCTAGAGCAGGGAGGTTGGACAAGTTGACCCACTGTGGTCCAGCCTCACCTCTATGATTAACTTCAGTTAATGTTTTGGCCTAGCAGAATGGCGGGTGAAATCTTGTTTTCTCTCTGTTTCTGATTCCCACTTTTCTCAGAATAAGCTTATTGCTCAGGATTTAATCCTGAGAGTAATTTTGATACATTGGAGTGACCAAACAGATGGTGGTGGGGCTAGCAAACATCCAACTATGCAAATAAAATGTAAGCGTGATGATACGAAGAAGCTTGTTTCTGTCTATGCGAGCTGCTGAATCCAGGCGTGAACAAATACCAAAGCCACTTGAGAAGCCTGGATAGAGACTGATAATGTAGTGAAGGTTAAAATCTCCAGCTGTGTAGTAGTCAGATGGAAGTCTTGCATGCCCTTAGTTAATGGTTCTTCTGTGACTAAGTGTTGAGATTGTTCTGCCACAGAGACTCCTCAGTAATATCTAGGAGAAATCTTCAATCTCATCCTTTCCAAATAACATCAAGCAAGAAGGAATTGTATAAAAGGAGTACTTGAACACCCTCTTTTAGAGAAGCTGACATGAATTTTTAGACATCTTTTCAGTCCAGTGAGTTGTAATAACTTTACAACTTAATTAAAAATAGTGTCTCCTCAATGTCCGTTTCTGTAGCAAACCAGGATAATGTCATCATTATGTTGAGGAGGGTGTCACTTAGCATGCTTTTGGTGGCAAGCAGCTGGCAATCTCTGTGGCTCTTTCTCTAAAAGTGTGCTGCTTCATGACAGTTACCTGCAGTATACTTTCCTGGAACGGCGTTGCTGTTTTTTGATGCAGAAGTGTTTATGACCTACTGTACTGTATAGGTATAGTCAGAGCACAGCGGTTTTTTGTCTAATAAATATTTTCCTGCCTTTTAAAAAAAATTATTATGAAACTTGCTTAAGCTAAGTGTATTCATCCTTGAAACCTGTAATACTCCTGCTGTGTAACAGTAAAACATCATTGGAAATGATGTAAAAACCTAGACACCTGTGTTTGCTTCCCTTCTTTCTCCACATCACACATACTTGGGCACAAAATGAATTGTGTTTACATGAGTTGTAGGTGACCCTGGGATTTTGCATATTTCTCACTCTCGTTTGTGAGAAGCAGGTAGCAGGTGTTTTTGAAGTTTTTGAACTTACATGTCATACTGTCTAATTTGGAGACAGAAGTGGGACTTGTGAGGACTTCAGGTAGCTGTGTTTGCTATGGGGCCTCCTACCAATGAGAAAATCGTTGATCCTGCAATTGTATACCCCTCAATTCAGTAGCAATAAGCTATTATTGTTCATGCTAAGATGTCAATTGTATTCATTTTTTCATATATGTCTTCTACTGAATTAATGCAAGATGAATTGAGAAGTGAAATACGCAGCTGTGGTGGTGTTCTCTCATATGCGTGACCCCGCTGTGTGGAGCTCCCAGAAACAGAAGTGGCCTCTTGTGAATAGCTGTGTCTGGTTCTGGAGTGTGTTGTTTCTCCTCCTCCAGCATTTACTAAGCCAACTGGTAAGGCTACAAAAGCCAGAGCCACTGTTTATGTTGCAGGACTGTTTCTACTTTGTTCTTCATGCCTCCTTGCGCACAGTGTGTGTGACATTGCAAAAAGGGATTCTATGTGAAAAATAAGAGTGCACTGAATTACCAGCAGAATTAAGCACAGTGTTTGATTTGTTCAATTTGAATTATTTGCTTCTTGGTATGAGTCTGTTAAATAGACATCTGTGTTTTGGGATAGGTATTTGGAGAAAATCAGGTTATAGATACTAAGCTAGAATTAGTTAGAAGATGTCTGCTCAAGTGGTATTACTGGACTGTTATCCAGTCTTTTTCTCCTTTATAATTTTGCAGCACTGTTTTAAAATTTCTCATTGTGGCATCCATCAGGATGGAGGGTGATGGATTGAAGCAAAACTACAGATAACAGGCAAATAAAGTTGGAGGTGCTTGATAGCTCCAGCACTGGAGACATGGCTGTAACAGGAAACACAAGTGTACTCAGTCTAACAAGCAAGAAAGGATTAAGCAGATGGCTGTGGTGACCATAGAATTACTTCAGTAATTCCAGCTGTTAATTTTACAGCTGTAAAACAGTTCTTTCAGGAGAAGTCTGTGGAGACTGTAATGAAGAATTACATAGGCAAGTTCTGATGTGTACAGGGGAAAAAACCCTAGACAGCCAGAACAGTGATGGTGAACTTGCACAGTGGATCATGCAACAGTTGTTCTTTGAGGCAGTTTCCTTCTGCATCAGTTTGTTCCTATGTGTGTTTTTGCTCTTTTTTTTTTTTTTTATAGCTTGCATACAGCTGTTCCTTAGCATTGAAGAATTCAGTTCTGAAGCCTCCGTAAAGGAATGTCACATCTTGTCTGTCTGTGGTTGATAAAGAGGCTGTCACAAACAGCCTTGAGGAGGTAGACTGCAGTAGAAATGTCAGAAAATAACTGAGGAGGTATCTACCAATCTGATATTCAAGGAGTTGTATCTTTATCAAAAATTTTGAAGCATACAGCTTTATTTTCCAAACTTCCCAGCTAAGCCTGGTAATTCATTAGTTGCACTGATTTTCTTAGAAAATGAAGGTGATGTTGTCAGGACTGTTTTGAAAGAAATGTCTTGACACAGGTCTTGCATGTACTTACCTATTTATGCTGGTAACAGTGACAAATCTATAATCTTGGGGGGAAAGTGGAACTTTTTTCCCTAAAATAGGTTATTCTCCTGAGCATAAGTGTAAATGCTTTGTGTACTCCTGAGGACACTGTTGTTTTGGTCCATGTTCTAGAATGTATTTCGTCTGATAAACTGGAGAATGGAATTGCATGTTAAGTGGAAAACTGTAAATAGTTGTAATATAATGAGTTCATAAAGAGAAGTATTGAGGTGATTTTAGAAGTTGATTGCTGGTTTGCCAGGTAACTTTTCTAGAGTCTGGTGTTTGTTAATTCTTTCTCCATTTATGCTGGTTAATGGTATAACACAAGTATATCCTTTGTTTTACTGTTGGTACTTTCTCTAAGGGTGATTCTAATGGTATCAGTCTATTACAGGATATATGGGTGATATATTTTTACTCCTACATTCATGTGGATTATATCACAATGCTAGTTGGAAACTTGACCAAAAATAAAAAACAGTAAACCAAAAAACTACTAAAAGCACCTTGGTAAGAGCAATAAAAGTCTTAGGTATTCCATAAGGCTCCCCTTTGCTTTTTCTCATTGACTTGCCTGTTAAGCAGTGTTGCTGTTGACAAAATTATGGAAGGTAAAAGTTGATGTATAGGTGTACCATAATGTATTCCAGTGCCTGCAAATGCTCTTGAATGTTAAAGAAATAGTGTAAGTGAACAACACTATTTGTCATTACAGGTGAAATAATAGGATGACATGGAAACCTCTGAAAAGATCTTTCTCTAGTTGCACAAAAACAGAAGGACACGGATGTGATGTATTCGTGTGTTCTGTGCTGTTCTCAGTGACTGGAGTTGATGCTAGTGGTTAATACCCCTATACTGCATACTTAAGCTTTTTTAATATATTAAAAACTATCAAAGGTACTTACATTGTATTAATGACTGAAGTGATTTAGATGGGCACTTCAGGAGATATTATAGTTCAGTCCTTAGTTTAAAGCACGGTCAGCCTAAAGCAGGCTGCCCCAGTCAATGTCCAGTTAGGTTTTGGATGTCTCCTGTTCTGCCCAGAGAGTCTGTGTTATCTGTGGGCATTGTTCTGTGCTTGTGAGTGTTAGTAGCAGTGGGACTGTGTTCTTGTATGTTTGAACATACGTTGTCTTGACACTGGATACCTCTAAAAAGCTGTCTCAACCTTCTTTGCTCCCCTCCATCTGGTATTTGTATTGGTCTTACCAGTAAAGATCAAGGCTAAAGATAAACAAACTCAGCTTCTTCCATGTCTCTTGTCACCAGATTCTCTGCCCCATTCAGCAGAAGGCTCATATTTTTTGTAGTCTTTCTTCTGCCTTGCTTTTTCCAGACAGCTTTCTAAAGCTGCCATGTTTCTAGCAATGCTGGTTAGTTGTATTAACTTCAGCAGTTTTAAAGTAGGCATTGTGTAGTCAATCAACTTGCTAGCAGTTTTTAAAAAATGCACAGAATTGTTTTTCCTCTCTCTGTATCAAGAATACAGGTGCTTGATTTTTAAGAGTCAGTGTGACTGGCTGGTTTTAGTTCTGCTTTTCACACTCTTAACAAAAAGAGATAAAAAATATCTGTAAAGAACTACAAAATAAATTTCTGTGATGTACTGAAAAATTAACATGCTTTTTATCTTATCTAAGAGTAGTTAATATCCTTGTGTTTAAAGATACAAGTTGAGCAGTAGTTTAAGATAGCGTTACACCATGAGTATTTACTCAGCTTCTTCTGCAGGATGTTAGGCTGTAGTTGGAGACTTAATGTAGTATAGATTGCGTGGTTGGATACTCTCTTTAAATTAGTGTTTTATTTGTAATCTGCTTTCTGTGTTGTGAGTCATGTGACAAAGATGCACTATTACTAGAGGTCTGGTTTTGCAGAAGCTTTGGATGTGCAGTACCAGCTAAGTTCTTGTTTTGAGGACTTGCCTAAAAAATGTATCTGGTTGGTCTACATGAAGTTAGTTTTGACCTTGTTAGAAAGCAAATAACCATCATCTATGTCTAGAGTTTGATTTTGTTCTCAAATCTTTAGTGGAAAAACCTTGCACTACCTAAACAGTTGTTTAGATAGAGGGGAAAAAAAAATCAAGTGTTTCAGAGAGGGAGTAAAGTGCATTATATGTCATCAGCAGCATGCTCTAATAAAATGGTGAAGACTGGAGAAAATTAATAGCTGAGTAAATTTGTACTAGACTTGTTGCCTGATACAGCAGAAGCTATTGCTAAATCTCAGGGAATATTTTTGCCACAGCTCTCTCCTCATCATTTTTGCAGCCTTTGACTGAAAATGTTTTGGGCATAAGAGGTCTATATACATAAGCTTGTTAGAGAAGCTCATTTCCACTGTGTTCAGGCTTTGTGATTCCATGGAGTTCTAATCTGCATGCAAGACTGCTCGAATTGTAGTGGAGCCTGAAATTATTGTAGGTGATTCTTACTTAGACTTCTTTTCATAAGTTTATGTTTCAGTTACAAGCCTGATGGAAGAAATAGTGATTTTTAACATTCCTTGAAAATTCTGTGTGCATGCTGGCATTTACCTTTTCTATTTGTGTTTGACATAGAGGATGCTACATTATGGCTTTCTGTCTGTGAACAGATGTACCAGTAAAAATTACAGTAAAAATAATACTAAAGGCACAAGTAATTTTCTTGTTACAGAAATAGCTAGGTATCTTTTCTGAGCCAGTGCTCTAGCATCACTCCTCTATTTTTGACAAACTCAAGCGTTTTATCATCCTAAATTAAATGAATTCTAAATAAGGGACAAAAATACTATTAATGAGACTAGAAATAAACTTCCACAAGTCTTTGAGCTCAGCAAGAAGGTTTTGTAGTACATGTCAAAGTCACCCCTGTAAAAATCATAAAATGGCTTGAGTTGGAAGGTACCTTAAAGATCATGTCGGTAGGGACACTTCCCACTCTACCAGGTTGCTCAGAGCTTCATCTAGCTTGGCCTTGAAAACTTCTGGGGATGGGGCATTCAGAACTCCAGGCAACCTGTTCCAGTGCCTCACCACACTCCCTATAATGGTTTTTTTTTGTAATATCTAAACCTACTTCTTTCAGTTTGAAGCCATTTCCCCTTGTCTTGTCACTGCTTGGCCTTGCGAAAAGTACTGGAAAGCTGCAGTTAGGTTACCTCTTCTCCCAGGCTGAGAAGTCCATGTCTTTGTAGGAGAGGCCCTCCCTCTGTCCCTCTGACAAATTGTGCAGCCCTCATCTGAACTCATTCCAGCAGTTCCATGTCCTTCCTGTGCTGGGACCCCATAGCTGGATGCAGGGTTCCAGGTGGGGCCTCACTAGAACAGAGCAGAGGGGCAGAATCCCCTCCCTCCCCTGCTGCCCACACTGCTCTGGATGCAGCCCAGGACACGTTTGGCTTTCTGGGCTGGGAGTGCCCATGGCTGGGTCATGTCCAGCCTCTCATCTACCAGCACCCCCAGTCCTTCTCACAGGGCAGCTCTTGATTTGTTCATTTCCCAGCCTGTGTTGATACATGGACTTGCTGTGACCCAGATGCAGCACCTTGTTCTTGTACCTTGGTCTTGTTAAATCTCATTAGATTCTCACTTTATGACTTTGCCCAGTGCCCTCTGGATAGCATCCCTCTCTATTTTGACAAGTGCAGCCGTTGAGAGGTGAGTAGAAGAAAATGGTACAGCATACCAAAGGCATGATGATATGAGGTATCTTTATATCTCTGGATAAGCTTTATAGAAAATACCATAGATTCTGGGCTGTTACTGTGTGAGGGTGTGCTGGTTTTGTCTAGGGTAGAGTTAATTTTCTTCACAGTGGCTAGTATGGAGCCATTCTTTTTTACAAAGTACTTTTTACTTGTGCTGAACACAAGCACTGCCACACTGGTGAGAAAGTTGAGGGTGCCTGGGAGCTTTTAGGGGGGAGATACCACCAGGATAGTTGACCCAAACTGACCAAAGAGACATTCCAGACCATGTAACATCATGCTTAGTATATAAAACTGATTGAAGGGGATAATGTTTGTAATTACAGCTTTTGTCTTCCCAGTAACCATTGCATGTGAAGGTGGTCTGCTCTCCTGGAGATGACTAGTGCAGCTTTTGTGGTGCAGATAGAAACTCCTATGCTTGAGCAGGTTTTGGTTGAAATAGGGTTTTTTTGAGTACAAGAAACAGCAAATGTCTATTATCTATTTCTGTGGTGGAAAATGGTGATGAAAAGTAGAAGACAGATTGAACCTGTGTTAGGGTAGTCTTTCAAAGTAAGTCTACTAGACTTGCAGTTCTAGGAAAACAAATCCAGTGGGCACATCCAAGCTTTCATGATTTTTTCTCTCAAGTCTTAAGCTCAAAGAGGAGCTGGCCATCTGTTTTAGGTTGTTTATAACTGTCAGTGTTTAAATAACTTCATTGTGTGCCAAAATTTTGAGTCCTATGTACCAGTTGAGCTCAGCAGATGCAAAGAATAGAAAACAGAATCAAAAGCACTATGGCAGTCTGTACAAAAGTGAAGCACTATGAGCTAAAGGAAAGTCACTGTTTTGTGCCGTATGCCCATTAACACTTCCCGTAAGTTTGAATCATTCATTATGTGAGATTTCCTGGTTGTGAGACAGTGTTACCCCTGTATGACAGATTGTGCTGAGGAGGAAGGTGAGTGTTTAACTCAATGAGGCTATGGATTGAAATATAAACAAACTTGAATGCCAGTGGAATACTCAAGGCATGAAACACACTCTAAAAACTGACTTAATAAAGGGATTGGATAGGGTGGTAATTTGGGAAAAGTGAAGTTGGTGTAGCATGTTTGACATACCTTGGCATGGTTTCCAGTTTTGTTTGTTTTGTTTTGGTTTTATGAGTTAAAATTTCTTTTAAGACCCCAGGCAGTAGGTTGCACAGCAGGCTGGGTATCTGATGGGTCTGGAGTTCATTTTTTTTCCCCATTGAACTTCAGTTGTTTCTGTATGAAAACAACTGCTCTTAAAGTGAGATTTTTTTTTTTCACAGAGAATAAAGAGGAGATTTTAGAAGTCTCTTATGTGATGATTTATCTGCTCAGAATTGGATGAGATTGTTGGTACTTGTATTTGAAAGATTAAAGGAAACCTACTTGAAGAAACAGCTTGTCTTGTTGCAGCGTTTTTTGTGCCAGAGGTTTATTGGAGCAATGTCAGGAGGCAAATGGTTTGCCATAGATTTGAGACATAAAACTGATGACACTGGTAATTGTGAGTAACTTTTGATGCCTATAGATGGCTGCTGGTTACCTCAGTCAGATTTGAGGTTTTTCACACTTGTGCAAACACGATACAGTTGGACTTCGGAAACTTCAGATGTAGGAAGAGTTGCCTTTTGTTTTGTTTACGGTTGCAGATGGGATGTCAGGGCTTACTGGTATGAAAAGACTAAAGAGAACTGCAGGGCTGCTGGGTGTTTCACCTGAGAGTGCTTTAGATAGTTAAGCTGTAGTTATGGGGGTTTTATCTTCCTGATTTGTATCTTTTGGTGTATGTGTACTGCTTATAACAATTCAAGGGTTGTTATCAAGCTCTGACACTTACCACAGTGCCCTAGGCACAATGGAGACCTTGTGTGGCAGCAGTGAAAAGAAGGGCTTTTACAGCACTCACACAGAGGAGAAATGAAGTTGTTGGACGAATGTGTCCAAACAAATTCAAATGAATGTTTGACTTAGTAAAGTCAAACATAACATCTTGGGTATATTGATTTTGCACTGCTAACACCTGAAATCAGATATGTCTATATTCTGCCCATCTTTGAGGGAAAGTCCCCTTGCAAGTAGGCCGTGGGGACTGCTGTTTAGTTATTCTAGACTTTGTCAAATCACTGAAATGTGTAGTATTCTAGCTGCCATGACAGGGAGGTGGTTCAAATGATTTTCACCTACAATGGAAAGTTAGAAAATTACTTTTCACTTAAACCTAGCAACAGTCTCCTTGAGTTACTACTAGCTCTTCAAAAGTGGAACAAAATACTCTGATGGTGAAGTAGTTGAGGAGTGATAGTGGAGAGTTGGGTATGTTGGATTGCATTATTAAAATGATGTAAATTTCAATAAAGTGCTAAGGTAGCAACTAATGGTATCCTACGGAATCTCAGAAAAGTTAAGTGTTGAAAGAGATCTCTGGAGATCATCCAGTACCACCCCCTTGCCAAGGCAGAGTCACCTAGAACACGTAAGACAGGAATGTGTCCAGGTGGGTTTGGAATGTCTTCATGCTTCTTGAGCAGCCTGTTCCAGTGCTCTGCCACCCTCATAAAATATAAAGAGGTGTTTATATTCACCTAATATAAAGAAGTTCTTCCTCATCTTGAGGTGGAACTTCTTATTTGTTTCTCATTCTGTCTCTGGGTACCACAAAAAGAATGTGGTATTATCACCTTGGCACCTGCCTTTGAGATGTTTATATGCATTAATGAGATCTCCTCTCATTCTTCTCCAGACTGAGCAGGCCCAGTTCCTGCAGTGTCTCCATGTGAGGGAGATGTTCCAGGCCCCGAATCACCTTTGAGGCCTCTGCTGGACCCTTTCTGATATCTCCTTGTCTGTCTTATACTAAGGAAGCCAGTAGTTGACCCAGCCCTCCAGGCGTGGCTTCAACTAGTAGATGGGAAGGATGGATAGGATTTCACATCCATTGACATACTTCCAGATCTTCTTGCTATTTTTCAAGTTCTTGAGGTAGATTTCTGTGTTGACTTTTTAGGAATGAAACAAAGAGGTGGTGGAGTATCCCATGTCAGAGATGCTCAGAAGCTGTCTAGATGTGGTCCAGGGCAGCTGGCTCTAGTTAGCCTGGTTTGAGAAGGGCAGTTGGACCCAGTGGTCTCCAGAGGTGACTTCCAACCCTGAATGATCACTGTGTGAATCTGATTTAGGTAGTCAGCTATTCTAAGAATAGTGTATGTGATGCTTTATTGAGCTGAATTTCAACATTGGAAAACTTGTGGGAAACAGCGCATGTAGTCGCTGGAGCAGCTACAGAATTTGAAACATGGCAAGGTCTGCAAAATCAGACTTGCAAGTGAAAAGTCTCTTGTCTCTGTTCTGTGTGTAGATTCTTTAATCTTCTCTAATAATCCAAATACAGCTAGCAACAAGAACATCATCAACAAAAAACCCAAAACAAAACCCAAAAATAACCTAAGCCCCCAAAACAAGGAAAAAACCTAACCCTGCAAAGTTGTTCAACTCCACTTTTTTGCAGGTGAACTTGATAAACAAAAGGATTAAGCATTCATGGTGATCTTTATTAGGACCTTAGACTTTTTTCTCATTTAGTATGAATACAAAGTTGATGTGATAAGTTTAGGATGTTCTCCACAGCCAACTATCTAGGGCTAGAGGAAAAAGCATGGTGTATAGTTGAGGTTTCCAAACAAGCTAACTAATCAAATCTAGGTGATTTGACTGGCCACTGAGTAGCACTGACAGTGTTGAGATGTGTACTGTATGTATAGAAGCCATTTCCTCAGAGCAGGTTGTAAGGGTTGATAGCTTTTTTGAAAAACATAAATGAAGCTTTCAAATATGCAAGATTATGTGTATCAGAGGGCTCCCAGAAACCTTGAGCTCACCCAATGAAAATTTTGTTGATTTCTTCTTGTTATTACTTGGGTTGTATTGAGGTGCTTTAACATTTTATGTCAATTTTTACTTGGGATAGCCTCTTCTTCTTGATGTATCCTGTAAATGTATGTAATAAAATGCTAAGTTGTTGAGGCTTCAATTCCCTTATTTTTAAGCTTTCAGGAGCACCTGTGTTTTGCTAGAAAAACTTGACTCCTATTCTTTACAGTTTGTAGTCTTGCACAGTATCAGGAACAGTTTGGGGAACAGCTTCATGGAGTGAAGGAGTTTGTTTCATGGAGGTGGTAATAAGAGTGTTTGCCTCCATAATGGACTCCCAAGGATCATTATTTGCTGTTCAGTTATTGAATCACAAACACTTGGCTTAAAACCAGAAGGAACGAGCAGTCCCAGAAGCAGATTGCTCCCTGAGGTGAACAGAATCTGCTAGGTCAGCTTACACTGGTGCAGTTTATTCTGGTTCAGGTAATCCAGTTGTGATAGGTTTGCAAAACAATTGATGCCACTTTTCTCCACCTGCTTTTCAAGTGCAAGCTCTCTGTCACCTGAATTACCTCTACCACTTACTGCTTTCTTAGTTCTCTTGAAAGATTCCTGCTGCTGCTTTTCTGTGCCCTGTCTCAATGCAGAAATTCACCTTGAGAGTCATACCTCTTCATAGTGCTTCAGAAAAGAGCCTTGATAATGATGTCATTCTGTACAGCTAATCCATTTACTGTAGTGGGTTCTGTAGAGAAATAGATCAATCTGCATTTTGCATAAGCAAAAGAGAATGTAACAGAGTGGTGTGACACTTGTGAGACTGCACCACTTACTGTTTTTTAAAATATGGTTTTGGGACCCTGCGGGAGGTGGTAGGGAGAGAAATAGGTGGTACCTGTTTTTGTAAATCAGCTATGGGGAAGGACATCACTAAGAATTGGTGTCCTTTTTTAAATTCTTGATGAATTAAGCGGTTTTGGTAGTCTGTGAAAAATTAAAAGGGGAGAAAAATTCTGGGGGAAACATTCTTTCTAATTTTAGCCTGTAGTGCTTGGGCATACTAAGATATTTCCAAAATCCCTGTTAGTGTCTCTTCCTCTGGAAGAATGTTTAAAAGGCACTGCTGCTATATGTTAGAACTTGATGTGTGATTAATTTACCAGTTTTACTTGAGGTTTACCTGCCTTCCGTCTGAAGGGTTTACTTAAGAATATTGACTTGATTGTACATTTTCTTTGATAAATGGAGTAGAAAGCTCAACACTCTCTGTACGGTTGCACAAACAAAAGTAATTTATTAACTTCCTAGAAAAAAATGCTTTTTCTCTCAGTCATCGTTTCCCCTGTGTATTTGCAAATCTTTACATGTGTTCTACATACTTCTGTGAAACAAAGTGCAGCTGTTGAGTAAATTGGTGAAGTTTCTTGTTTTCAGTGTAAGTGCCACTTTTCTGTTACCAGAAGGGAAGGGCGACCTTTATAATCTTACTGATTTTTCCTTAAGCAGTGCTTTTTGAAGCACCTGGTATGAATCTGTCTTAATCAAAACTGAAAACATTGAGTAGCTTCTGAGGCTTCTGCACCACCTCCCTCACTTTCCTCTCTCCTTTCTGACATAAGAGGAAGAAAGTGGAGTAAATGCATTTAACTTAATCTTTAATACTTCAGTTTACTCACTATGCTTTTTGATTTATTTATTTTACACACTATTCTGTTTGAGACTGGAGAACTTGCATATGGAAAAGTACACATGAAATTTTGGAAAAGGATATAGATGAAATTTCTGATGGAACACTGGTCATAAAAAATGAACTTAAACGTACTATTATATCAAAGGCCAAATTCCAGTGGGGAGAACTGACAGTATTTTAGAGAATTAAGCTTGGTTTTTAGTAGTCTGTCACTTAGACTTCCTGTGCACTGTACACTTTTGCTCATTCTAAATAAAACTTTGACATAATTTTTTGTGGGAATCCCTAAATTATTTTTGTGTGAGTATGTAGAGGTAATGCATGGGTCTGTTTTTAACTGACACTTAACTAAGTTGCATTAAGACCTGAGGTTTTTAGATCACCTATAGTTGTACAGATGAGCTTGAAGATCTTGCAGGCAGCTCAGGCCGGTCTGTCTTCCATGTAGCAGATTGCAAAGTTTGTGTATGAGTTATCATCAGAAGACTCTTGTTCAATGTTTAAAGCAGGTGAGTACTTCAGGGATCAGTGAATGCAGACATTCACTGATAGCAGCTGACTGTTTGAACATACCTGGTAGCATACTCAGCCTGATAATACCCTCTTGATAATACATCCTAGAAATTATAAAGGCGGGGGAGGTGGTGGTGTCTGTTAGTTTTGTATGCTTAGCTACACTACAGAGATCGTTCAGTAGCCAATGCTGAGCACAGCCAAATGAAGGATGCCAGAAGATTGGAGAGTGTTAGCCACTGAGCTCTCCCACTGAAGTAATCAGCATTTCTTTGTGCTTCATTAGTTGCAGCTGCAGTGATTTAGAACCAGGTTAAATAAACTCAGCTAATCTGCTTTGAATGTTCAAGGTATTTTTGTAAAAAGTTACAGGCTTACTTTATTTCAGGCCCTTACTGGAAAGAATGAGTAGTTAGGGAAGCTAAACAAACTCTGAAGGGGTCACAGTTTTTGAGTTTGAATTATGTCAGTCCTAAAAATTATCCCAAATTACATTTTCTTTATGCAAGAGATAAAAATCAGCTGAGGAACTGGTAGTTTGGAGACACCCATGTGATTTCTCTAACCTCTGATGCTTAACAATCTAAAAATAGTTGCCATATGGGATGTCTTTATTGTGAGGACAGCCTCTGCTAGTTGAGAACCTTTCTGTGTTTAAGCACTTTCTGTGCCTAAACATTTTTAGCTGTTTCTTATCTAAGTGAAGTTGTCATATGGCTTTAAACAAGAGCTGCTGTCGTTGTCCAAAGATGTTGAAGAAAAGGGAGTTATTTATTGTCTGTGAATTTAATAGGAGTGGTTACAGCAGATTCTGTGTTCTCTCTAATTGGATGTATTTTAGATTTCTGTTAAAAACAAACCAAATAAATGAATTGATGTCATACTAGTGAAAATGTGGCAAATTAATACTAACACCTGGCTGTATTTGTCCCAAACCCTTCTGTAACAGTTTTTTAACCTTCTTGCAACCTACTGAGATTTTATGGGTTCAGTAGAGGCTATTTGGAGATGTGCATGCCAAACCCTACTTCATCAGTTCTTCTTTGTCCTGTAGGGAGTTTACGCATAGCTGAGACAAATAACAGAATATTTGATACTTTCTTATATTTAGTCCATTTTTCAGTAAGCTGTTGTATTCAAATAGAATAATTCTTACAGAGCAGTTGCATGTCCTTTCAAGGTGTGCAGTAAAGAAAGCAAAGTCTAAACGTGTATAGGCTTCTGTGGCAAAGGTTATAATTAGTATAATTATGTAATCTCTGGTATTTTTCTTCTTTGAGTTTGCAGTAAATTTGGGAGATAAGTTACCAATAGTCTAATTTTTTTTAATGGGAAAGAATTACTATATTAAAAGCTCTTTTCATAGTCAGTCTAGTGATGCTTGATGGCAGGTCCTCAATGTCACATGCTGCTCTTACTTACTTGTGTGGTATCCCAGTGTTAATTCTCCCTTTGTCCTTGTCTCTTCCAATGTCATAGACATTAGATAAAGTGACATTAGACTTCGTAACTTTAACCTCGACTTTAACGTTTTCAACCTTTCCATGCCCTGACTTCTTACAAGTCTTTTCAACATCAGACTTTGGTATAGTTAAATGAACTTCAGTAGTCACAAGATTGAAACTAATGTTCTTTTATTTTATTTTTTTTTTTACAAATTCTTAGAATCATTAAGTTGGAAAAGACCTCCAAGGTTATTGAGTCCAGGCTTTGACCTGATGTGACCATGTAAACTAAACTGTAGCACTAAGTCCAGTCTTTTTTTGACCATTTGCAGCAATCATGAACTCCACTCCCTCACTGGGCGCTCCATTCCAATGTATAACAATCCTTTCAGTGAAGCAATTCCTCCTGATGTTTAACCTGAACCTTCTGGCCCAACTTAAGGCAATTTTCTCTTGTCCTCTTGCTGGTTGCCTGGAGGAGACTGACCCCCACGTGGCTACAGTGTCTTTACAAGTAGTTATAGAGAGTGGTGAAGTCTCCCCTGAGCCTTCTTTTTCTCCAGACAGAACCAGAACTCCTTCATCTGCTCCTCATAGAATTTAATCTCCAGACCTTTCACCAGCTCCTTTGCCCTGCTCTGGACTTGCTCCAGCATATCTACATTTTTCTTGAAGCAAGGGGCCCAGAACTGTGTAAGAGACATGAGGTTTTGTACCATCTCTGATACAGACCAGGAAACCATTGGCCTTCTTACCTACCTGGGTATCCCCAGGGTCATGTTCAGCCAGATGCCAGTCAGCACCCCTGTGCTCTTTTCTGCTGGGACACTTCGCAGGCAATCTTCCCTAACCTGTAGCGCTGCGTGGGATTGTTCTGACCCAGGGCAGGACCTGGCACTTGACCTTGCTGCAGTGCACGTGCTGGCCTTGGCCCATGTATCCAGTCTGTCCATGTCCCTCTGCAAAGCCTTACTTGACCTCCAGCAGATCAACACTCCCACCCACTTAGTGTCGTTTGAGAACTTAACTGAGGGTGCTCTTTGTCTATTCATCCAGATCACAGATAAAGGTATCAAACAGAGCTGGACCCAATACTGAGCTGTGGGGAACTCCAGTGGTAACTGGTTGTCAACTGGATGTAGCGCTATTCATAGCCATTCTCTGGGCGTGACCAACCAGACTGTTACTGAGTGAACGTGCACCTGTTCAAGTTACGGGCTGCAGCTTCTTCAGGAAAAATTCAAGTAATTTACTGCAGATGCAGCTGTGGTTGGCCTTAGGCAACTAGTCCTGATGCACTCTCTCTTCATAGAGTAAAAGAGACGTGATTCAGCAAAATCTAGGCACTTCGACATCTTTTATCAGTGAAACGGTTTAGCAGAACTGACTTGCAGGTTACGTGTGACTGTGCATTTTGTACAATATTTATGCAGTAAGGAAAGCGCAAATTCCTTTTTTCTTTATTGGTGCTTCTAATAACTTACTCTTCTAGTGTTTTGCCCAAAATAAAAGCAAAGAATACAATTTTGAAGGCTAAAAGTTGAACATTGACTGAAAGATACATTTAATATAGAATAGTATAAAGTTTCTGCAGAGTAGACACCAAGTAGATAAAAATCCTGTTTGACTTTTTTGTTTAAAAACAGCCCAACAATTATGTCTTCTTTAATGGTGTGTCTCTATAATGGGAACAATGAAACACAGTTTTGATCTTTGAGTTGTTAATACCAGGTCTGCTGGACTTAGAGATGCTGGTCTTTGTTTAGGAAATAGGTAGAAAAGCTGTCTGCAGTGTGAAGAAGGAAAAGTCCTGGCTTTAAATACCTACACCTAAATTGTGAGCGGAAAAGCTTAAATTAAATCTGTGTATATGTAGAATAGTGTAAACAAAATATTTCTCTTCCCAATATGCCTTGTTTTAGAGCTGAATGTGCTGACATCCAGTGGCACAGACTTCTTCAAACTCATCTGCTTTTATTAATAGTGTGAAGAATCTGTTCCAGGGCAATCCAGATGGCACTTTTTTGACGATGGCATCTAAGGAAGTTCGACTCCTACAAACAAAACCAAACTATGTAAACAGTATATGTTTTATCTTTTTAACTGCTTTGGACTCCCGTGTATATTTAATGGGAATATATGATGTAGCACAGTGATTCCCCATGCCTGATTACCAGCAAGGTTTTTAATACTGATAGTAACACTTTGATCAAATTCCTCCAAAGCACTGATGCCTTTTGACTTTTTGTCAGCATGTCATCAGGGTTTGCTTTTGATGTTTGGGGATTCTTTTCCTGCTGTAGTAAAATGCATTCTTGATTTTCCTGGTCAAGTATAGATGTAAGTGCTCCGTAGTTTAGGTGATGCAGTATAAACCGATGTCATCTTTTTTGCAAGATTAAGTGCCAGGAGGGAAGAAGCATACTGTTTCTGAAACAGTCTTTGTTAACTTACTGATTCCTGTGCACAAGACAACCAGTTCTCTGCCCAAGCATAATGTTCAGCCCAGGGAAGTGAAACTTCCCTGTTTTGGAAGTCAGCTTCATTATGAAACAAAGGCTAAGATGCCCAAACTTGGGTGTTTCTCTCCATATTAGAGTGTATGTTGCAGTATAAAATCCATCTGGTTTCTTTTGAGATACTCTTCAAGACTTGAGAATTCAGTCTTTGAGTACCATGACAAATAATGTGATTTGACAGGTCTCTTATAAAGGATGCTAGAGATGAACTGAGACTTAACTTTCTGATCTGAAACTTGTGTCCTGTTTCAAAGCGGAATCCCTTCCATGGTGCCCTCAGAGTTAGTGCATTTCTGTAGTGAAATGATAGTAAAAATATGCAGGTTAGCCTATATAGAAAGCAAGCATATTCTACATCAGATGGCATCAGTATTGTATTTTTCACTTGTTGATGTTCTTGAAGTAATTTTTTGGTTTACTGCTGTGTATGTGTCCCTTTCCAAGCTTGCTCTTTGTACTCCAGTGTGTATTACAATAAGATTTTTGGGGCATAGGCAGATTTGTAGAACTTGATATGCATTGATAGAGAGCAGAAAAGTTTAAATTTATTCAGAGCTGTGTGCTGTTGGTCTGACTTTGTATATGCTGTCATGCTATTTTGCAAGACTTCTGTCTCTTTCACAAACAATTCTCTTGATTTTCCTTTGATACTGAAACTTGAAGATGTACACAGGGGAATCAAATAAATTGTCAAAGATAGGATTTCAAGTATTTGGGAACTCTGTTACAGTGGCTTACTTCTACGGCTGTGTTTCGCTTGCTATTGAATTGGGGTAATTAATTAATAATTAATTTTATGGTGAAATGGGGTATTAGCTCTGTTGGGATTTTTTTTGGATTTTTTTTTTATGCAGTGATAAATATCTAAGTGAAATTATCTTTTTGAAACTAATTTTAAAGAAAATTGCCTAGATTTTGTTGTTTCAAAATTTAGATTTTGGTAATGTGTGTATATATATACAAAATTAAGAAATGGATGATAGAAATGTCAACTACATAAATATATCGAGTTGTAGTTTTAATAGGTTTGGGTATAAGACACAGCATAGAATAATACATGAAAGAATAAAGCATGAGTCAAATTTTAAAAGATGTGGGTTAGCCCTTGTAAGGAGCGATGGTATATTAAGGCGATTTAGGATTTAGTGATACATAGTTTAATGGTATCTGGACTACTGGAGAAAACTGGGAGTGGGAGACAAGTTAGATACAATTTGCCATGAAGAAAAGGTTAGAAAAAAGAACTAGAGCATGTGGAAGACAAGTAGCCCCAGAAACTTAATATTTATGGACAGAATAATAGGAAAATCTGATTACCAGTATTAATGATGATGTGATAAATTATTGAGAGTTTTAGCGAGGGGCTTCTCTGTTCTTGAATTCATGTTTGTGAAAAATTCCAGTCCCTAGAGGTCAGAAATCTTAATACCTGGGTGATGTTTCTGTGGTGACTGAAAGCAAGAGGAAGATTATTTTAAACTAGCAAATCTTCTAAATATTCATTGCTCTGCATTTTTAGTTGGATTATAGAAATAAAGACTTCTGTGTGCAAGACAGCACAGCATATGGGTCTGTCATGTTATATCTGTATTGCATTATTCATTACTCAGGGTGTGTCAGGATTAAGAAATAAAAGTTCTGTTCATCTGCTATAGGAAGCCTTTGTACTGCTTTCATGGAACCTGCTCCAGTGACTACCTACTCCTGGTGGGGCCGGAAGGGAGAAATCATAGCTCTAGTTAAGGTTGTTTTTTTACTAAAAGGTGTGATTATTAACTTGAGACAATTAAGAACGCTTCTTGGAGATTTGAATAGTAGTGGATTTTGAGAGTAAACTGGCCTTGGCCACGTGTCTTTGTATTAGTTCACGATGAGTTGCTAAAAATGGGTTGTTGATGTCTTCACTCTTGTGATTTGAAATCTTTTTTAAAGAAGTCATAAAACAGAAGCCTTGTAACTATAGGTGCAATCTCATCTTCTCTTGACTGAAGAGGGCAGAGTATGTTGACTGGAAGCGTTTCAGTTTGAACAGCATTTCCTTCTCTTGTTCCAATCCCTCACACACAGCTCTGGGGCGGGGAAAAAAAAGCAGGTCAAGTCAGTTGTAGCCACAAGTCGCTGTTCTTTGCCTTCCATACTACTTTGAGGCTCTTCACCAAAAAATGAAAGCAAGTATTTATTATTTGAATAATATGTAGCCTCTAAGATGTCATCGTCAAACATTTAAGCAATTTTGTGCATCATGTCTAAGGCTGTTCAGGTAGTTTGTTTGCTGTCCTGTCTGCTGGAGTGCAGAGCACCTGGCAAATCCCACTACCACATACTCTGTGTTGCTAGTTGAGCTGTTGTCCTAATGAAGACCTCTTCTTTCCCAGAAGGTTTCCTCAATGGAAGAATTAATGTTTCTTGTGCAAAAAATACTTGATTCTATGTATACATAATTGTCCATGTTTGTTTGAATACTTTTTATGTTGTACATAAGCTTTGCTTGTCATGACTTTTGGAGCTGAAAGAAGGGTGCTATAAAGTGTCAGTCTGTCAGGCCACTGATGATCTGGGGTAATGGAGACATCTATGTGTGTAGGCATTGTATTGCTGTCCAGCCTGATACCACTTTGATAGTACTTGAAAGATAGATATAGAGGAAGGGGAGAGGCATGGTGATTACTGATTTACGACTTTCAGCTGCTTGCATTTTTCCACCTCTTTGTATGGTGTTGAGGATGTAATACTTTGAGCTAACTAGCACTATACATGAGGATTTAAGGGGTAGGGATATTTAACTTTTCTCTTGTGTAATTAGCATTTGAGCTAAAAGTTCCCTATGAGAGAACAAAAACTCTCCCGAAGGGAGGAATTAGAGGGGATTCATTCTACTGTTTGAAGGGTAGGGCTGTGATGGAGATACCAGATTCATGTGTATCTGCTGAGGTGTACCCTCTGATGGAACATCTCTGATGGGGGTGCGTTTTGGACCTAACCATCTCTCCAGTGAGCTTTGAGTAAGGAGTGCTGCCATAAAAAGCCAGCACAAGTGAACTGTTCCTCTAACCTTGTCTTCCTTATCGTGGAAGATGAATCCTGTCATCCATCACTGGATGCTGCTTGTTTTGCAGTGAAGAAAGTTGAGTGCATGAGGGACAAAACCATGTTCTTCAGGAAGACGCACTGGAGAGTAAATGGAGTAGTGCATGACCTTGAAGTTGACACATGCTTTCTTGATTAGGAAGAGCCTGCTTTTTTTTACTTGTGTTTTTTTTGGATTTGTATACCTCTTAAGTCAGACTAATTTGGTTTGCTTCCTATTCCTCTCTCTTGGTAAAACATCAGCTTTTGAAATTATCAGTGGGATCTGGTTGCAGTATTAAAGGAGAGAAGGTTTTACACGGCACAACTGGAATACTGTGGTAAATGCTGAAAGATTGCAGTAGACATCCTACCCAGTTCAAGTAGATGTTGACTTTGAAACCCTTCAACTTATCAAGTTGCTGTATTTGAAGAGTCATCAAGTTGTTTCCTTTCACCCTACTGAATCTTCTGTTTTCTTGTGTTAGACTTGAGAGGACTGCAGATGTATGAGGCTGAAGGGAAATGTCTGTAGTAAGATGCAGTTACCTCTTGAAAAATACACACGCATTTTGACAGAGCCGTATTGGCTTGGAGAGCATTTCGCTAGAAGGCTGGGAGAGCTAACACAGGAGACTGGGAGAGCAAATAAGAGCAATAAACATAGTTGGCAAGATTTGTGGCTAGTAGAGTGCAGTCGAAAAATCATTCCTGTTAAAGACCAATCTTATTTAAAGTGTTTGATAACTGGTGGAATTGTTCACAGCTTATTTGAGATCTGAATAGCTGTTTGTGTAATCAGGTCATCATTTTGGTGAAACTTCCTGAGCATCAATATTGTCTCTGTTCAAACAGTCCCAACTTGACATTTAGTTAAAATTTCAAATATAACCAAAGTAATCTTTTTCCCTTAGCTGGCTTTGAACTTTTTTTATATGAAAGAGGGCAGTGAAAAGAGTGAATATAATTTTGTGCTGAGTTTTGGGGTTTTTTTCTTGTATATGAGCTTATTAGTAATGCATGTTGATGCTGTCTTGCTCAGGGAATTAGTTATGTTGGTAGAAGTGGTTGTGTCTAAATTGACCTGAATAATTAGAAACATAAAAATGGTTATTGTTTATTGGAGTCTCACTTGAACTGATCCTTTAATGGAATGGAAGTGCTTGTTTTTACAGAAGACTGTTAGAGTTGATCTTTCTGGTATGGTTTCAAGGATAATTTAAGTTACACTGTTTGTTTCCCTTTCTTTACCCCAACTGATAGGATAATCAGTAATTTCAGTCAGAAGAGGTATTTTATTTTCTCTGAGTTAGCCCATTGCCAAGCAATGTCCTTGCCTTGTTGTACATGGATTATTTTTTTCAAAACCCCTTGCAAGTGGTTGTTGGCTTCATTCCTAATGCATAGTAGCTTTAGTAGGGCATTGTTTAGAGTATCCTAATACTCTTAAGTATTTTGCAGGAATGTTAAGAGTTTCCAAAAGCACTTAATACTGAATGAAGACTTTTTATTTTAATCTAGGTATACATTTTTAGTGTTCCTACAAATATTTACATTCATTAGATAATTTGCCCTTTCTTGCTTCTGTGCTTTTAGTGTGGTCAACAGTACTATTAAGCTCTTTAATGTCTCTAATAGGTGTTTCTTATTCAGCTGTCTGCAGTTTTTCAGTTGTCTTCTCACCGCTTAGCTGAGGCAGACCAGTCTGCTTCGGCTGCCTCTCCATTCTGGCTGAAAGCTTCTGCAGATTAACTTCTGCAGCAGCAATCACAAGGGTGAATTACAATCTTTTTCCCTAAAATTCATATGACTTTTTGTTTCATAACCATCTTAATTTTCTTTACTTACTTCAACTCATCATGACTTTGAGGCCAAGATATAAAAATATTAAGTGGTATTACTTCTTTGTGATTCATTGAAGAGTCAGTGTGAAAAGGTTCCCCTTATAAACTGCCACTTTTCAGGGGCTAGAAGTTGCTTTTTATTGTTGCAAAGGGCTCCTGCTTTCTGGTCTTAATTGCATGTGTTTACATTAGTAACTTTCTAAGTTATTTGAAGATTTGAGACCACTTCATTATCAGAAAAACCCTAAGTTTTCTGTGAACTTCGTCTTTAATCTACTTTATCAAAGTTTTTCCTTATAACTTAGCATAAATCAAGAGGTACTCCTCTGGTTTGTTTTCCTGAGCTGCACAAGTTCTCATCAAGTAATACTCTGATGTAGACTATGTTTCAGATTCTTAAGTAGTGTAATGGAGGGAACAGCTAGTGAATGTGCATGCAGGTGGGGAGGGCTGCTAATGGAGAATGGGTGGTTTATACTGTCAAACAAAAAGTGAAAACAGAGACAAAGAAATCAGCGTTGTTTAGCCTATTTGTGTAGACTCACCAAGCACAAGATACACTGCTAATTTGTAGACCTCAAAGCAGTCATCAAGCTTTCCTTGACAGCTATCCTTCTTATAGGGAAACTGAAGGAGTGAGTTGTGCTTTGTTCTGACCGGCAAGGTTGTTAACTGAAGACATTTCCTTCAGCCTGTGTATGCTTTTAACCATAAAAGGACTTCAAGATGTTCAAGCAAACTATGTAGTAGTTTTTGAATATGCTAGATTGAAAAGTCTCTATTATCTGTTAGTGTATAGCTATTTTGAGTGTGGAGAGAGTAGTTATGTCCTTTCATGTATTCCTCTAAGATACTTGACCATTTGAAAAAAAGGAGTCCTTCATATTAACACTCCAGGAAAGACAAAAATCACTGAAGAGGAAGCATGAAGAATTGCATCTTCAAAGTATCAGTAACTCTGCACTTAAAATTTTAATACCTAAAAAAACTTTGTTTTGCAGAGTTCTGCTTTTTAAAGCATAACTCAGCATCTGTCTTGTGCCAAGTCTTACCTTTCACTGAGCCATCAAATAATTATGATTTTTTTTTATTTAATGTGTTTAGCAATAGTCCCCACAGATGAGAAACAGCTTATCCTTTCATTCCTTTTGTAAGTCAAAGTAGTTGAAATTGAATCCTCTCTCATAAGTAGAGACCAAAGTACTGGTTTAGACCTTTCTGTCTGGAAGAGGTGAAGAATGATATACGCAGCCAGAGGTGGTTCTTGTTCAGCAGTTTGGTATTATGAAAACAAAATCT